>NC_000076.6:117724249-118024249 GCF_000001635.26 Mus musculus | reverse complement strand
GAGTCAGCCTTAGCCTTTCATCTGTGTGCACTTCAAGAAACACTCCTTCACGTGTCAGCCCCAGCAAAACACCATCCAACACTCCTGACTATCCCAAGACCCCTTGTAGTGGCTATTCCTGGTTGTCAACTTGACAATATTTGAAATGAACTACAATCCGGAATTGGAAGGCTCACCAGTGACCCTCATCTGGAGGCTTGGAGATCCTTATCTGGATCTTAGTTTGAAGATCTTGAGCCATAGTGGCTATGGATTCCAGAAGATTGAATCTCCGAGTTTAAGGAACACACCTTTAATCTGGGATACGCCTTTCATCTGGGATTAAAGGTGTGGCGGAACACACCTTTAATCTGGGCTACACCTTCTGCTGGAGACAATATAAGGACATTGGAAGAAGGGAGTCTAGCTCTTGCTCTTGCTCCTTCGCCTGCTTGCCGTGTGAGACTGAGTAACTGCTAGATCCTTGGACTTCCATTCACAGCTGCGACTGAACAATTGTAAGGAATTGGGCTGCCGACTGTAAGTCATCAATAAATTCCTTTACTATCTAGAGACTATCCATAAGTTCTGTGACTCTAGAGAACCCTGACTAATACAGAAGTTGGTACCAGGAGTGGTTCTAGAGTAACAGAAGTACAAGGATGAATCTTTTAAAATACTGGAATTGGCTTGTTGATCCACCAGCACTTTCAACTATTGAAACCTCTCCAGATTCTCTCCCTCCTGGGAGCTCAGAGAATTTTGAAGACCCATGGTTGAAACTATATTCCGAACTTAAAGAAGCTAATGACCTTGATTTTCTTAATGAATTAGGTGATTCAGTGCACAAAGCTTTCTACAAGATGGGGAAAAAATCGGAAAATGATTTTACTGGCTGGCTGCTCTTAGTATCTGTGGAAAAAATGATGAATGAAAGGAAGGAGTTGTGTGATAAAATCGAAAGGCTCCAGACACAAGTAAATGATCTAAAAGTTGCTAAGTGTGTCCTTGAGGAGAATCTTCTCTCTTGTAGCAATAGAGCTCAAGTTGCAGAAAATCAAACAGAAACTCTCATTGTAAGGTTGGCTGAACTACAGCAAAAATTCAAGTCTCAGCCTCAGAGTGTGTCGACAGTTAAAGTAAGGGCTCTAATTGGCAAAGAATGGGATCCTACAACATGGGACGGGGATGTGTGGGAAGACCATGTTGAAACTGAGAATTTTGAATCTTCAGATTCTCAAGGGTTTGCCCCACCTGAGGAAGTAGTACCCTCAGCCCCACCCCTTGAAATAATGCCTTCCCCACATGAGGAAATTAATTTTGCAGAGTCTGATAGACCAGCAATGACTTTCACTACTGATGTTTCTCAAGGCCCACCAATAGTTTCTTCTAGACCTGTAACCAGACTCAAAGCAAAACAGGCTCCAAGAGGAGAGGTAGAAAGTGTAGTCCATGAGGAAATTCGCTACACTACTAAGGAGCTTAACGAGTTTGCTAATTCATTCAAGCAGAAACCTGGTGAATATGTGTGGGAATGGATTTTAAGGGTGTGGGATAAGGGTGGAAGGAACATAAGACTAGAGCAGGCTGAGTTTATTGACATGGGTCCTCTGAGTAGAGATTCTAGGTTTAATACAGAAGCTCGCATAGTTTAAAAAGGTGTCAAAAGTTTGTTTGAATGGTTGGCTGAGGTGTTTATCAAAAGATGGCCTACTGGAAATGACTTGGAGATGCCTGATATTCCGTGGCTTAGTGTTGATGAAGGGATTTTAAGACTTAGGGAAATTGCAATGCTAGTGTGGATATATTGTGTAAAGCATAATTGTCCACAATGGGAAGGTCCAGAAGATATGCCTTTCACCAGCTCTATAAGACGCAAATTGGTGAGAGGGGCACCAGCACATTTGAAGGGTTTTGTTCTTTCCCTTTTCCTTGTGCCAGATCTTAGCATTGGAGATGCTTCTGCTCAATTAGATGAATTAAATTCACTGGGTTTAGTTGGATTCCGAGGTAACAAGGGCCAGGTGGCAGCATTGAATCGTCGGAGACAAGGTGATTCTAGTTATTATAATGGACAGCGTAGACAAAAGAATGTTTATAATAACATACCCAGTAATGGTCAGCACAGGAGAGGTGAAATTTATAATGGCATGACTCGGTTGGACCTTTGGTACTGGCTAACCAATCATGGTGTTTCCAGGAATGAAATACATAGGAAGCCTACTGCATATTTGTTTGATCTGTATAAGCAGAAAAATTCTCAAACAAATGAAAGAAAGGCTACATTAGATCGTGGTAAACAGCCAAATGAAAGAAAGGCTACATTAGATCGTGGTAAACAGCAATCTCGGCCAGTGAATCAATTTCCAGACTTGAGACAGTTTGCAGATCCAGAACCCCTTGAATGAAGGGGTGGCCAGGTTCCACTGAGGAAGGATCTTGATAAGACACTCAAAGGTTTTGCTGTTACCCTTTCTCCAGTTCTTCCCCAGAGGGACCTACGGCCTTTTACAAGGGTAACTGTACACTGGGGAAAAGGAAATAATCAGACTTTTCGGGGTCTGCTGGATACTGGTTCTGAGTTGACACTGATCCCAGGGGATCCCAAGAAACATTGTGGCCCTCCAGTTAAAGTAGGGGCTTATGGAGGGCAGGTGATTAATGGAGTTTTGACTGATGTCCGACTCACAGTAGGTCCAGTAGGTCCCCGGACACATCCTGTGGTGATTTCCCCAGTTCCAGAATGTATAATTGGGATAGATATACTCAGAAATTGGCAGAATTCTCATATTGGTTCCCTGAACTGTAGAGTGAGGGCTATTATGGTTGGAAAGGCCAAATGGAAGCCTTTAGAGTTGCCTCTGCCAAAGAAAATAGTGAATCAAAAACAGTATCGTATTCCTGGAGGCACTGCAGAAATTACTGCCACTATCAAGGACTTGAAAGATGCAGGGGTGGTGGTTCCCACCACATCTCCGTTTAACTCTCCTATCTGGCCAGTGCAGAAAACAGATGGATCATGGAGAATGACAGTCGATTATCGAAAACTAAATCAGGTAGTAACTCCAATTGCAGCTGCTGTACCAGATGTAGTTTCGTTACTTGAGCAAATTAACACATCTCCTGGAACCTGGTATGCGGCTATTGATCTGGCAAATGCCTTCTTCTCAGTACCTGTCCATAAGGACCACCAGAAGCAATTTGCTTTCAGTTGGCAAGGCCAACAGTATACCTTCACAGTTTTGCCTCAAGGATATATTAACTCTCCTGCCCTGTGTCATAATTTAGTTAGAAGGGATCTTGATTGTTTGGATCTTCCACAAAATATCACATTGGTGCATTATATTGATGACATTATGCTGATTGGACCAAGTGAGCAGGAAGTAGCAACCACTTTGGGCTCATTGGTAACACATATGCGTATCAGAGGATGGGAAATAAACCCAACCAAAATTCAAGGACCATCTACCTCAGTGAAATTCTTAGGAGTCCAGTGGTGTGGGGCATGCAGAGATATTCCTTCTAAGGTGAAAGATAAGTTATTGCACCTGGCCCCTCCTACAACCAAGAAAGAAGCACAACGTTTAGTGGGTCTATTTGGATTCTGGAGACAACACATCCCTCACTTGGGTGTGTTACTTAGGCCTATTTACCAAGTGACTCGGAAAGCTGCTAGCTTTGTGTGGGGCCTGGAACAGGAGAAGGCCCTTCAACAGGTCCAGGCTGCTGTGCAGGCTGCTCTACCACTTGGACCATATGACCCAGCAGACCCGATGGTACTTGAGGTGTCTGTGGCTGATAGAGATGCTGTTTGGAGCCTCTGGCAGGCCCCTGTAGGTGAATCACAGAAAAGACCTTTGGGATTTTGGAACAAAGCTCTACCATCATCTGCAGACAACTATTCTCCCTTTGAAAAACAGCTCTTGGCCTGCTATTGGGCCTTAGTGGAAACTGAACGTTTGACAATAGGACACCAAGTTACTATGCGACCTGAACTACCCATCATGAGCTGGGTACTATCAGACCCTGCAAGTCATAAAGTGGGACGTGCACAGCAGCAGTCTATTATCAAATGGAAGTGGTATATACGTGATCGGGCCAGAGCAGGTCCTGAAGGCACAAGCAAGTTACATGAAGAAGTTGCTCAAATGCCTATGGTTTCTACTCCTGTTACAATGCCATCTGCTGCCAAACATGTGCCCATAGCCTCATGGGGTGTTCCCTATGATCAACTGACCGAAGAGGAGAAGACTAGAGCCTGGTTTACTGATGGCTCTGCACGTTATGCAGGCACCACCCAGAAGTGGACAGCTGCAGCATTACAACCCCTTTCTGGGACAACCCTGAAAGACACAGGTGAAGGGAAATCTTCACAGTGGGCAGAACTTCGGGCAGTACACATGGTATTACAGTTTGTTTGCAAGAAGAAATGGCCAGATGTACGATTATTTACTGACTCATGGGCTGTAGCCAATGGATTGGCTGGATGGTCAGGGACTTGGAAAGATCACAATTGGAAAATTGGTGAGAAAGACGTCTGGGGAAGAAGTATGTGGATAGATCTCTCCAAATGGGCAATGGATGTGAAGATATTTGTGTCCCATGTAAATGCTCACCAAAAGGTGACTTCAGCCGAGGAGGAGTTCAATAATCAAGTGGATAAGATGACCCGTTCTGTGGACAGTCAGCCTCTCTCCCCAGCCATCCCTGTCATTGCTCAATGGGCACATGAACAAAGTGGCCATGGTGGTCGAGATGGAGGTTATGCTTGGGCTCAGCAACACGGGCTTCCACTCACCAAAGCTGACCTGGCTACAGCTGCTGCTGATTGCCAGATCTGCCAACAGCAGAAACCAACACTGAGCCCCAGATATGGCACCATTCCTCGAGGTGACCAGCCAGCAACCTGGTGGCAGGTTGACTACATTGGACCACTTCCTTCATGGAAAGGACAGCGTTTTGTTCTTACTGGAGTAGATACTTATTCTGGTTATGGATTTGCCTTTCCCGCACGTAATGCCTCTGCTAAAACCACCATTCACGGATTGACAGAATGCCTTATCTATCGTCATGGTATTCCACACAGTATTGCTTCTGATCAAGGAACTCATTCACAGCCAGAGAAGTACGACAGTGGGCCCACGATCATGGAATTCACTGGTCTTACCACATTCCCCATCATCCTGAAGCAGCTGGTCTGATAGAAAGATGGAATGGCCTTTTGAAGACGCAGTTACAGCGCCAATTAGGTGGTAACAGCTTGGAAGGCTGGGGCAGAGTTCTTCAGAAGGCAGTATATGCTTTGAATCAGCGCTCGATATATGGTACAGTTTCACCCATAGCCAGGATTCATGGGTCCAGGAATCAAGGGGTGGAAAAAGGAATAGTTCCACTTACTATCACTCCTAGTGACCCTCTAGGAAAATTTTTGCTTCCTGTCCCCATAACTCTAGGTTCTGCTGGCCTAGAAGTTTTGGCTCCAGAGAGGGGAGTGCTCCTACCAGGAGCTACAACAAACATTCCATTGAACTGGAAGCTCAGACTTCCCCCTGGTCATTTTGGGCTTCTAATGCCCTTAAACCAACAGGCTAAAAAAGGAATAACAGTGTTAGGAGGGGTGATAGATCCAGATTACCATGGGGAAATTGGATTACCTCTTCACAATGGTGGTAAGCAAGATTATGTCTGGAGTGTAGGAGATCCCTTAGGGCGTCTCTTAGTACTACCATGTCCTGTGATTAAAGTCAATGGGAAACTACAACAGCCTAATCCAAGCAGGATGACCAAGGATGCAGACCCATCAAGAATGAAGGTATGGGTCAATCCTCCAGGAAAAGAGCCAAGACCTGCTGAGGTGCTGGCTGAAGGTGAAGGAAATACAGAATGGGTAGTAGAGGAAGGTAGTTATAAATACCAATTAAGGCCACGTAACCAGTTGCAGAAACGAGGATTATAAAGTAATATGAATGCCCATTGTAAATTTACTAATGCGTTTGCGATTGTACGAGGGATAGTTATATCATGTTAGGCATATTTACAACCTTGTTATTGTTTCATGTGAACATGAGATATTATTTATGTCAAGTTGACAAGGGGTGGATTGTAGTGGCTATTCCTGGTTGTCAACTTGAAAATATTTGAAATGAACTACAATCCGGAATTGGAAGGCTCACCAGTGACCCTCATCTGGAGGCTTGGAGATCCTTATCTGGATCTTGGTTTGAAGATCTTGAGCCATAGTGGCTATGGATTCCAGAAGATTGAATCTCCGAGTTTAAGGAACACACCTTTAATCTGGGATACGCCTTTCATCTGGGATTAAAGGTGTGGCGGAACACACCTTTAATCTGGGCTACACCTTCTGCTGGAGACAATATAAGGACATTGGAAGAAGGGAGTCTAGCTCTTGCTCTTGCTCCTTCGCCTGCTTGCTGTGTGAGACTGAGTAACTGCTAGATCCTTGGACTTCCATTCACAGCTGCGACTGAACAATGTAAGGAATTGGGCTGCGGACTGTAAGTCATCAATAAATTCCTTTACTATCTAGAGACTATCCATAAGTTCTGTGACTCTAGAGAACCCTGACTAATACACCCCTTAAGTCTCACTTCAATCACTGCTACCTGTGTTGGCCCAGAAACTCACATTTTAATCTCCTCAACCCCAAAGAAATCACCTTTAACTCCCCTTTGCTTTCTATATTCTGATGAGGGCCCAGATTCTATCTGTGCCAATGATGCTCGATGTAGGACCTCTCAATGCCTTGGGCCATATGGAGGGAAACAGAAACCTCAGACCAGGACACCAAACCTGAATTCTTGATTCAGCCTTGGGGAGCTCCCCAAAGAGTGTCAAGATATTAGCAAGGGGAGAGCAGAAGAAAATATTCTCAGATTTAATTCTAATATCCTCTAATTAAATCCCTTTTAGCACTTTGTTGAGATAAATGAGTTTCTTTACGAAAATGGAAAACCAAGTGTCTCCCTGGCCCCTCTCACCAGCTTCCTGTGGTCTACTTCTAAGTTTCTGGGTAAAATGTGGCCTCCCCAAGGTCTACCACTCTCCTGACCCCTGTGCTTCTTGTCACCCTGTCTCCTCTGCCATTGGCAGCTCTTCCTGTCATCTTTGCAGACTCAAGGTCAGCCTTCTTCATCCTTCTCCTGACCACGGGCTGGCTCATCCTCAGGGCTCCCCAGCGCCTGTCTAGAAAGAAATCATGCTAATCTCCAGCCAGGGCTTTTTATCAACTCTTACATCCAGAAACCACTCAGCCTGCCTCCTTCTGCTGGGGCAGCTGCTGCCCCATACCCTTGTAGCTCCAGCTTCTTTAGGAACAGTGTCCAACCCCACTCTAAGGCAGTCTCAGATGGTGTTATCCTAAGAGCTGTCAATGCCCTCAACATGCCTATTTCCTGGCTGGAATTTTTTCTCTGAAACCCCGGCTTTCTCGGTGTCCTTACTCCTTGTCAGTGTCCCCACTCCTGTCAGTGTCCCCACTCCTGTCAGTGTCCCCACTCCTGTCAGTGCCCCTACTCTGTCAGTGTCCCCACTCCTTGCCAGTGTCCCCAATCCTTTTCAGTGTTCCCCAATCCTTGTCAGTGTCCCCACTCCTTGTCAGTGTCCCCAATCCTTGTCAGTGTCCCCACTCCTGTCAGTGTCCCCACTCCTTGTCAGTGTCCCCACTCCTTGTCAGTGTCCCCAATCCTTGTCAGTGTTCCCCAATCCTTGTCACTGTCCCCACTCCTTGTCAGTGTCCCCACTCCTGTCAGTGTCCCCACTCCTTGTCAGAGTCCCCAATCCTTGTCAGTGTCCCCAATCCTTGTCAGTGTCCCCACTCCTGTCAGTGTCCCCACTCCTTGTCAGTGTCCCCAATCCTTGTCAGTGTCCCCACTCCTGTCAGTGTCCCCATGCCTTGTCAGTGTTCCCACTCCTTGTCAGTGTCCCCAATCCTTGTCAGTGTCCCCAATCCTTGTCAGTGTTCCCCAATCCTTGTCATTGTCCCCACTCCTTTTCAGTGTCCCCACTCCTGTCAGTGTCACCACTCCTTGTCAGTGTCCCCACTCCTTGTCAGTGTCCCCACTCCTGTCAGTGTCCCCACTCCTTGTCAGAGTCCCCACTCCTTGTCAGTGTCCCCACTCCTGTCAGTGTCCCCACTCCTGTCAGTGTCCCCACTCCTGTCAGTGTCCCCACTCCAGAGTCCCCATTCCTTGTCAGTGTCCCCACTCCTTGTCAGTGTCCCCACTCCTGTCAGTGTCCCCAGTCCTGTCAGTGTCCCCACTCCTTGTCAGTGTCCCCACTCCTTGTCAGTGTCCCCAATTCTTGTCAGTGTCCCCACTCCTGTCAGTGTCCCCAATCCTTGTCAGTGTCCCCAATCCTTGTCAGTGTCCCCACTCCTTGTCAGTGTCCCCAATCCTTGTCAGTGTCCCCACTCCTTGTCAGTGTCCCCACTCCTTGTCAGTGTCCCCACTCCTGTCAGTGTCCCCACTCCTTGTCAGTGTCCCCACTCCTTGTCAGTGTCCCCAATCCTTGTCAGTGTCCCCACTCCTTGCCAGTGTCCCCACTCCTTGCCAGTGTCCCCACTCCTGTCAGTGTCCCCACTCCTTGTCAGTGTCCCCACTCCTTGTCAGTGTCCCCAATCCTTGTCAGTTTTCCCCAATCCTTGTCAGTGTCCCCACTCCTGTCAGTGTCCCCACTCCTTGTCAGTGTCCCCAATCCTTGTCAGTGTCCCCAATCCTTGCCAGTGTCCCCACTCCTGTCAGTGTCCCCACTCCTGTCAGTGTCCCCACTCCTTGTTAGTGTCCCCAATCCTTGTCAGTGTTCCCCAATCCTTGTCAGTGTCCCCACTCCTGTCAGTGTCCCCACTCCCTGTCAGTGTCCCCAATCCTTGTCAGTGTCCCCAATCCTTGTCAGTGTCCCCACTCCTTGTCAGTGTCCCCACTCCTGTCAGTGTCCCCACTCTTTGTCAGTGTCCCCACTCCTTGTCAGTGTCCCCAATCCTTGTCAGTGTCCCCACTCCTTGTCAGTGTCCCCACTCCTGTCAGTGTCCCCAATCCTTGTCAGTGTCCCCACTCCTTGTCAGTGTCCCCAATCCTTGTCAGTGTCCCCACTCCTTGCCAGTGTCCCCACTCCTGTCAGTGTCCCCACTCCTGTCAGTGTCCCCAATCCTTGTCAGTGTTCCCCAATCCTTGTCAGTGTCCCCACTCCTGTCAGTGTCCCCAATCCTTGTCAGTGTCCCCAATCCCTGTCAGTGTCCCCAATCCCTGTCAGTGTCCCCACTCCTTGTCAGTGTCCCCACTCCCTCTCAGTGTCCCCACTCCTGTCAGTGTCCTCACTCCTTGTCAGTGTCCCCAGTCCTTGTCAGTGTCCCCACTCCTGTCAGTGTCCCCACTCTTTGTCAGAGTCCCCAATCCTTGTCAGTGTCCCCAATCCTTGTCAGTGTCCCCACTCCTGTCAGTGTCCCCACTCCTGTCAGTGTCCCCACTCCTGTCAGTGTCCCCACTCCTTGTCAGAGTCCCCACTCCTTGTCAGTGTCCCCACTCCTTGTCAGTGTCCCCACTCCTGTCAGTGTCCCCACTCCTTGTCAGTGTCCCCACTCCTTGTCAGTGTCCCCAATCCTTGTCAGTGTCCCCAATCCTTGTCAGTGTCCCCACTCCTGTCAGTGTCCCCAGGCCTTGTCAGTGTCTCCAATCCTTGTCAGTGTCCCCAATCCTTGTCAGTGTCCCCACTCCTGTCAGTGTCCCCAATCCTTGTCAGTGTCCCCACTCCTGTCGGTGTCCCCAATCCTTGTCAGTGTCCCCAATCCTTGTCAGTGTCCCCACTCCTTGTCAGTGTCCCCAATCCTTGTCAGTGTCCCCACTCCTTGTCAGTGTCCCCACTCCTGTCAGTGTCCCCAGGCCTTGTCAGTGTCCCCACTCCTATCAGTGTCCCCACTCCTGTCAGTGTCCTCAATCCTTGTCAGTGTTCCCCAATCCTTGTCAGTGTCCCCACTCTTTGTCAGTGTCCCCATTCCTTGTCAGCTTGTGCTGTTCTTCAATTCTCAGAGGCTGGAGGCCTTCACATCTCACTCTCTCCTTCTCCCTGACTTCATCCTATCCATATGAGAGCTACGGTCAGACAAACTGGGAGGGATTGACAGTCACCATCTCTGTGTCCTCCTCCACTTTGTTTCTGTGGCACAGTTCATAAAACAATGAGCACATGACAGGGCCACTGGAAAGAGCAAATTAAACAGCAAGGGAGACCGCACTGTGTTTGACACAATAATCCTGATTATTCTGGTCACATAGTCATCCAGTCACTTACGATACCAGGGACTCTTCTGTGTCCTCGAGACATGTCATGAGCAAAGCAAGAGAAAATATCTGTACTTCTGAGGCTCACAATCTTGTAGAAACACTAGACAATGAACAAATAGGTCATATGTTGGGATGTACTAAGGGCCATGGGGCAAAAGAAAGCGGGGTGATGGGACAGGGGGCCAACGTGCAGAGAAGTTGCTGGAATTTTTTAAAGGTGTTTGAAAAAGAGACCATTAGTAACATGGCACTTGAACAGAGCCCCAAAGGAGATGAAGGAATTGCCTAGGCACATATTTCTTTTTAAACAGGAGGAATGGACACAGGGCATTCCAGACATAGGTCTGATGTGTCTGAGCCACAGCCTTGTATAATGACAAGGACAGGTGGGTGTGTAGTAGGAAAGGAAGCCAGTGGTCTTCCAGTGGCCTTATGGGTCCAGCAAGGACAAGCTTGTGACCAGAGTTAGGTAAGAGCTGTCATTAGACTGTGCCTGTGTGGACCAAGGCATGACCATGTTAAGATAAGAACAGCAGCAAAGCCAAGAAGCCAGGAGGAGATCACCAAAGCCTGGGGTAATGCCAGCCTGGACCAGTATGGATACCTTTTCTTTGGAGGTTCTCAAAGACTCCCCATGGCATTCCCCTATGGAAGCTGTAGTCCTGACGTTGGCTTTCATAACCCTGGGTTATTGCAATAGGTCCTTTCTTGCTGGACCATGTCTCTTGCCCTCAGGCTCATCCCATCATCCCTTGACAGAAAAGAAGCACGGCAGTACCTGACAGTTGATCCCCAGTCCTGGCTCCTCTCCATCACTGGAACCTTGCTCTGGGCCCCACATACTCAGTGTTCTTTCCTATTATGAGCCAGTCCCTTCCAGAACTCCACAAACTCAGCAGCGACTCAAACAGCAACAGGCATCCTTAACAACCAAGAGATGTTCCTTCCAATGCGGCAATTCAAAATTAGTAGTATGGCCCTTTTAATTGGATCGTATCACTAGATTTCCATGACAACAGTTAACAGTTAGTATGCTCCAAAAGTTACAGATGCTGATCTAAAAGACTTAATTTAAAAAAAACCTTCTAATTCTTACAACACACTTAAGCTGTCAATAGTACAAAGCTAATGAGGAAACTGGGTAGGTGTGAGGGGCACTAGGGTTGGAATCCTGAAAATGTAACTCCAGAGCCAGCCCTCTCTGGCTTCCCATTCCCCATCATTCTGTCTTCCTGCGCTAAATCATGTGCACTGTTTATCATGTGTAATCAATGAAATATAATTTATATACAATGTATATCATGTGTAATCACTGAAATATAATTTATGTGCACTGTGTATCGTGTTATCGACTTATGTGCACTGTGTATCATGTGTAATCACTGAAATATAATTTATGTACAATGTGTATCATGTGTAATCACTGAACAGTGTACCATGTGCTCCATGTGTCATGTACACTGTGTATCATGTACACTGTAGATCATGTGCACTGTGTATCATGTGCACTGTGGATCATGTGCACTGTGTATCATGTGCACTATGTATCATGTGCACTGTGTATCATGTACACTGTGGATCATGTGCACTGTGGATCATGTGCACTGTGGATTGTGTATAATCATTGAACTGTAATTCATGTGCACTGTGTGTCGTGTAATCACTGAACTGTAACTGAGATGCACTATGTATCGTGTACACTGTGGATCATGTGCACTGTGTATCCTGTGCACCTTGTATCATGTGCTCCGTGAATCATCATGTGAAATCACTGAACTGTAATTCACATTCACTACCAAACTCATTTTCTGACTGAAACCTCTGCTTATGCTTTTTCTCCTTCCTCTCCTTCTCTCTGCCTTGCCAAGTCCCACCCAACCCTCTGTCCTTCAACTTCCTGTTCCTCCAGGAAGCTTTTCTAAATAAAGCCTCGCTGGCCCTTTGTTCCTCGGCTATTTGAAACTTCCTGCAAATCACCATGTGCCTTCTTGGATTCTTTTTTTTTTTTTTTTTTTTTTTTTTGCCTGAATCTTCTCAAGTGCACTACGAGCTGCTTATGTAGAGCAACCATAATTCATATTGCTTTTTATAGCCCCACAGTATGTGCAGCAATCGTGGGCCATTCAGTTCAGCATACATTCTCAGTCAAAGCCTGTGGCGAACTAGATTCTGTGCTGGACCTAGAAATACAGCCAAGATAGCCCTCAGATTTATTTGTAGATGATGGGTACACCCGGGGAATTGCTTCTTGAAATGGACCATCCATTATAACTAGTCCTTTTTAGACGAAAGCCATCAGTGACGCCAGGCATATGCAAGTAAGTGGCTTTCATGGCAGTCCATAAAAAGTCATTGAGTATTTTTCTTGATGTAGAATGCTGAGCCATGCTCTTGTTCCAAAAATAAAACTAGATAAAATCCCTACTGATTCTCATTTTATGCTCCTATGGGCCTTAGGGTGACACCGGGAAGAAAGAAGCTACCCCAGGGTACAGAGGTTAAAGAGAACACAACTCAGCTGTAGAAAGCAGCCAGATGAAGCACAGAATAACCAGAGATTACTTTCTCCATCATTACCTATTTGTTTGTTTGTTTGTTCCTCTCCCTCTCTTGGAGGGCCTTCCTTTACCCTGCTTTCAAGTGATCCATCATGGCTTACACAAATTGGTACTCTCAGTCTCTAAACACCCACTTCATGACCTCCCAGGTACAGCATCACTGCATATTCATGACATTTTTCATTTTCTAACCCCAAATTATCCATCAAGAGAATATAGCAAGTCTATCACATGGGATTCTATCCCTCGATCAACCAGCTATGTCTGAGGACTATGGAAAAGATGTCCTAAGTTATATCAAAGGGGCACAGGGATGCAGGAGTCAGTCTACACAAGATGGTAGCTTTGGGAGAATATAGCGGGATAAGTGGCCCAATAGTTGATTTTGAATACAGTCTGTGATGGTTTGTGTATGCTCTGTCCAGGGAGTGGCACTACTAGAAGGTGTGGCCTTGTTGGAGTGGGTGTGGCCTTGTTGGAGTATGTGTGGCCCTGTCAGAGTAGGTGTGTCACTGTGGGTATGGGCTATCAGACCCTCATCCCTTATCCTAGCTGCCTGAAAGCCAGTATTCTGCTAGTAGCCTTCAAATGAAGATGTAGAACTCTCAGCTCTTCCTGTAACATGCCTGCCTAGATGTTGCCATGGTCCCACCTTGAAAATAATGGACTGAACATCTGAACCTGTAAGCCACCCCCAATTAAATGTCCTTATAAGAGTTGTCTTGGCCATGGTATCTGTTCACAGCAGTAAAACCCTAACTAAGACATGGGCACATCTCAGATTTTCATATCACATTTAATGGATTCATGGAATTTTTAAGATAAAGGAATCTAGGAACCATCCGATACAAGTCTTATGATTCAGCCCTGTGTAGATCAAAGATCCTTTGCAGGTATGGATGGCATCAAGAAAGTTTACCATTGTCTTTGATTCCTAATTTATGCCAATACTTACCAGCAACTATGACCACCTTTAATATGTAGGTGTCCAAAGATGGTCCATACATACAAGTGGGTTTGTTTTTCCTTTTTAATATTCCTAAGAACTTTGTACATGTATTGTCTTGCTTGTTCTAACCACAACCATGAAGAGCTGACTCCTAAAGAAGTTGAGATTCACCTGTGTCTTGTATTAGTACTGGGCAGAGCCAGGACTCCATCTGATGGTAAACCCTTGCTCATTCCGTTATACCAGTGGCTCTCAGATCAAATATCAAACATCAAATATCCTACTGAAGTGGAAACTTCTGGTTCCTTTGAGAAGCCAGTATGTCAAATGTTTTGCTGAAGCAGACACAGGTGAGAGGATGTTTTACTATAGCAAACATGTGAAAGGACACATGATGTTCAGAAGGAATATGGATATGACCCACAGACAGAGATAGAGCATTGGTTTGCTTTGCTCCACCTCGCCATTCTTTGCTAACAGCATGTGTGTATTGGTTCGCCTTACATTGCATTGCTGAGCTTTGCTGTGGTGATGCCATAGAGAGAAACTCACCAAAGAACTTCTGGTGGTGTTCTGGCGGCTTCTCACACCACATTTCTGCCCCCACACTGCCATCTAACCCATCTTACTGATAGCACGCCATTTCCCTGAGCCTCTCTGGGTCACTCCTGTGGGTCCCACTGATGGACACAGCACATAAAATGTAAAGCATTGTCACAAAAGTGGGTAGAGGGTCAGACCAGTTGAGAGAGTCCCTGAGCAAATATTCAAGGGGTCAGCGATAGAGAAGAGGGTGCCTAAAACATGGAGTCAACTGTTGCAAGCATGGCTGACTTCCATCCCTCTGCATTCGTGTCTCTAGCATGGTGGGAGGAATGTTTTTTTTTAGTGTCCGATCTCTGTGGAGTGGAAACTTGGTTCTCATCTATGGAACTGTTGTGTAGCAGCGATTCTTCCACTCTGTGAAAGGTTTTACTGGTGTCTTTTTAAAAAACGTTTTGTTTTGTTTTGTTTTGTTTTGTTTTGTTTTGTTTTGTTTTGTTTTGTTTGGACTGGTGTTTTGCCTGCGTGTGTATCTGTGTACCACGTGCATGCAGTGCCTGTGGAGGCCAGAAGAGGGCATTGGATCCCCAGAACTAGATTAATGGCCAGTTGGGAGTACTGGGAATTGAACTCTGGTCCTCTGGAAGAGCAGCCAGTGCTCCTGACCACTGAGTCATCACTCCAGCCCCTCACTGGAACAATTGATACCAACAGTATGATCATCAGCTACTCTGGACTCAATCTTGAAATATGAGCTGTGCTAAGCCTGTTGGAATTCTTCAGAGTTCTCTGGCTTCCAAATGCTTCTGAGCTTGATTCTGAGTCTCTTGGGCCAAAAAGAAGCAACTTACAAACATCTAAATCCTAAACTGCTTCCAAACGACACTGCTTCAAAGAACTCTGCGTGAAGCAGCTCCTTTGCTGCTTGAGCTACCTATTGACTGCGGTTCCTTGGCTGTGGTTGTGATTTTTTTTACCCTTGAAAACACAACGCTGGACTCAAAATCAACTGATACTGATACTCAAAATCAAGAGATACCGAGAAGGTCTCTCAGCAACATGAGACAATTAGGGTGACCAAGGTTCTCTATTTATCCAGACGGACAAGGGTCCCAAGATACGGGACTGTCCCCTTTAAAACTGCAAGGTCACTAGCTAACTAGTAGCAAGCTAGTCATCCTATCCCAGGCACTTTATTGGCATATCAAGATGGTATTTGTTTCTGGTTTTTTACTATCATGTACTAATTGTTTATGTATGTATGGATGTATGGATGTATGGATGGATGGATGTCTGGTGTGATATTTCTATGCATGCACTGATCAAATCCATTTTTTTGTTGTTGTTTTGGTTTTTTGTTTGTTTGGTTTTTTGAGACAGGGTTTCTCTGTATAGCCCTGGCTGTCCTGGAACTCACTTTGTAGACCAGGCTGGTCTCGAACTCAGAAATCCGCCTGCCTCTGACTCCCAAGTGCTGAGATTAAAGGTGTGCACCACCATGCCCGGCTCAAATCCAGTTTTAAAAGCAAATCTTTTTCTCTTAATAATCTTTAAGATGTGTCCTAGAACCAAATGTTGCAGCAACCCAAGATGCTAATTACCCATTAATGTCTTTAAACAGCATTTTTTTGTGGCCTTGCAGAAAACCCAACGTTTAAATCTGTGACAATGAACACAGTAGGTTAGGGCTTCCGTAACACCCCCGACGCAGAAGAAATACACCACGCAAATGAAGAGCAAACCTGACACAGGCAACAATGGTTCATTTCGGTATGGAAAGCCCTGGCAGGGACTTCTACAGAAACGCAAGCCTTCAGCATCCCCTAGGAGCCTTTATTCACTGCCAGGAAAAGCTGGGACAGGAGACTTCACTTCTCTGAGGATGGGGGTGGGGCTTTACCTCACTTTCCTTATTCAAGGGCCTT
The DNA here is from genome assembly GCF_000001635.26 of Mus musculus. Taxonomy (NCBI): domain Eukaryota; kingdom Metazoa; phylum Chordata; class Mammalia; order Rodentia; family Muridae; genus Mus; species Mus musculus. Next base: position 118,008,000 of record NC_000076.6, on the reverse strand, counting down.
CCTCTGCCCCCTGCCCAGCAGTAATGGAATGAGCAACCCAAATAATGTGCACACTAATTAAATCTTCTATAGAGGTGGGAGGGAAAGAGTCTGGCAAGAGGCCAAGTCGTTTTAATATTTCCTGGGGGAGAAGAGATAAGAACTTAGTCAATCTAATCGAAAGAAAAAGAGACAGAGAGACAGAGAGACAGAGAGACAGAGACAGAAAGAAAGGATGGAAAGAAAGAAAACAAAAGTGAAAGAAAAAAAAAGAAAAAAGTCTATTCCTTCAAGACTCAAGCACCCCAGTTGTAATTGATTGATACCATTTAGAGGTAATCTAGCAGCACTGAATAATTTATTTTAAAATAACAGATGTGGAAACATGAAGCTACACTAGCCACTGTCCAGCAGCACATGTACTCATGATGAATACCATGCCAAGATCAAGCCTTCGTCTTTGTTTTAAAGATTTCCAGACACCTCGTTTTAGTAGTTAAATTTAGGAAGGCAGTAATTTCGAGCCAATGGGTGAGACTGGATTATAAATCTTCATTCCATGAATACAGGCCAATCTTACTGGGCACCGTGCAGGGACGTCAGAAAGACAGTAGAGGATGGAGAAACAGGCCCGCCCTTCACCACAGGCTTGCTTCCGTCAGATCCTTCCTGGTGATAAAACACCTGAAATACATCAACCTATAGAGACAAAAGACTTAGTGTGTTCATGGTTTGGAGGGGCTGACTCATGGTCTCTGGATTATAGTTTGATCAGTGAATAATTGAGTCTGGTACCTATCTGCCAGGACTCCAATATCTGCCCTGTGGAAAGTGAGAGACCCAGCACTGCCTGTGTCCTGCCCACAGCTGGGACCTTTCTGAGTCCTTTGCATAGCGTCTGCTGTGAGGCAAGATTTCTGGTCCACATTTCTGCCAGTGTTGACCTCACTGTCTACTCTCCTATCACCGTAGTGAGACAGACGCCGTGTCAGGGAGTACAGCTGCTGCCTCCTGTGCCCAGGAAGCAGAGTAAAAGGAAGAGGCTGGAGGCCCAGCAGTCTCTTCAAGGAGAAACCACCAACTACATACCTTCCTTCCGCTAGTCCCCACCTCTTAAAGGTCCCACCACCACGACCACGAATAACAACAATATTCCCAAAGCAGTATGACTGGCAGCCAAGCCTTTAACGAAAGCCCCTCTGAGGAATATTTAAGATCTGAATATAATAAGCGAGGAAGACCAACAATAAGTACCAAATAAATAGAAGAAATAAATTCAATGATCAGAGGCAGTGATAAATCTACTCTCATCTCACATTACAGCTCCGTGAACCACTTATAACATCTACGAACTCTCGATTTCAGCTACTGTTAAGACAATAAGGTTGGGTTTTTTCCTCAATGTGGTAAAAGTCATGTGTCTCCATAAAGAATGATTTAACACAGTATTCTAATTTCTCCCACTAAAAGAACCTATATTACTCACCATAGCCTATTAAAGTATTAGATTGGTATTTGTTCTATCAACATATTTAAAGTCCTATAAATAATTTACAACTTTAAAATACAAAGCTTTACAAATAGCCTGGCACTCCCTTCCTCACCACTAATGAACACTCCTTTTCTTGCTAGTACATCTAACACCTGTTCTTTCTAGTTTCTAGTACAAACAAGGCACCAGCCATGTAATACTTCTGTCAGGGTGGGACAGATTATAATAGAGATGAACATTTTCAGGGGTTTAGCATCATGGCCTTCATAGAATACACATGTCCATGATGAAGTTGGCCAAGCAAACTCACTGAACTGCTATTAGTATAAAAACAAAGCACATACAGCTATGTACAGACTATACTCGATAATATCAATAAAGGACTCACTGGGCATGCTAGTACATGCCTGGTGTCCAAGCACTTGGGAGGCAGAAGCAGGAAGATCAGGAGTTCAATGACAACCTCAGCTACAGAACAAGTTTGAGACCAGCCTGAGATCCAAGTCATTCTTGAGTGTGGTGTGTGTGTGTGTGTGTGTGTGTGTGTGTGTGTGTGTGTGTGTGTTTGATTTAATCTCATGCTATTTTCCCCCACCGTGGCAATAGGCAATATCACATACACACATGCACACACACATGCATACACATATACACAAGTGTGTACACATATATACGCACACATATACACATATACACATACATACATACATACATACACACATACATACATACACACATATACATACATACATACACATACATATACACACACATACATGCATACATACACACACATACATATACACAACATACAAACACATGCATACACACACACACGCCTAGGGATATAGTGGACCATGCCATCTAGATGTATGACATATATTCTCACAGACACAAGCTTGCTTAGTGATATATTTCACATAAACTATCTCCAATGTTTAATATCGTGACTGTAGAATATGGGATCAAGTCTCTGTTCTACCTCGGATAGTTTCAACCATCGCCTACTAGCAGAGGAGCAGGCAACAGAGACAAAGCGTGGTCCCATCAGCTTCCTCTCCTGGAGCCTTTTGGAATGGCTGCCCTGCTCACCCCTCAAACTCTACATATTCCTTTCACTCCCTGAGGAATGGCTACCACTTCCCAGCACTTCCCTGTGAACCATCCCCTCCAGAAAAGCTTGTTCTGCAAACCGGAGCCCAAGTTTCCCGTGCATAATTTGTCAGTGATTGATGCCAGCAAGGATATTACCATTTTAATAAGGTCTATAAGAACTGAGAGTCTAAGAATAGGTCTCCAGGCCTTGTGACTGACAGGATACATGGACCAGCCCGAAGAGCTCCTGACCACTGATTTGCAGCCTTCCGGTCCAGGACCCAGGTGCCACACGGAGCCGGAAGCTGCAGAGGGTATCTTGCCTAACATTAGCTCCATGATACAATATAAGGCAGTGCTGTTTTCAACGTTGCTACCGGGAACATTGCGTTCCCTTTGGGGTTCTTAGTCTCATTAATAAAAGGCTTTAAAAACAGACCCAGAAGGGAGCTCAAGGACCGTTTTATTAGCTCTTGAAAGAAAAACAGCAGTGGGGGCAAGCTGTAAGAAGGGGAGGTATGGAAATGGGAATGGTATTCCTTTAGAGACAGGGCTCAAGAAAACCAGGATGCTCGGTGATGGAGGCCAGCTGCAGGACGGGAGGAGGTGTCAAAGCCCAGAGTGTTAGGGAAGGTGTGACCTAGGCCAGGAGAGCACACAGTAGGGCCCTAGGCCAGGAGAGCACACAGTAGGGCTACTGAAAAGATTCAGAAACAGGAGGAATAGCACGTGCTTTGAATTTAGAACTCAAAAATGGAGCGGACTCAGCAGGGAAGATCTACAAAACTGCTACCCTGAGGGAGGGGCTTCTGGGAGGTATAAGTGCGTGATCTCATTAAGGGGATAATTATTCCTCCTGTCCCCTTCACACTCCTTCAGGTCTATCAGATTTCCGGAGGCGTGGTCTCCCTCCGGGTGATTGCCAGGCCCAGCTGGGCTAACTCTTACAGGAGGAGACAATTGCATGTCAGGATCTACTCTTGGGAGCAGAAGAGAATGGGGTATCTCCATTCTAGGCAGTGGGTTTTGTTGTTGCTCTATTTTGCTTTGTTTCACTCAGGAGGCTTAGGGGAAGGGGCAGGGGTAGGGGAACATTTGTGATGTTTTCCCTTTTAAGGTTAGCAGAGAATTAGGAGGTGAAACCCGGAGTCTTCTGTGAGGCAGAGGTCCATCCTTAATGGCTCCTGAGTCTTCCAGTCCCTGTCGGGTGGAGTGACAGTCGGAACATCTGCTCAATTAAACTGCAATGCTAACAGCTGCACAGACACAGCTCGGCTCGGGTCATCTTCTTCAGTAGCTTCTGATTGACTGAGCAGTACCCCCGTCTAATACATCAGCCCTTGTCGAGTGCTAACGTTTGCCTCTGCCACCAAGACAGAGGTCGTCTTCTGAATCAACACGTGGGTAACGCAAATGAGCAGCCTCTTGACTGTTAAGTATAAACAGATCTTTCCAGGACTTGTTTCAAATGTCATTTTGCCCCGAGTGCTTCTTGTGTTGTTATTAATAAAAAAAAAAAAAAAACACTAAGAGCAATTATGCCTCTTGGCTACTTGCCACATACCAGGTGTTCGTTGGTGAGTCTGCTCTGGCTCCAGCAGCCTCCGGAGCAGTTATTATTATCCTTTGTTCTGTCGTCTGTCGGCAGAGAACAGCTAAGGTCACCCACAGAAGCTCTTCCAAATGTGCTTGCCTCTTTTCAGGAAGACTCTAAAGGGGTTTTATGATGGTTTGGGGACCATGTAGCAGGAAAGATATGGAAATACCCCAGCTACTTACCAGGACCCAGGAAGGTGCAGGGTTAGACATGGGCGACTTTTGAAATGTCTGTGTTTTGTATGAGCTATTTATGTGTCTGGAGGTGCATCAGGGATGACACAATCGGTTGGAGAATGTGAGGCCTATAATCAACGCTACAGGGCTCAGCAGAAGTAGTTTAAACAGGGAAAAGCTCAGATTTAGACCCGCTCTTTCCAAAGCAGGCAACAATAGAGCATCAAGTTGACTGCCAGCCTCCGGCTGGAAGCGTGTGATGTCAGTACCAACCTCCCAAGCAGATCCAACCTTACCCCAGACTAATTTCTAAGCACACGTGTTTATTGGATAGTATTATTAGCTTTGCGTTCACAGGATAAACTAGGGTTTCAGCCAGAAGACGACTGGGGCGTGAGGGGGTGGGTTAACAAGGTTCTCTGTTCCTCCCTCCTATTCACTCTCTCTCCTTCACCCTGCCTGAAAAACCGTCCCAATAACAGCCCTAACTACTATTTGGAGACTTCATTCTGTCCACACAGTCTTTCACAGATGTCGTCTAACTTTGTGGGCTAGGTCTTCGCAGCACCCCTCAGCACTTTTGAGACGAACTCCTACGGAAGTTACCAATATTTGCCTTGGGCTCATGATCCTCCTTCTGCCTCACTCCTCCTGAGGAGTTTTTCCCTTCCACTTTATGTGAGTTTTTCCCTGTGTGTTACTATGCCTGACTGTTAGCTAACTTAAACTGAGAGATGGCTCAAGCTAAGAGGGAGGAAAGGAGGGAAGGAGGGAGAGAGGGAGAGAGAGAGAGAGAGAGAGAGAGAGAGAGAGAGAGAGAGAGAGAGACTAAGTTCAATTTGCAGAAGGATTTGAGCTCCAGGGACCCTCCCGTCTCTGCCTCCACACACCGTGGTTACCATGGTTACAGGTGCACATGCCACACATGGCTCCTTCATAAATTCGGGTCAAACTGTGTCCCCTCATGTAAGCACCGTACCAACTGAGCCATCTATCTCCCAGCCCCTGAATTACTATTCATTTTAATACAAACATCAAACAGGTAGTGTAGAGCAGAGAATGATCATGCCTTTTGGTTGATGTGTTTTTCCTGTGGGCTCCTAGATTTGAAAACCTGCACCCAGTTCTTGCTCAGCTCTTTCTCTGATCCTCCTTGATGGATCAAGGGAGGCATGGCTAAGCTCAAATCCTTCTGCGATTCGTTATGCGTAGGATGGGAAGAAGTGCGCATTGGCCATCATGTACGTATGAAGGTCACAAGAGAGCTCTCTGAAGTCAGCTGTCTTGTGATTGCTCAGCTTTCTAAAGTCAGTTTTTTTTTTCCCCCTTCCACTTTATGTGAGTCCTGCAAAGGCTTGGGCTGCAGTTGCTTGGTCCACTGAAGCCCTCTTGTCAGCCCAATAGCTTCGTTACCTTTCTGAGCATTCATTGAGGGCGTGGTTATCAAGCAGTCCCCATCTTTCCCCCGGAAGTGCATAAAGTATTAGAAGGGCTCAGTGAGAGGGTGCACCTTCCTACACATCCTGTCTGTGCCTGGGAGTAACTTCTGCTGATTGGTGTTGCAGGAGGAGATTAAAGCCACCCAAGTCACCCGGCGGGCAGCAGTGCGAGTTCCTCACTACTCACCCAGCGTTGTGGATTCCCAAATGAAAGACACACACACACACACACACACACACACACACACAGCCTTATATTTAATATGCCTTAATCGGCTCAATGGTTGAGCCACTCCCAAACTTCCACGTTGCTAACACCTCCCCTCCGATACCCCTGAGTTATTACTAAAATCTATATTCCATTCTTGTTACCCTAGACCACTCTGCCTTCTGCAGCTCTCAAGGTCGCAAGCCTGCATCTCATTCCTTTCCTGACTTGGCGATTCTAAATCCTCCTTCTCTCCTTCCCCTTGCCTGCAAATCCTAAAGTCCCGCCTCTGTCTCTTTGACCAGCCAATTGGCTGCTGGCAACTTAATTTACCAATCAGAACTAACTGGGGCCTTACATGAGGGATTCTCATGCAACTTTGGGAACCCAAATAACATTATGCAAGCTTTAGGCCAAATCCACCACACCTAGGATTGTCTTTTGCTGGTTGGTTATGAGCTTCTGAGGGTGATGTCTCTCCTACCACATGCAGTCTCTGCCAGACCCTCAGTCTCTGCCGGAGAGGCGATAGTCGCTCTATCACTACACAAGCCCATTCTTAACAGAAAGGCTCTGTTCACTTGAAGTGAAAAGGAAGAGAATGGTTTTGAATTACTGTGACCCCTATGTAGGTCAGTGGTCCACTACTCAAGAACCGATTATCCAGCTTAAGGCCTCTTCCTGCTCCCGAGTTTCCCCCCTTGTTGGCTGCCTAGTATTTACACTCTTGGCTGTCACCTTCCAAAGGGGGTTATTAGAGGAAAAGAAAAAAGGTAATATTCAAAATAAAATTTCAATAAATGATCCTTCAAGCACCTGTTTTGTGACAGACAGAGAGAGTAACTGGGGGCCATAGAGAGTAAGAGAGAGCCCTGCTTGTGGGTTGCTAGACAAATGCTGGATTAAGGATGTGTATGCACACACACATACACACACACAATACACACACACACATACACACACACATATACACACACACAATACACACACACACCAAACACACATACACACACATACACACACACTACACACACACACACACACACACATATATATACACAACACACAGGTGTGTATAAAGTGGGGAAGCAGTTGGACTGTCAGTGTGGAGGGGAGGGAAGAAGATGAGGAGAAGAGAGCAGAGAGTGACTCTCACACTGGCACTTGAAGCCCGGGAAGAAAGAGAGAAAGAGATAAAATGAGACAAGACACACAGGGGACAGCAGGCATGTGGGCATCAGGGTGTGGGAGTGTGTGAGCTTTGAGGCTAAAGAGTGAATAGCAACAGATGGCAAGAGGGGGTGCAGGAGCCCCTGAGAGCTCTGTGGATAGAGACCTGACTCCGGGGCTCACCTGAGTCTCTCCCAACTTTTGGTCAATATGTCCTCAATGTTGTTCCTATACCAACCTCTTCACTCCGAGAGTATCTGGTTCTGGGAACGACAAGATGCTCAACAGGTAAAAGCCGTCCTTCCAGTCAATCGCCACAGCTCACGATGGAAGAGAAACCAACTTCCAAAATTTTTCTCTGACTTCCTCGTGCCTGTTGAGGTATGTGCACACCCATATTTATACACATGCACACAAGGGTACTGGGTGGGAAGAGGGAGATGGAGACAGAGACAGAGAGGAGTAGAGGGAGAGGGATATAAACAGGTAAACTTACTCTGGAGAGTAGATTCCATCGCCACGAACACTCTCAAACTGGAGTGCCTATCTCTGCTCTCCCCTGCTTTGTCTGTGGAAGGCCATCACTAAATGACCATGTCCCTTGCGAAGTTTGGGCTCTCCATGACAACTACCAAAAGCATCACCCAGACAGCAACACAGACTGGAGTCAGAAGCACATGTATCTGTATGCCTATGAGAAAGGCTAGAGTAGAAGGTGAGACATCCAGGAGGCAGAAAGGATTCTGGGATGGAGCCAGGCGCAGAAATTTTGCCTGGGAGGATGTGATGAGACAGATGCATGGTACCTGCGCACAGGATATAAACTGGAATATATGGGTTGTTGAAAATTATGACCTATTCAAAGAGAGCATAGCTATATGATCACGGTATTTGTAAATATATTTTGAATCTGAGTCTTTTTTTGTGTGTGTGAAGATGTATTTATTTATTTGATGTATATGACTATACTATTGCTGTTTTCAGATACACCAGAAGAGGGCATCAGATCCCATTACAGATGGTTGAGAGCCACCATGTGGTTGCTGGGAGTTGAACTCGGGACCTCTGGAAGAGCAGTCAGTGTTCTTAACCGCTGAGCCATCTCTCCAGCCCCTTAATCTGAGTCTTATTTCTGGGAGTATATATATATATATATTTCTATCATGTGTACCTCATGTCATCCCCTCTTAACCCCTATCTGCCCCCACAGATTCCCTTCACCTCCCCAAAAAGTCAACCTCCTACTTTCATGCCCTGTGTGTATGTGGGGTGGAGAATACTGAAGGTTTTATGAAAGGAAGTGACATGTGAGCTCAGATCTGGTTCTTGACATATCAAACTGACATTTGTGGGAAGGAGTGGTGGGTTACTTTTAATTGAAAATCTAAAACAATGTAGAGCAATGGTTGTCAACCTGTGGAGCCTGACCACTTTGCGGGGGCGGGGGGTGGGGGGAGTCATTCACAGGGGTTTCTTAAGACCATTGGAAAACACAGATACTTACATTATGATTCATAACAATAGTAAACATGTTAAGAAGCAGCAACAAAAATAATTTCATGGTTGGAGGTCACCTCTCCTGAACTGTATTAAAGGGTCACAGCATTAGAAATGTTGAGAACCACAGATCTAGAGCCTCAATAAGGGTTTGTCTAGTTCCAGTTGGTCTATCGGTATGTCTGGGGGGGGGGGGGTGAGGATTGATTTGATTACTTCAATTGATGTGGGAAAACCTGTCCCACTATGGGCAGCACCAATCCTTGGGCTTGGGTTAGTACCAAAATGAGCTAAGCAATAAAAATTCATGTATTCGTTCTGTCTGCTCTTCACTACAGGTGTACGGTGACTGACTGCTTCTAGGACCTCTGCCTTAACTTTCTTGCTATAATTGATAGCATCCTGGAATTGCGTGCTAAAATGAACTCTTTGGTGCAGTGGACCATGAAAGGTAGCCTGGTCTCCGGCAGCCCCCCAAAACCCTTCCTCCTTAAGTTATTTTTATTGTATTTTATCAGAGTAATCAGAAACAAGACTGGAACAGAGGGAAAGAGAGTTGACTAGACTGAAATCTAGCATGTCCAAGAGAGAAATCTAGCATGTCCGAGAGAGAAGGCTGTTGATTCTGGGTCAGACTGTGAAAGGCCAAATTCCCAGAGCACCCTGAAGAAGTATAGAAATTTGACAACTTATCTGCTGTTTCAGATCCCTTATCTGAAAAATGTGATTGGTGAAATTTTTAGCTGAAAAAATCTTAATTTCTATCTAGCAATGTCTTAAATAGCTTCGCTTTCCCTCATGACTGAAAAACATGGCATCTGGGGGCATGTCAGTTGCTCAAAGATACCTTGGGGCCCCAGGTTCCTTCTGCCTTTCAGCATTACTTTTCTATATTGGCTCCTTGCCTCATGTTTCCAAGATAGTTGCTACAACTCCAGCCCTCACATGTGTGTCTAGAGGGGCAGAAGGAAATAGAGACAAATGAGAGGGAGTGTTTTGTTTAAGATTTTTTTATTGAAATTTTTACATGTATGTCTATCTATGTACATAGGTTCTCCTAGAACTGGAGATACAGGCAATTGTGAGCTGGGAATCAAACTCGGGTCCTTTGCAAGAGCAATGCACAATACGCTTAACTTCTGATCCACTTCTCCACTCCCCAGTTGGGTGTTTTACACTATGTTTACCTCATGTTATGGAGAAGAATAAAAACTGTCTGTCTGTGATAGAAGCCACATGAGCAGCCATGGAGGCTGGAGAAGTGTTACCATCTTGACACGAGTGAAAGTTGAGTTCTGCTAAGCAAAGCTGGAGAAAAGCTAAGTGCACACTCGCGTTGATTGTTTGAGCCGATGATGGAAACATTGTTTCAGCTGCTGGAGCCTGGCGTGGAGGAGTGTGGATAGCTGTTGAAGTTCCCATAATCCAGGCACAAGTGCTTCATCATGAACACAGCAGAAGAATAAAGACCCAGTTAAGCTAAAGGGCCTGAAAAGAAGATGAAACTTCTGCTTCAATAAAATGCTGGGATTTGGCATTGCTTTTTATTATTATGTTTATTCCTTCTCTTTTGCACAATTACAAAAGTCTGTTTCCCTGGTTAAAATTGGTTTTCAATTGCACATTATATCATTTTAAAATTCTCACCGTAAGAATAAAAACTTGCTTTTAAACCTACTCACTTAGAGCTCCACCTGCTGTGATCCTCCTCCCAGCGAGCAGTCTGTGCAGGGCCAGATCACCGGGGCTGACCACTGGACCCTGCTCTTCCCAGCATGCCTGCTTTAGATACAGTTCAGCAGCGTGAAGAAGAATTACTGCCTACAGTTATAATAAAATTAATCACAGCATTGTAGCCATGTGTACTAGATGTTCCCATAACTAAGGGGCAACACAGAAACCCAACACTTTTTTACTCCTTGCTGAATGGTCTATGTGGATCAGATAACAAGTAAGGCTGTCCCACATGCCCCTAACCAAAGACAGCAACGCAGGGCCCAGGATGCAAAAGCTCTGACAGTTGTGGAGTTGCATGGTGTTAGGACAGGAGACAAATTGTGGTAGACAGAGGTTTTGGGGTTTTTTTTTGTTTTTGTTTTTTGTTTTTGTTTTTCGAGACAGGGTTTCTCTGTGTAGTCCTGGCTGTCCTGGAACTCACTCTAGATGAGGCTGGCCTCGAACTCAGAAATCCGACTGCCTCTGCCTCCCAAGTGCTGGGTTTAAAAGCGTGTGCCACCACTGCCCAGCTTAGCCAGAGGTCTTTAAAAGACAGAAAAGGAAGGTTCTAGGTGCCTGCTTAAAAGAATGGGAAACAGTGCCTAGGAGAGATTCTTGTACTGCCTTGTTCATAGTAAGAGTAAGACAGGCTGACTCCATGACAGGCTTCAAACTGGCAGTTCAAGAGACTAGGCCTAAATCTCTGTTTCCAAGAACTGGCCAGGTCCAGGCAAGTCAGTTACTGAAAAACAAAACAAAACAAAACAAAACAAAACAAAACAAACAAACAAAACCCCCCAGGCTTCAGAGACTGCCCCACCGCCTGGCCTGAGGCAAGGACAAAGGGTCAGCAGCAGTTTCCAGACTTCCTCAGCAATAGTTTCCAGACTTTCCCATCAACAGTTTCCAGTCCCCACACCTCAGGAACGGTTCTGGAATGTCCCTAGAGATGGACCCAACAGATTAAAATAGAGGTCACCTACCCTGAAATTCCCCTAATGTGCTTTAAATCAAGTCTGCGAGCTCACTTTGGAGCCTCTCCTTCTTTGTAGATGGTAGACCCGAACATGCTAGCTAGACCTCTGTGAAATAAAGCACTCTGTGTGTTTATATACTATTTGAGTCCGGGATATCATTCTTCGGAGAATCATGGACCCTCACAGTATGAGTCGCAATAGGCTGTAGCAGCCACCAAAGAATGAACGAGTCAGCAAACATGAGCTAAATGCACTATGGAATAGTATTCAGGCTTAAAAGGAAGGGAAGGGTTAACCTCACTTAACTGGGGTATCTACAATAGTTGAGATGATACAGATAGACGTACGTACGCAGGCGGCTGCCAAGGCTGGGCATTGTCAGTATTTGGTGGGAATAGAGTTTCAATGGGGAAGATGGATCGTGCTGGGTAATGATGATGGTTGACAGCAAGGTAATATGCTCCTGGGTCTCGGAGCTGTGTGCCCAAATCCGTGCACGCACGCAAGCATGCGTGCGCATCCACGCAGGCTCATACAAAACTCCCACCACCACTATCCGAGAAGTCCTTAAAATTTTGGTCAGGGAGGGAAAAAAAAGAAGGAAGCAAACTAGAAGAGCGTTCTAGAAACAGTTAATATCTTTCAATCACGTTGTGGCATTTTGTTGCTGTTGTTTTGTGGTTTGTCTTTGTTTCCCTTTTTATAGTAAATAGCCATTACATTTGTGATTGGTGAAAAGGGGACATAAACTGTGAAATGGACAGCTAAGAATAAGAGGCCTGAGTTCCTCTGGCCCCATCCCCACCCCTGACCCCAGGCCCAGGGAACCCCCTCCTCCGAGGTCTGTTTCTGCTCAAAAACCTGAAACACCCCCGCCTTTATCTTTCATGCCCAGGACCTATGGTAAGTCTGGGTCAGATGTTATATTCTGATCTAGACCAATTTGGTTTTGCTGCTGCTGCTGCTGCTGCTGCTGCTGCTGCGGCCACCGCTGCCACGTTGCTAGCTCCAGGGGACTCAGGTGACAAACTGGAACAGTCACTCTGTAAGCAGTTTCTGGGGCATCATGCTACAAACAGCCTAACTCTTTGTTTTCTGATTGGCTCCTTTTACATTCCCATTTGGTTATTTTTTGGAGGAAACAGGGGTCTCTCATGAAGCTTAGGGAAACGACTGAATTTTAATGGAATCTAATTGGGCCTCATGTTTATCTCAAAGAAGCTGTGGTCATAAAAGTTAATTGAGTTAGATTCATTTGCATATCCAAGACCTTTCTTTCTTTCCTTTCTTTCTTCTTCTTCTTCTTTTTTTTTTTTTTTAGAGAGAATGTGTCTCAGCCTGGAAGGGATTAGGAGACACAACTGTGTCCAGGTGGCTGGGTTTGTTCATGGAGAATTGGAACAGCAGCCTATTATCTTAATCCTCTTGCCTCCTCACCTTGGGTTCTCCGCTTCCTTCCGTTAAGAGGGTGTTGACACTGGACATAACCTGGTAGGTTTGCCTGTTCACTTTGAGATGTAGAACAAGCCCCTTATAGAAAAAGATTTGCCATGCTAAGCCATAGAAGTCATTTTCTAGACAAAAGGTGACTTCAGAACCTTTGGTAGCGGCACGTACAGCCACAGGACGGGACTGGCCAACAGTGTGTGTGCGCATTTGTGAGCATGCTTGACTGCTTCTTGGCAACAGGAGTGCGGCTTCATTTATTATGGGTCAGAGGAAGGGAACAATCGGACCCTAAGAGGATGTCTTGTCTGCCCCGCTGCCTGGGGTAAGCCTAAAATAACCTGCTGAAATGGAACTCTGGCCTCTTTTTAATACCCCCTAGGGAAGCTTTCCACAACCATGCTCTGTTATCCGACCCATTTTTAACGTTTAACTTTAATATCATATCAGAAAGCATCCTGTGTGCCAAAACTCTATCCCCACTGCTGCTGACTAACAGTTTACTCTCACGTGCATACCAAGCAAATGTGGGGAGTTGTCCCTGCCACCGCCATCTCCACCTCCACAGCCATAGCTCACCTGTACATCTCATCTGAACTCTAGCCGGTGCCTGGGTCAGTCGATGGAGTCCAATGTCTGCCCTGCTTCCACCAGCCTTTCCTGCTTGTTACCACAAATAGAGGTTTATTATCTCCATCCTCACCTTGTGAGAGGACCAGATTAATGTATTCTTTCCTCTGATGTCAAGTTCTTGAGGAGCAGTAAAGTAGAAGACAGGGCACACCCTGTCACCGAACACAGAGAGGTTACAAGTGCTTCCAAATGTGAGACTTACAGGAAGTACGGGTTACCAAGCAGCATCCCCCCCACTGGCTGGGAGCACAGAAGCGCTTTCTGAATAAAGAGAAATTTCATGTGAAACCTCAAGAGATGACCGGGAACCATCAAAGTGGAAAGGGGATAAAGCCAGAGGGGCAGCCTGGGTGTGGTCCTTACCATGACAGTCATCATGTCCAGAATAAGGGTAGGCAGTGCAGTTTAGACAACAGGACAGAGGTGGCTGTGGTCCTTTCTGGAGTCATTACTGTCTGCACCAGTGACTTGGTCCTGCCTGTGTGGATTGAGAACACCGAGTACCTAGACCCTTAGAAAATAAGCCAAGTACCATTCAGCATTCAGGCAGCCACGATTGCGTCAGAGACCTTAGTCATCAGTGTGGCACAGGGCTATGGCTGCTGTCTCTTTGCATGTATGATGTAACTTAGCAAGTCTCAGGGTCTCCAACCCTTGGTCTGTCAAGTAAGAAGGTTAGACACAGGTGCCTGACATGTCTAACCTATCTTCTGGAATCCACAGTGAGAGTCCCCCCAGCTCTTAAGTGGGTCACACTATTACTGACCAGCCTACATTCAGGATCAGGGAAGGGTTACCAAATAGGCCATACTCTCTCTGCTCGCTGTTTCTTTACTGTGGGAAATATACACAGCACATGGTTCAAAGACAATGCATGACCTATGTGACTGTCTGTGGCTAAAATATTCTCCCTCCCACTTTTTTTTTAGTGGGGAGGGCATGAGACAGGGTTTCTCTGTGTAGCTCTGGTTATCCTGGAACTCACTCTGTAGACCAGGCTGGCCTCGAACTCAGAAATCCGCCTGCCTCTGCCTTCTAAGTGCTGGGGGTTAAAGGTGTGTGCCACCACTGCTCGGCGTCCCTCCTACTTTTAAATGAGTCTGGGTAAGTGCTAAAAATATTTACAACCCATCATCATGGCTCTAAAGGAGTTTTAACATATATTATTTCTTTTTTTTTTTTCAGATTTTCACAACATGGTCATGTTGACTCCCCATTTTTCCACCCATATCTGCCTCCGAATTTATGTTTATTTGTGTGGTTTTTGGTTTTGTTTTGTTTGGGTTTTTTTGTAACACACTGTCCAACTACTGCTGCACATGGACACAACCATCATGACTTTATGTGTGTGTGTGTACCTTAAAAGATGAATTATGGTTCTTACAGCAACCGATACATACTTCTATCACCCAGTGAATGAAAAAATGGAAGGAGGAGGGGTCCAAGAAGTGACAGTTACACACACGCACACACACACACACACACACACACACACACACACACACACTGCCTCTACAATGTCGGTTCTCAACCCTTCCCAATGCTGTGACCCTTTAATACAGCTCGTCGTGTTATGGTGACTCCCAACCATAAAGCTACTTTCATTGCTACTTCATAACTGTAGTTTTGCTACTGTTATAAATCATATGTAAATACTTTTGGAGATAGATGCTTGCCAAAGGGGTCTGAGACCCACAGGTTGGAAATCGCTGCAAAAAAAAAAAAAAAAAAAAAAAAAAGTCACCTTACTCAAGATCACAAGGCTTAGTACCCCAAATTTATCACAGTTCATCTGCCACACCAAGCCAGCTGCTCTGCTTATTATCTCACAGGTAGGCAATGTCATCCCCATCTTACCCACAAATAAATAGTAGAGTCCCGCTCCCAACGACCAAGTCAGCTTGGCTTTCCAAATTTAGTTCCATCTCTATAGCTGTCTGCTTTCCCCCAAAACACCTACACGGGACTGACTGGTAGATCTTGAAAGGATAAAAAGCAAAGGAGGATGCAGACTGAATTTATACTCCATTGCTTTTGTCTCGTGCTTAACTCTTCCGTCTTCCACATCCGCCACAGCCGCCATCATTTCCTGTCTCTCTTGCCCACAGAACTGATGGCATCCTCTGTCTCACGTGGTGCCTTTTCTTAATTAAGAATTAATTCTGAGAGCATCAGGGAGCCGAGCAGTCAGGAAGGGTTAATAGCCTGAGGAAGGGTTGAGTTCCCACAACTCAGGTGGTGACAGAGGGCCAGGAATAATGAGGCTATGGAACCTCCCAGCAACCCAAAGCCTTCTCAGCAGATCTTAATAGGACCAAAAATAAATGTTGAGACCAGGAAACTGTCAGGCAAATTAATGTGAAGGGCACAGGTTCTGTTTTCTCTCAACAGGTAAGAACTCCAAGCATACAGCCAGAGGATGAGTTAAGAATAGTATGGCAGTAGCTAACTGGTGCTCACTTAATACAGAGTTCACGGCACCCAGGAGGGCTGCAAGAGAGAGCTGAGAAGAAATATGAGCAACCACCGAAACTCAGCCACAGATGCTCCAGGACCTTTAAAGGCTCAAAATGCAAACAAATTGGGACACTCTAATATATACACATACATGGGTCCAAAGGTTTTTTTAAAAAAAAAAAACAAAGTATCTATCTTTACCTTGACTTCCAGGGCCCACAGGGTTTCTCTCCCAAGCCCTCTCACCCCAACCGCCACCAAGAGTATCCTGTGGTGGTTTGAATATGCTTGGCCCAGGGAGTGACACTATTAAGAGGCATGGCCTTGTTGGAGTGGGTGTGTCACTGTTTGGGTGGGCTTTAAGATCTTCCTCTGAGCTACATGAGAAGCCAGTCTTCTGCTCTCTGCCTTTGGGTGAAGATGTAGAACTCTCAGATCCTCCTGCACCATGCCTGCTTAGCCACTGCCATGCTCCCACCTTGATGATAATGGACTGAACCTCTGAACCTGTAAACCAGCCCCAATTAAATGTTGTCCTTATAAGGGTTGCCTTGGTCATGGTGTCTGCTCACAGCAGTAAAACCCTCAGACAAAACACCCCACAGGAGAGCTTTAATGTCTTTCACGTGCCAGACTCTCCCCTTTACCTGCAGTCCTGTCTTTCTTTTGACCCCTTAGCATATGCACCATCTCCCAGTCACTCCTTCTAACCACCCAGAGCCAACCTTACCCTCCTCCTCAGCACTGTGTAACAATCTGCTTCCCTGTTACAAAATCTAGATCCATTAATGAACAAAGTTAAAAACTAACAAATTCTGTGAATGTTAATGATCACCCTGACATTGCAGACTACCTATGATCATAAATTCAAAAGTTATCCTGAGCTACAAAGTGAGTTAGAGGCCCCCTGGAGATACAAGATATCTTATCTTAATTAAAAAAAAAAAGCATGCTATATCTAACTAATTAAATAATTAGTTAAATAAATAAATAAAATTTAAAAACAAGGGGAGGGGTTATTTTAGATGACTATAACCCAGCTAAAAATAGAAGCTATTTTTCTTCACTTCCTGAATGCTGGGATCACAGGCTTATATCACCATCTATGGCATCTGTGGCGCTGGGGACAGAAGCCAGGGCTTTATGTGTATTACCAAGTACTGGACCAACTGGGCTATATCCCCAGCCAGAATACTAAGTCTTTTTAACTTTAAATTTATCTGACCAGGGACATTATACCCTCAAGAACCCTTTCAAAGCAGCACCTAACAATGTGTTTTATTATATAATTGAGAGCTCTCCCTGTGAACCACTCCAGCAGGAAATTGCCCTCAGAAAGAGAATCCTAGAGGCTGCTGTTCAGCCTAACCAAGTAGACACATGGTAAAGCCATCACAGATCACCTCACATGTGGGAAGCCACATGTGCCATTGCAGGGTGGTGCTGGCTACCACTGGCCACCACGCATACATAGGCAGTAAAGTTTTTTTTTTGGCAAGATGAGGTTTTGAGAATTAACCAATCAGATGAGAGACAAGTTAACCAATCAGATGAGAGACAAGTTAACCAATCAGATGAGAGACAAGTTAACCAATCAGATGAGAGACAAGTTAACCAATCAGATGAGAGACAAGTTAACCAATCAGATGTGAGGCATGCAAATGAGGTGGTTAGCATAACCAATCCGGGTGTGAGACACGCCTCTCCTAGGCCTATATAAACAGCACCAGTTCTGGCCTTGGGGTCTCTTTGCCTCTGCAATCAAGCTCTCCCAATAAACGTGTGCAGAAGGATCCTGTTGCAGCGTCGTTCTTGCTGGCGAGTCGGGCATGCTCAAGACTCACAGAACAACTTTCTCCTTCACCCTGAAGGAAAGAGCTAAGAACTTAAAGCCCAGTGATATTCAGAAGTCAGATGGGCAGATTTGCTTCAAGTCCTGGTCCTATCTCTGTCTTAGTTAGGGTTTTACTGCTGTGAACAGACAACATGACCAAGGCAACTCTTATAAGGACAACATTCAAATGGGGCTGTCTTACAGGTTCAGAGGTTCAGTCCATTATCATCAAGGCAGGAGCATGGCAGCATCCAGGCAGGCATGGTGCAGGAGGACCTGGGAGTTCTCCATCTTCATCTGAAGGCCACTAGCAGAATACTCACTTCCAGGCAGCTAGGAAGAGGGTCTTAAAGCCCACGCCCACAATGATACACTTCCTCCAACAAGGCCACACCTACTCCAACAAGGCCACTCCCTCACACCCTACTAAGTAAGGTAAAGGAAATGGGAGACTCTTGGTAGGAAAGCAGAGTTAACATCCTTACCCAAGTAAGACCCCAAGAGAAGAGAAGAGGGTTCAGGAGATCTTGTATAGGTGTTGAGAAGTGTGCATTCCCGTGTAGATGGAAATTTCTCTGGGTGTGTACATAAATGTGGGCGACTCCTTACAGTGGGAGAAGCTAAAGGTCCTGAACTAAACAAAAGGGAAAGAGCAAGTGGGGTGCCAGCACTCATCCGTCTTTGCTTCCTGGCCATGGATGTGACATAGCCAGCCATTTCCTGGTCCCCCACAATACTTCCACACCGTGATCGATGGAACCCTTGAATCATGAGCCAAAATGTTCTCTTTCTTACTTCAGTTGCTTTTCCCAGAGTTTTCTCGCAGCAATGAGAAAAGCAGCTAACAAGACCATCAAAGATGAAGATCTTCGTTCTACACCGTCTCCAGGCTGGAACCTTAGTGTTCATCAGCAAACATGTACTGAATGAGCCAATAACTAAGGGAGAGAGGGACGGCAGCTACCGTCTAGCTCACTTAATGAGAAAAGCTCAAGGCGTTAGGCTCGTCTCAGGGGATACAATGACGTCCTAGTCCATTCAGTCTAAGTAATAGAAATCTATTGCTCAAGCTCTGGGGGCCCTGGTGATTCTAGGGTCTGCTAAAGGTAAGTCCTCTACTTCAAAGTCATTACCTCCGTGCAGTGTCCTCCCATGGTGGGAAGGACAAGGCAGCTCATGTCACCCTTAAGCAATAAGCTTCAAGCCAAGGGTTCTCCTAAGTAAGACCTTTTGTTGTTTTTTTTTGTTTTGGTTTGGTTTTTGGTTTTTTGGGGGTTTTTTTGTTTTTGTTTTTTTGTTTGTTTGTTTGTTTGTTTTTGTTTGTTTTTTTGTTTTTTGTTTTTTGAGACAGGGTTTCTCTGTGTAGCTCTGGCTGTCCCGAAACTCACTCTGTAGACCAGGCTGGCCAAGAACTCAGAAATCCGCCTGCCTCTGCCTCCCAAGTGCTAGGATTAAAGGCGTGTGCCACCACAGCCTGGCCTAAGTAAGACTCTTGATTGAGAATAAATTGATTGACATCAGGCCTAGAGTAGATCCTTGATTCTTCCCTGCTGCCATTCTGTATCACTACACACACACACACACACACACACACACACACACACACGCACACACACGCACACGCACATATACACACATGCACACACACATATACATGCACATGCACACACATCCACACACACATATACATAGACATACATACACATGCATGCATGCACACAGACACACACTTGCATACATGCACACATAAACACACACACACACACACACATACACACACACACACAGGCATGCCCATGCAGTTCTGCTCAGTTTCCAGCACAAAATTAGGAGCTGGAGATGATTGTGTACGACAGCAACACTCTGACAATTATCGGAACCCGAGTGTGACATGCCTTAAGCAATCAGTGACTGACTCAGTGCCTTTAAGCATAGACTACACCGAATGCCTCCAGGAAAAGCTAAGGGGTCGGGGGAGCCTCATCCAGTGACTGAGTTATGCTGTGGGCTGTGGTAAATTCTTGCTGTACTAAAAATAGATGAAGGGCAGATCAGTCACCCTTGGGGACTTTTTATCTGCTCCATCCATGCATCCAAAGATGCCACTTGCATAAAGCCAAAATAAACACAACCAAAAGGTCACTGAGGATGGCAGGCAAGGGGGGTGATTTGGATAGAAACCTGGAAGACAAGCACACACACAGTCAATGACAAAGATGAGGACCGACCCCTATGACAAGGACATGAGTGAGAGCTGGGTCTGTGTGATTGATAAATAAATAGCTTGAATTTTTTGATAGTTTCTAAGGGACAGATTTAGAACTGTCCTCTTAAAGAGAGCCATAGCCTCCAGCTGTTTCCCCTCCACTCGTGCTGGCACAGACCCTGGTCACAGATTCACACTTCACTCTGACAGAGCCCTCACACCAGCCCCCTCCTAGATTCTGGCTCCTCCTGGAACACCAGGCAGAGCACCAGAAAGGCAATCCAGAACCACGGGAAAGTGTGACTCAGGCGACTCACGAGCAAAGATACCCAAAAAGTTTCAGGAGTTCCCCCAAACCGGGCTGACCACCAACTTACTTCATTATGCGAGTGGTTTTAAAGGAAAATGTTTAGCACTAGGTCACCAAGAGGTCAGCTCCCTGTCCTCAGCTTCTACAGAGACTAAGGGAAACTGACTAAATGTTGGTCTACAAGGCTGAAAATCCAGCCCCTGGTCAAGCATGCAGTGTTTTTAAACACTAATAAACCCAATAGCACCATCTGTATAATTCGCAAGAATTCTTGCTAAATCAGCTGGCCAAAAGCAGAGGCAATTGCTTTGGCTGCAAGTGTCACCACCGTGTCGCCGGGAAGTATTTTAAGTGGATAATGAGTAGTCTCTCCTCTCAATGACTACATTCAAATAACATCTTGTGTCTATAATAAGCAAAGTCCCCGATCAAGGGCCTTAGGAACCTCTGTCCCTTCACTTGGGGCTTTCGTCCTCATGAGTGCAAATACCAGATCTCTCTCCTCCAGGGAGATTTAAGGAAGCAATTGGCTAGTGAAGGGTGAATACACGTCCCAGGCTCACACATACCCATGCACAACATCACAGGCACAGAAACGCCCAACACATAGGGCCTATGAGTTCTGAAATGCATGGCTCTCACTCACACCTGCACCCTAGCCTGATGGCTAAGACTCTTCCTTATTTAATGATGGTTTCTCCTTGAAAATGATTTTGGGGGTTCAAAGTGGCCTTTTGCTTCATGAACAAATATACATAAGAAATACAGTTATCTACAGGAAATGTGTACACACACACAGTCAATGACAGATGAGAGAGAGGAGAGAGAGAAACTGAGAGAGAGAGAGAGAGAGAGAGAGAGAGAGAGAGAGAGAGCAAGCAAAGCATATGGAAACTCATTCTGTAACAAATCCAAACATTTATATTCCTATATCCAGCCCCTACTTCCCCAGCTCCATAGCTCTCAGTCTGAGGCAGAAATACCACAATTGTAGGATCATTTAATCTATTGAGTCTTCCTTTCCCCCAAGGTCCCTTAGAGCCTTGGAGCTGCTTACCATATGACCCACAGACAGCAACAGCAGCAGTAGTAGTACTGTGTGTAATCAGAAACACAAGCCCTTACGCCCTGCACTCCCCCCAGTCACCAGCTGCATTTGAACAAGAGTCCTGAAAGGTGTTGTAAGGCTGAGATAACAACCCACTCTTAGACTGTCCGTTGCTATTAGTCTAGTAAATTCTGTAGCACCTCAGAAACCACAGCTGGCTATGAAGGACTCGTGTTGGAGGTCTTTCTATGTGGTGTGCATGTTTGTGTACATGCAGGTGGGGAAGGGTGCATGTGCACATATGTGCATGTGCGTGTAGATGACAGGGGACAGCTTCAATGTCAGTCACCGTCTCCTCCTGTTTGGGTTGGGTTGGGTTGGGTTGGGTTGGTTGGGTTGGGTTGGGTTTGGTTGGGTTGGGTTGGGTTGGGTTAGTTTGGGTTGGGTTGGTTTGGGTTGGGTTGGGTTGGTTTGGGTTGGTTTGGTTTGGTTTGGGTTGGGTTGGGTTGGGTTGGGTTGGGTTGGGTTGGGTTGGGTTGGTTTGGTTTGGGTTGGGTTGGGTTGGGTTGGGTTGGGTTGGGTTGGGTTGGGTTGGGTTGGGTTGGTTTGGGTTGGGTTGGGTTGGTTTGGGTTGGGTTGGGTTGGGTTGGGTTGGGTTGGTTGTGGAGAGGCATGGCACACAGACCATGGCACTCATGTGCCATCACAGGACAACATTCAGGAGTCAGTTGTTGCTTTCTACCATGTGAGCTCTGGGGCTCAAGCTCAGGACATCAGACTTGGGGACAAGTATCTTTGCCTACTAAGCAAACGCAGGCTTCCGCAGCCAAGTTCATCTGTTTGTTTGTTTTTAACAGAATCTCTAAGAATTTCCTCACGCTTGCAAGCACTTAGCTGGTGGCACCATCTCCTCGGCTTCATGGAGGATGCTTTCTGGGTGCTGCTGAGAAAGATGTGACATTATTTGGGCCTTCACCACATGGCAGGCATGTAATTCCCAGGATAGCAGGTGCACTGCTAATAAAAGGCAGATCGAGTTGGAAGCCAGCTAGCTTCTGGGTCCCCATTTCCCATCAGTGGAATTCGAAGCCAGAAGCAACCTCCCAGCAGGGGTCCCATTGACATCTGGGACCAGGCTATTTTGTGAGGCCAGTCTATGTCCTACATGGTGGCAGGGGTTCCTGTCCATCACCCACTACAGATGTCCATTAGCATAACAATCTGGGGACCCCTTCTCTACTCCCTGATACCTGTGAGGTTTTACTGACCACATCAAGAGCCATTGTTTCATATCGTATGGCATTCAGTCATTCTGAGAAACCCGTTTTCTCGGTTTGTTTCTTTCTTCCAGTGTTGAAAATACTTAACAAAACCCTCTAAGCTTACATTATGTTTCATTTCAACAGAAGGCTATAACTATTTAGGGCATGCTCTGTGGAGACGAGAAGACGAGGCTCCTGCCTTCTAGCGGAGGACCATCTGGTTAAGGAAGTAGGAGTTGGTATGCGCAGTAGTGAGGAAGCAATTCAAAGCACTCTATAGTAAAATCTAGAACGACCCCAGAGTCCTAGATCCGTACTATGGCTTTGTGCCACCTACTGAGATGACTGCAGTTCTCCAAGTTCCCGCCCCTCCCTCTGTAAAGAAAATAAAGTATTATTCAACAGTGACCATTCATCACAGGCTGGTGACTAAAACATGATGTGTGTTCCCTAAATATCAGCCATCCCCGCTGATCCGCTTCCTCTCCATCAGGGAGGAAAGTGGATTTCAATGAGATGGGAGATGTGCATTGTGGGGGAGACGGGATACTGGGCAGCCAGCACACCGTGAGTAAGAAAGAGCCTGGTGTCAGGAGGGAGCTTAAGCTGGGGAGGAAACTACAAAGGAGACACACCCCAGACTGAGGAGAGAGTCCAGGCCGAATTGGTTATGAGAGGGAGTCCAAGAAAGTGAAAATGAGTTTGTATTTAGTATGTGGACTCAAAATCTCCTGAAGGTTTTTATATTTTTTATTCTGTATCAAGACTTTCAAATACAGAAGAATTTCGAGTCTATAGGCTAGAGTGAAGCTTCCAGACTCTTCCCACAGCAGCCTCCAAATAGGGATCTGTCTAATACTGATGTCTTTGTGTGTTTGTTTTTGTGTGGTAGATAGATAGATAGATAGGTAGATAGATAGATAGATAGATAGATAGATAGATAGATAGATAGATAGATAGATAGATGTAGGTGTAGATGTAAGTGTGGATGTGGTGTAAGTGTGTTCGGGTATACATGTGTGCATGTGTGTGTTGAGGCCAGGGGTCAGTGTTAAATGACTCCCTCAATTGTCTCTATTTCTGAGGTAGGCTCTCCACTGAACCTGAAGTGCCTCAATTCAGCTAATCTGGGCGACTAATGTGACCCAGGGATCCCCCTGTGTCCATCCCCAGTGCTGGGCTTACCACACTGGGGTTCTGTATGTGTGGGCCAGAGAGTCAAATTCACAGAGGAACTCGGAGACTTGTTTCATCCCCTCTGTCCCATGTCACTGGTGTCTTTAAGAAGTCAAAAAAACAAAAAACAAAAAAAGCAAACAAACCAAAAAAAAAAAAACAAAAACAAAACCAGACACTGCAGTCATCTTATTTTTTTAAGATTTATTTTTATTTTCACCCCCATTTAAATGTGTGAATGTGTGTGTGTGTGTGTGTGTGTGTGTGTGTGTGTAAATTGTGTGAAAGTGTGAATGTCTGTGAGAAGGTGAGAGTGTGTTGTGTGTGTGTTTGAATGTGTGTGAGATTGTGTTGTGTGTGAGAGTGAATGTATGTGTGTGTGAGTGTGTGAATGTGAGTGTGCACGTGAATGTGTTTTGTGTGTTGTGAGAATGTGTGTGTATGTGTGAAAGTGTGTGTTTGAATGTGTGTAAGAGTGTGTGTGAATGTGTGTATGTGTGAGTATATGTGAGTGTGTGTGTGAGTATGTGTGTGAATGTGTGTACGTGTGAGTGTATGTGAGTGTGTGTGTGAATACATGTGTGTAAATGTGAATGTGTATGTGAGTGTGTGTGAGTGTGTACTGTAAGCGTGTGTGTGTGTGTGTGTGTGTGTGTGTGTGTTTGTGTGTGTGTGTGTGTGAGCATGCGTTCATGCAATGTGTGCAGGTGTCCTTGGAGACCAGAAGCATAGCAGATACCCTGGAGCTGGAGTTACAGGAAGTTGAAAGCTGACTGACAAGGGCTCTGGGAAGCCAACTTGGGTCCTCTGAAGAGGAGGAAATACTCTTGACCAAGAAGCCGCCTCTTTACTCCCGTCCCACCCTTTCAGCGGAAATGTTTTGGTTTGGTTTGGTTTGGTTTAAACTCGAACGCTATCTAATTTAGTGTCAATTTTAGTAAATGTGCAGATTTGAGTTAAGTCACATAAACTGATAAATAAACCCGGATATAGGGAGATGTTTGGTCCTCTATTTTATGAAGTGCAGGATTTCATCATCGAAGGAACCAAAAGCCCCTTAAACACCGTCCCAGAGACCCCTGCTCACGATTGTGCTAAAGCTGCTCTCCACAGAGTTCCTGCTTCTGCTGCTCATTAGGAAAAGTACTTCAACACCCAGCAGAAAAGAATAATTAGCAAATCAATTAATTAAGGGCCTAGCAACACTCTTCCTGCCAGCCTCAGCCACAGCTTCCTTGTAAATAAGCTCTTTTGCCTACATTAAAGTCATTAGCTCTCCATATGTAAATAGTAAAGCCCTTGGATTTCAACGGACTGCCTATCAGGGAACAGATTTCAGTCCACCTCGATGTAGTCAGGATACTGCAGACAAAGAGCCATGCTGTCTTAACCAAGAACACAGCTATACATAGCTTCTGGGTCCATTCATTTCCCAGATTCACCTTTCCTCCTTGGGACATTAGCCAAACATCTATTTTAGTTATAACACAGACACAAGGAAACGCTATAGTAATTAAAGAAACCACCCATTTCCTTCCCCTGACGTTCCAGGAAGCCACGTTATTTCTGCAGACCAATCTCTATTTGCTGACAATTCGCCTGAGCTTGAACAGCCAAATAAAATGTCCTAGAAACTGTCCTTGCAGCGACAGCCAAGAACACATCTGAGTCTCGGCTCCTTCCACAGGAAAATGCACACCAACAAAATATGTGCTTGTGTGTATTTAAGACACGAGTGTCTAGGGTCTCATTAGGTTCTGAGAGATTTAAAGTCCTACCACCCTGTAAAAACAAGCGTTTGAAGGAACTGGCCCTAAAGTTAGCTGGGTCCTTTGCCAAATTCACCTCATATTTTTATTCCTGTGGTTATCCTCTTTTTAAATTACTGCTGTTTATTTTTGTGCCTCTTGCCATCGTCTCCATCGCCACTCTCTTTACAGTGAGTTTTAAAACAAACAAATCGTTTATATTCATATACACCTGCTGGCCATTTTAGCTTTTCAGCGCCTGTCCCCCAACACACACGCTGTCGTGTCTTGGAGTTTTGTTCCTTTCTCCTTTTTTGTTCTTTTTCTCTTCTTTTGTCATTTCTCTTCTCCACTCTAAAGAAGAATAAACTATCGGAAGCCAGCCTAACAGAAATGAAGAGGGTCTAAAGCAGTGGTTCTCAACCTGTAGGTCACGAGCCCTTTAGTGGTCAAATAACCTTTTCACAAGGGTCGCCTAAGACCATCAGAAAAAAATCAGATACTTACATTATGATTCATCACAGTAGCAAAATTGCAGTTATGAAGTAGCAACAAAAATAATTTTATTCCTCACCACAACATGAGAAATTGTATTCAAGGGCGGGAGCATTGGGAAGGTTGAGAACCACTGGTCTAAAGAGACGTTTGTGTGGCTTAATCCATCAGACTGTTGAAACGATGGATCCTAAGAAGAAATAAAAATGAAAGAGTCCCTAGGAATCTCGAGGCAGAAGAAGGAAAAGGCCCCAGGCAGAGCGGGGGATTTGTCTCCCAGGACCCGATTCTAACAACTCGGCAGACTGCCTTACAGGATGAGACTGTAGCCCAGAAGATGAGCCAGGGATGTGAGGGACCACCGGAACTGTTAGATGCGCACAGCCTTGGTTCCTGCTGCCCCTCCCCCAGCAGCTCTCCCCTGTGACCTCAACCCCAGCTTGCCACCACTGCTCCTGACCGCCTCACCAACCTCACCTTAATGTTGTGAAACCACCTTTTACACAAAGGCGTTCAGGAGGTGGGGCCAGTCCGGACCCTTTAACATCCATTCTGTGGGTTCTGGTTTGTTTGATTTGCTTAATGGAGACAAACCCATTACCTGCCATGGGATACTATAGCTTTGAAAGACCTGGGACCATCCATTTATACTTTATATTTAATGCAGCTGGTCAGCCTTGGGTCGTGCATCTGCCTTAATTTTTACGGTGTGATGGGTTTTGGGGATTTTTGTTTTTTGTACTAAGCAAGATTCTATGACTGCCAGCTGTCCCTTCTGATCCATAAGTTAAAACCAATGATTCTTTCTGACAATATTCAGTACTTATTGTAGAACTTGTGGCAAAGGTACTATTTGCCTAATTAGTTTAGGCAATTAATAATCTTTGCTGCCCCAAACTATAAACTTGCAAAAAGCAGCTTCCCTTCGGTGTCTCCTCTCTGCTTCTTCTACCTTTTACATTGCTTTGTCTCCAGTAAATAAATAAACAAATAAATAAACAAACATGGTGTCTGACAGCAAGGCGGGAGGCAGAGGTAGGCCGATCTCAGTGAGTTCGAGGCCAGCCTGGTCTACAAAGTGAGTTCCAGGACAGCCAGAGCTACACTGTGAAACTCTTGTCTTGAAAAAACAAACCAGACCAAACAAAAGGTGCTTGCATATATTAATGGAGATATGTGTGTCTTATAATTTTTAATTAGAAAATAAGTAAATGCATGTGGAACAAATGAGCAAACCCCTCTGTCTCTTGTACCCCACCATCTTTTAATGTCATACCCAATCATCAGACCCCAGCCCTGGTGGCAAGATGACCCTGGCAGGACCAGAGACGAACATGCCCTGCCTCTGACTGGCTGGCTGTGTGCACAGCATCTCTGGATCCTTTCTGGAACAAAGCAGGAGGCACAGGGAAGAAGCACTGGCTTTCCCGGCAACAGTGTATCTTTCTGTAATACTTTCCATTTAAAAGCTATCTCCCTTTATAAATGTTCTCGACATTTGCACGTGATCAAACCTGAAGTCTCTGGGCCCTAAGGTGATGGATTTTAACTTACATACAGGAAATTCTTCAAACCCAAGTAGAAGTTGGCAAAAGATAACTTTTTCTATGCCACTTTGTAGAAGCTGCTAATGGCAAAGCAGGCTGTGCAATATAAATTATTCAGATCATAAGTCTAAAACCATTAGTTCATTGTGATCAATAACCTCTAAGAGAGCTGGCGTGTGGGATTCAGTTTGGGAAACATAATTAGTTTTGAAATATTCAAATTAAAGGAGACTCGGAGCTTCATAAAGAGCAGAGTGTCCCGATTTGTAAATAAGAGAATGCTGGATCCTGGTCTCTATCATAATGAATCCAAATCGTCCTCCCTTTCCACTTAGATAAAATTTCCTATATTTTTTTTTTTATTAAATCACATTCCTCTGGTATTACTAAAGCCTTGATTGCTGAAAAATGTTTGGTGGATTCTGCGAAGTCAGCTAAGGCCATTTGCTGACAAACTACGCTGTGTCATCCTAGGAAAAGCAGAATTAAATCCTAAGTGTCAGTGTTGAAAACTGTCCCTTCTACACCACAAAGGATTTTACCCACACTGACAGTTTGTAAAATTAAAAGGTCCAGACTACCATCCTTGCCATGTGACCTACATAAGCTATATTATTATCTAAAGTTTATGTGTTAGGTCCCGTTCTTGCAAAGATAATACATTGTCTTCTAACTTTCAAATTATTTGCCCAGAGAAGTGTTTGTTTTTTCTTAAACCTGGATCATTAAAATTACACTGGATTAATCCTTGTTTTAAGATAGTTTTTCAACATCCATACTGTTTCTCTTAGGGTTTCTATTGCCGGGAATAGATACCATGACCACAGCAACTCTTATAAAGGAAAACATTTAATTGGAGCTGGCTTACAGTTTCAGAGGTTTGGTCCATTATCATCATGGCAGCTGACATGCAGGCAGACATGGTCCTGGAGAAGGAACTGAACGTTCTACCTCTTGATCTGTAGGCAGCAGGAAACTGTGTGCCATAGGGCCCAGAAACTTCAGGTTTGATCACGTGCAAATGTCGAGAACGTTTATAAAGGGACATAGCTTGAGCACAGAAGACCTCAAAGCCCACCTGAATATGACACACTTCCTCCAGCAAGGCCATACCACCTCCAACAAAGTCACATCCCCTCCAGCAAGGCCACACCCCCTCCAGCAAGGCCACATCTCCTCCAACAAAGTCACACCCCCTCCAGCAAAGCCACACCTCCTCCAGAAAGACCACACCCCTCCATCAAGGCCACACCCCCTCCAGCAAAGTCACACTCCCTCCAGCAAGACCACACCACTCCAACAATGCCACACCTCCTAATAGTGCCATTCTCTACGGACAAACATTCAGACATATAAGTTTATGGGTCCATTCCTATTCAAATCACTACACTGGTGATATTTTGACTCACCATTTATTTGGTATGGAGGCTGTCCTGTGCATGGCTAGCGTCCTCCTTCTCTACCGACTGCACCGCAATACCACCTCCCCAGTTACCTTCCATCACTTATGAGGAAGGAATATATTGTCCCAACTAAAAACCACTCTAAACTGGGCAGTGGGGGCGCACGCCTTTAATCCCAGCACTTGGGAGGCAGAAGCAGGCTGATTTCTGAGTTTGAGGCCAGCCTGGTCTACAGAGTGAGTTCCAGGACAGCCAGGGCTACACAGAAACTCTGTCTTGAAAAACAAACAAAAACAAAAAAAACAAAAACAAAACACCCTAGTTGTGTTTTCATTTTAATAGGCTCTCACTAAGTTACCCAGGCTGGCCTTGAACTTGTGACACTTCTGTTTCAGCATAGTGACTGTTAAGATCACAGGTTTGGGTTACCAGGCCTGGGTGAGAACCATTGTTTTGATCTATAGCTTCCATCCATATAAGAAGACATTATTGTACCATTTTGTTTACTTTGTCCTTTTTCTTTCTTTATCCATAATCCCAAAAACTGTTCACTAAACACGCAACACATATAAATTAAGAATTTCTACATTTAGTAAGGATCTTCTTTAATCCTTACCAAAAAGCTGAGGGAAGTGACATTTTATTCTCATTTTGTGGAAAAGGAAACTGAGGATTGAAAAGGCCAATAATTTGTAAATATATAACTGAAGGATAATCCCAGGTCCAGTGGATATTAGAACCACTCTATGGTGCAGATATTTAATCAGGACACTCTAGTGCAGATC
Source organism: Mus musculus (assembly GCF_000001635.26). Lineage (NCBI taxonomy): Eukaryota > Metazoa > Chordata > Mammalia > Rodentia > Muridae > Mus > Mus musculus. The sequence continues at coordinate 117,978,304 of NC_000076.6, read as the reverse complement.
CTAACAACACTCATTGCATCTTGGGAAAATAATATGCCTTTCCTGCGTCATAATTGCCTCACATCTAAAAACAGTTACAATTTATATCTCGCAAGGTCAGGGCTTTTTAATCAAATAGGATGTATAAGTTTACAGCTAAGCAACTACATAGTACTGCTATCGTTATAAGAATTTTTATCTTATTATATAGTGTTAAGGAATTGGCTTAAATTATGTGTCTATTTGTGTGACTATGTGTGGGTATATGCACATGTAAGTAAGCTCAGGTGCCAGTAGAGGCCAAAAGAGGGTGTTGGATCCTCTTGAACTGGAGTTACCAATGGGTGTGAACTGTCCGACATGGTTTCTGGGAACCCACCTGGGTCCTCTGCAAGACCAGCACTGGCTCCTAATGGCTGCAACATCCCTTTGGCACCTGATATGTTTTTACATCAGCCATGTAGCTGGAAAAGAGAATAAAATTCAGAACCCTATTCATAGAGAACCAAGAGCTATCGTGTGCACTATTATAAAAATCTTCACTTCCTGCTGAACGAGAGTCAGAAACCTTAGGAAACCTCTTTATCCTGTCCATAGAACATAGACAAGAATTATAATAATCCTTACTCTCGTGCTCACCTCTTTGAATTCCGTTTCTTATGAGGCAGACCCAGCTTGGTTTGAGCTCCTACAGTATGAGTTTCTGGCTGCTCACTGTCTTCTTCATCATCCGGGTGTTAGCTCACAGAGAACAGCAGCCATTTTTGCTCACTCCTGTCAGCATCTCGAACCAGCATACGACCCTGAATGTGCAATCTCAAGTCAGCTTGGGTTTCAGATCAACCGCAAAGAAGCTGTGATTTTAGTAATCACCTATAAAGTACTATAACCAGAGTTCCTACTTGCGGGGTCACTAAAACTACTGCTTTAAACACTGCAGCTAAAAAACGTCACCACTGCCTAGCAAGCTTCTGTCTACAGTCTCTTCCTACCCTCTTCTTCATCTGACTCTGTCATTTATCTCTCAGGTCCCAACCCGGTGAGACCTCTTCCAGGAAGATGTCTGAAGCCTGAAACCATCCATTAACTGAGGTGAGGTTAACAAATGTAAATAATAGTACATTCTGTAAAGTCCTGTTAAACTAATTTCAGTTTTCAGTATTTCCCTCGTTTCTTGGAGCCAATACTTCTAATCTTTCAATGTTATTCTAGTTTGACAAAACTCATAGAAACTGGCAAAATCCCTAGTGGATAAAACCTGGGAATCGTTATCTGCATTTTTATCCACTCTGCTGACAATGTATTTACAGAAGATCCCAAGCCCAGTGAATCTCTACTTTTATGAGTCTGCCAGATAATTTATTTATTATTTGATTATTATTAATGTATTTATTATTATTTATTTTAATCATTTATTAATTTATTTCCACAGATAATCATCTAGATCAGATCTTTAGACATTCTTCCAAACATAAATAATTGAAAGCAACGTGTTTGGACCTCCACTGTTTCGAGGGCAGTAGGGCTCTTACGGATTCACCTTTGGGTGTTACATCATCCCATCATTTGGACTCTGTCAGTGACTGCCACATTCATCCCATGTATCCCTAGCAATGAAAAAATGCCTGACACAAGATTCTTGGAAAGCCCCTCTGTATCTGTAGACTTTCTTACCAATTAGATCTTGGTTCTCAATAAATATGTGGGATTATCCAATGAGACTGTTCTGTTATATATAGCAGTGAGGTCACAGGAGGGAACTCTGGGAGAGGGGTCTTCTGACTCACATCTCCTATGACCCAAATAGCTAGCATGTGTCAGGACTGAACAGCTCATCATAGAACAGGTGACGTAGGTCACATGACATACGGGCTTGCAAAGGAAACATGTCAGCAGCTTCATCTAGCATGGTCTGCTTGGCATTTGTGGGGGATTTGGACAGTCTCCCTTCTCAGTATAAACGCCTGTTACAGAGGTTGGCATCTGTCTACCTGCTTCACTCATGCTGGCTGTTCCAGCCGGAAGAAGCGCTTATGTATCTGTACCTGTCCAGCAGCCGGTGATTGCTGGTTACAGGAAATGAGGTCTGTGTTAACCCCTACATGCCCTGCTCCCAAATTAGTCACCTCAAAATCCATTTTAGTCAAGTTTCTTCAGGAAACTGATGGCACAAAAGGAGACAATTATTTGTGCTCTCTAGCCCCCAGCTCCCACCACCACATCCACTGACGCCCCTGTCACTGGGGGTTTTTCCACCCAAGTCAAAGTTCCCCAACTAACAACTCAGAGACTTCTTATCTATGAATATATGCCTAGGCCAATAGCTTTGGCTCATTTCCACTAGATCATAACTCAGTTATCCCGTTTAAATTAGTCTAAATCATTCCATGTGGCTAAAGGTACCACTCCTTCAGTTTCGTGTGACCATCTTCCTCAGAGTTTAGGGCAAAAACCTTCCCGCATTTCTCTCTCTCTCTCTCTCTCTCTCTCTCTCTCTCTCCCACCTACTATTTCCTGCCTGAGCTAATAGGCCAGCATCTTTTATTGACAGGTGATGTTTCCACACAGTGCCTAAGAGATTCCCTCTGCACACCTCCTTGACACCACAACTCTGTAGGTGCCCAGCTTAAGTGATTTCTTGGGTTTGCCTTTGCCTCATGTGGTCTGCCTTCTTGGTCACAGAGTCCTCAGAGGTGCTTTCTCTTGTCTCAGTACAATCTTCTCTGTGGTTGGCTTTCAGGTCAGTGGCTTAAGTGCAAACTGAGCAGACACTCAGCCTAGAACTTACTTTCATTTTTATTTTAGCCTTCCATAACTATACTCAAGGGACCCACGTATTTAGCAAGTCTAAGTGTAACCCATGTCCTTGGGTATCAGGTCTGTCTGCATCTCCAAATTCCACCTGGTAACTTTAATTAGAAGAAACGGATCAAAGCGTAGACGTGGGGATCAGGGTCCACATCTACCCCAGCTGTACCTCCAGACCCTTGCTCTTATGCATGACACAAAAAGAGTGGAAGATTTTTGTCCTGACACCAAACGTGGGCTATCTTTTCCAACCACTCAAGTCTACTAACTTCTAGAATTAACCTCAGAATGAACAGGTTAAAAATCCATTCCCCAACACTGTCCTCCACTTCAGAAGCCAGTCACACACACACAGTGCCTACAACTCGAGGTGTCCATGGGCCAGCCTCTTTGGCTCCGTGGCTTACTGGAACAACCTATAAAACTCTGGAAAGCACTTTGCTCACGGTAGCTGCTGCTTATATATAAAACTGTTCGGAAGCAGTCGGGTGTAAGTAAGGAGAGCTCCCACGCCCTCTCTACACATACCCCCTCCTGGCAGCATCCAGCACCTCCAAGCACTTAAATAGAGATGCTTCTAAGGTGCTTCACCTCTGGGTGTCGTTATGACCTCTGCTGTCTCACTCAGCTCCTTTGTCTCCCTGGGGGTTAGAGAGCAGATCTGAATCTAACAAGACTCGGGCTTTCTGGCCATCAGCCCCACCCTGAAGCTACCTATGGCCCTGTCAAGACTACCTCATTAGAATAAAGATATTTCTATCATACTTATTGCTCAGGAAATATTATAGAGGTTTTTAGAAATGCTGTACCAGAAGCCAGGGATAAAAGTTGAGTAATGTCATTTTGTTATTATCGTATTAATAACATGTATGATGATTATCATTATGTCACAAGCACTTAATAAATGGCTGCATGAGCTGAGGATACAGTTAAACGTAGAGTAGAGCATTCCCAATACTGGGCTTGAAAGAAAAGTTTTCTTGTTTTGTTTCTCCCCAGGCAGAGGTTGGAGCAAGATTTTTGCTGATGTTGGTTCTCAAGTTAAACCAAGGCAGAGCTCCGGAGCAGGCCTGTGATTTGTCTTCCTCCAAAGACTCCCAGCAGCTCTAAGGTAACCAGCTTATTCCCTACCCTCACGCAGCCAGGGGATAAACTGCAGATGAGCACAGGCAGTCTCTCTCTCCCTCCCTCCCTCTCCCCTCTCCCTTCTTCCCTTCCTCCTTCACTTCTCTCTCCCTCCTTCCCGCCCTCCCTCCCTCCTTCCCTCCCTCCTTCCTGCCCTTCTCTCCCTCTCCCTCTCCCTCCTCTCCCTCTCCCTCTCCCTCTCCCCCCTCTCCCTCTCCCTCTCCCCCCTCTCCCTCTCCCCCCTCTCCCTCTCCCTCTCCCTCTCCCTCTCCCTCCTTTCCCTCTCCCTCTCCCTCTCCCTCTCCCTCTCCCTCTCCCTCTCCCTCTCCCTCTCCCTCTCCCTCTCCCTCTCCCTCCTCTCCCTCTCCCTCTCTCTCTACCACAGGGATGGTACTTGCAGACGCCCCAGTATCCATTCATTCACGGTTGGTTCTAACACATATTTATTTCATGGTTAACACATGCTACATACTTTTCTAGGTGCATGAGACATGTTAACGGGGCAAAACAAAGGTCTCTGTTTTCCTGAGATCAACATTCTGACAAGCATGCAGAGGTAACAAACACGTAAGCAGAATGAGTATGTTCATGACCTAACGTGCTGTGCTCAAAATTGACAAGTGCTATGCAAAACAGAAAAGATAATCTCGAATTCGAGTCTGTGGTAGCGGAAACCCTAATAGGGACACCAGGGAAATGGCAAGAAGGGAATTGTTAAGCCAAGTCTTAAAGGAGGTGGGGAGGTATTGAGGCAATTCATTCCAGAAAGAATTGCCAGTGTGAGAAGGGGAACAGCTCATAGATGGTCCAAGCCAGGGCAGCTGGAAGGAGGACCCAGGCAGGTGGTAGAAACCAGGCCAGTGAGCACTGCAGGAGACTCAGAACCTGAAGGTACCTGGTCATAAAGACAAGGACTTGCCTTTCATCTCATTTTCCAGAATAAATCCTTGAGTCCATGCGCTCAGCATCTTTAAGAGCAGGGGATCGCCTCTTGACAGCTTCACTCAAGCAGGATCTGCTAACAGAAAAGGAAATGGAGGTGAAGTATTGTATTGTGTGTATTGTAAGTGTTGTATTGATGCAACAATATCAACCAACCAGACCCCCCCAGAGCTCTCAGGGACTAACCACCAACCAAAGAGTACACATAGAGCAACCCATGGCTCTAGCCAAATACGTAGCAGAAGATGGCCTTGTCGGTCATCAATGGCAGGAGAGGCCCTTGGTCCTGTGGAGGTTCAATGCCCAGTGTAGGGGAATGCCAGGGTGGGAAGGCGGGTGTGGGTGGGTGGGAGGGGGAGCATCCTCACAGAAGCAGGGGGAGGGGAATCGGAGAGGGGGTTTCCGGAGGAGAAACGGAGAAAGGGGATAACATTTGACCTGTAAATACATAAAATATCCAATAAAATACAAATAAATAAATAAAAATATGGAGACAGTGTTGGAGAGTCTGACTTCAAAACTGACCCAATATCACCAAGAAAAGTAACTTCAGGAATGTCGGAGCACTCAAAGCCTCTTTTAAAAACAATATCTTTCCCTCTTTTATTACATTTTAATCAGCACAGAAAAGAATGGATTTCATTAACAGATTTTCATATTTATAGCAAAACAACATTGAAAACTTCACAAGAACAACCCAGGCAGCCACCACTAAAATAAATACAGACCTTGGTTTTCTCCCTTTTCCTGATTACCTGCTATCTAGGTATTTTTGACCTTTGTCCTAATCCCTGCCCCCCCCTTTTGTGGCTGGTACCACAAAACACACTTTTATAAATTGTCCAATAACCTTAAGCCATGTACGAACAGTAATTTGTGCTATAATCCAGCTGTCTGTGTGTGTGTGCATACTGGTTTAACAGCTCCGAGCTTCCATTCCTTCATTTGGGCAAATACAAAGCCAAGGAGAGCAGTGCCTAGTTCTAGAAGAAGCTTGTGATAATGAATACACCGAGCCAGTGCCATCACCAGTCCCATCGTGTGGACCCGCTTATTAATTAACTATACTGAAGTAGGCGGCCACGCGATCTAAAGGTCCACCACATTGCCCCAGCTTCTGCAGCAAAAACGTCCACTTATCTACGTTCCCCGGCTTGTGGGGAGGTGCTGGTCCCTGCCTTCCAGAAGCGCACTGTAGATGAATCACTCTGCAGCCTCAGAACTCTGGGGACACGCTCACCACATTTTTTAAGATGATGAGAATTGATTTTTATCTTTAATTTTTGCTTACAAATAATTCATCTGTTACGAGAAAAATAACAAGCTCTGGAGGGGAAACGCAGACTTCAGTCTCTTCCCCCTCGGCCTTGAGTCAAAGGATGGGAATTACCCGCCGCCAGTGAGCTTAATGAGAAACAACCTTCGGGTCATAATTTCAAGTCAGACTCTTTTTTATTAAGTCACATTGGTTGTACCTATTAATAGGGTGATTTCCTATTAATAGGTGACTGCGTTGTTTCCATGTGTGTATATGGTATGAACTGATCGAGTCTGACTTCATAACCTCCACCCTTCCCCGCATGTATACACTTTTCCAGTCACTAATAAGCTAATGATCACTCTTCAGGTCAAATTTGCTTGTGCTTCCACACCTGAAAGTAAGCATTCCAGTCGGGCGTGGGGGCACACGCCTTTAATCCCAGCACTCGGGAGGCAGAGGCAGGCGGATTTCTGAGTTCGAGGCCAGCCTGGTCTACAAAGTGAGTTCCAGGACAGCCAGGGCTACACAGAGAAACCCTGTCTCAAAAAGAAAAAAAGAAAGAAAGCATTCCATTCTTGTCTTGCTGTGTCGAGCTTCTGGGTATTTCTGACCTCTACCCTAATCTTTAGTCTCCGCTATTGTTATCATTTGTTTAATGTAATATCCTCTCCAGTTCTATTCATCTTGCTACAAATGGCAGGATTTCATTCCTCTGTGTGTGTGTGTATGTGTTTGTGTCTGTATGTTTGTGTGTACATGTTTATGTGTATTTGTGTATATGTATGTATATGTATGTATATGTGTATGTGTGTGTATGTGTGTGTGTATGTGTGTGTTTGTATGTGTGTGTATATGTGTGTGTTTGTATGTGTGTATATATTGTATATATATATATGTGTGTGTGTGTGTGTGTGTGTATGTGTGTGTGTGATGTGAGTGTGTGTATGTATTTATGTGTATGTGTGTATGTATGTTTGTATGTGTGTCCATGTGTATATGTGTGTCTAAATAAGACTTCATTGTGTATTTCATTGCCTTCAGTCATCTGATGATAATCAGATACCTTTGCTAGTTCCCAACCTTTGCTCTTGTGAATGATGTCATAACAAACATGGGCACCAGGCATCTCTATGGCATTCTGACCCTGACTGAAAGAAACTGAAAAGAAGATAAAGCATCAACGCCAACATTCCCATCTCTCCTTTGCAAATGTCAGTGTGATGTGTCCAGCCTCCTGTTCCTGGCACCACATCATTCCACCGTGTGGACTCTCAAGTCGTGAACTGAAGGTCACAAGCCCTTCTTCCTTAAGCTTCTCTTGTCTGGTCTTTGATCGCAGTTGTGAGAACACAGCTGGGTCAGCTGGATCATACGGTGGCTCCATCTTTACATGTTGGTAACCTCCTGTACCCACTTCCACACAGTCATACTAACTGCTGCTCACCGCATCGGTGTGTATGTGTCCTTTTTCTCTCTGTATCCTCTCCACCTTCTCTGTATCCTCCCCACGTTTTGAATGGGGGGACAAGGCAGAGTGAACCTACGCAGTCCGAGCTTGCACAAAGTCAGTTTCACAGACAGTTGGCAATGCCTGGGCCTCCCTTGAAGTGCCAACGTTACAGACCGCATAGTATTCCAAACATTTTTTTTATTTTAAATAATAGTCATTGTGACTGGCATGAATATGCTCGCCATCACCGGCTACTGCGGTTCTAGCTCGATTCACCGAGCTGTCCATTCTCAGCTCTGAGTTAATGGTAGCTTCTTACTATAGGAGTTTTTCAGAAAGAAATGAGTGGGGTGTGACTAAGACTGGTAAAATACAAACATAATAGAGGCATAAAATACAGAACATAAACATCAACGGAAAGTGAAGGGGTGCACGTGGTGGGAAAGGGAGGTGGTTGGCTCTTTCAGCCTGGAAGTCTGCAGTATCTGTGTCACTGGGGCTTGAGGGACCGATGACCTGGCTCACCTTGTCCTTAATTCTCTCTTCAAACTCTGCTTCCTTCTCTCCTACCGATTTCATTGGAGAACAACAAGAGAACAACAAGAGAAAAATATGTTGAGGAGCTCAAAGCAACACACGATATAAAGAGTATGTCTGCTGATAAACAATGATGTCATACTGACACCGATAAGAAATTCTGTTATTCAGAGTCTAGAGAAATTTCCACCACCACCACCACCACTGTGGAACCCTCTCTGAGAATCACACCCTGTGGATCACACCCTTACCAGACGCTGACACACTTATCTTCTGCATATTGATCTTTGCAAACTGGCACATTTTTGGGGAGGGAGGTACGCACGTACTGTCTCAGATACTGCAGAAGTTAAAGCTGATGTAGGACTCTAGCCCATGAGTTCAAGATCAGCCTGGGAAACATAAGAGGCCCAGCACCCCCCCCCCCCAAAAAAGGAACAGCTCCAAGCCTTAATAATGTGAACATTTTCATCTTATATTCCCAAATCGATTGTTTTGAAATGGCATTTTCTAAATGAAGGGCACACGTTTAGATTCTATGGGATTTACTCAGCGTTGCAGATCCAACCCCGTTCCCCCATCCACTGCCTGCTCCCAGTTGATACTGAATAGAGTCCTACTTCCAGGGCACAAGACAGACTAAAGAAAAGCCGACAGAGTGCTAGAAGGCAGAGAGTCAGTGGGAAGGGACTACACAAAGCTACAAAACAACAGCCTTGAATAATGTCCAGACACTGGATGTCCTGGGCCATGATTGCCCAGAATGACCCACAGTGAGATGTCCCTCTGCATGAGGGGACAGGGTTTTGAAAGAAGAAGGCTTCGGTGAGTGTCAGGACAAGGCAGTTTGTCCCTTAGACAAAGCTTCTGGGCAAAGCAGCTGCCTCCTCAAACCAGCAGAAAACCAGCTTCCTCCCCAAGAGGGAAAAGCCCTAGGCATTGAGGTCGGGGCAAGCCAACATGAGGTCAAGGACAACTGTCCAGACACACCAGCTGTAAACGTAACTGTTATTCTCCTGTAGTAATTGTCATCTCAGTCTGCTAACCTAGGCCTCGTCCTGGAAGCTTCTGGCCTCCATACAATCTAATCTAGGCCTAGAGTGTTTTCAGCCTCTGAGACTTGCTGCTGAACAAGCTCACCCTTTCTAATTCTTTCTGACCTCTGGCTGATTCAACTCAGCTATTTGGACTCAAACTCCTCTCCAAGATGAAGGGTTCAATCTGGATTCTTTCTCAGCTTCTGACTGAGTTGGTCTCAAACTAACTCTGGCGACTGGTTCTAATCTTCTGGCGCCTTCTCATTCTCCGGTTCCTTCTGTCTTCACCTGTGTCCTAACTGTCCTGACTGCTCTCTGTTCAATTTGTCTCTGTAAAACTCCGCTGGTAAAACTGCCCACCCCTCACCCTGCTCTCTTCAATCACCTTTCCTTCCTGTCTCTTCTCATGAGAGTAGGGCATAGTCTATCTCTGACTTCATTCTGTCAAGTCTTTCTCTGATTCATCACTTTGTCTGCCCCTCAATTACAAGTCACTTTCAAACATGGCTGCTTCCTTTTACCAGAAGCCATGTTGCTGGATTAAAATTCCTCTACACCCAGCTGGGAGCATTCAGAATATTCTAATCAACTCAGTCTTAATGGCAATAATGATTTTGACATCACAGCTCTCAGTTATCATCCTTCATTAGTCTTTGCATAGTTATCATATACCTAATAAATAGTTATCATTCTCAGATAAATCCAATGATGTTAGTACTATTTTTTCCCACTAAAAAAGGCAAAAGGAAAAAAATCAAATTTTATATGGTAACTGGCCAAAGAGCCCAACGCTGATAGGTTTGAACCTGAACCATTGAATTATACTCTTTTCACTAATTTTATTTATTTATTTATTTATTTATTTATTTATTTGGTTTTTTGAGACAGGGTTTCTCTGTGTAGCCCTGGCTGTCCTGGAACTCACTTTGTAGACCAGGCTGGCCTCGAACTCAGAAATCCGCCTGCCTCTGCCTCCCAAGTGCTAGGATTAAAGGTGTGCACCACCACACCTGGCACTAATTTTAATTGTCACAACTCACAGGAACTAGGACTTGATCTAACTTGGGTGACTAAAGAGGCAACATCAGGCACACACATGGAAAACTTGACACCAATCCGAGGGGTTGTATAATCTGATGGAGCCAAACCAGCAGGGACTGGAAACCCAGCATGTTATTGTACACGGCACAAACCAAGAGGAGATGGTCTCTGAAGGAGAGCAATCCAGGTGGCAGCCATCTGGGAGGATAAAGCTGTGCATACTCCCAATAGCCTCACGGGGACCAGGGGAAGGCTTTGCCATTCCCTTGGGTCTAAGGTACTGGGGTCCTTAATATGGTTGTGCTCGTGTTAATAATGTGTCAGCAATACACATTTCTCAGGGCTGCATCAGGCCCCCACACTTAACGTGTTCACTTAATCACGCAACAGACATTTACTATACATCAAACACTGCCTCGTTAAAGGTTGTGTTGGGAGTCATATGAGAAGAGGGCCTCAGTTGAGAAAGTGCCTCCTACAATCAGGCTGGAGGCAGCCTACATGCCACAGGCATCATACCATAGGTAGATGTAGGTTCCCACTCTAAGCAAGGATGCGGGGCATTTTAATTAATGATTAATGTAGGAACAGTTAGCCCATTGTGGATTGTTTAGTCCCGGGTGCTAAATAAAGCAGGCTGAGCGAGTTAGGAGGAGCGAGCCAGCAAGCTACACTTCTCCATGGCCTCTGCATCAGCTCCTGCCTGCAGGTTCCTGCCCTGAGCTCCGTACTGACTGTTCCAGATGATGGACTATTTATTTAGCTATAAGCTAAAATAAACCCTTAACTCCCCAAGTCATGGCATTTTATTATAGCAGTAGGAAACCAACTAAGACAAAGATGACTATAATCTATGACCTCTAGCCTCAACTAGTTCTCGGTATGAAAAAGCAGTGAATTAATAAACAACTTTCAATGTTATATTGAACAGGTAGATGGAATTCTTTCCTCGCCACTGTTGGTTACTGAGTCCAGGGTCTCGTGCACATAGGTAAACCACCTACTGCAGATCTGCAAACACAGCCGTGAAAAAGTAGCTGCTTAACCTAAGGATCTGTTCGTTCAGTGACGGACCTAATCCTGTTTTGTGGGCTGTCTTAATGAGGGTTCTGTTGCTATGAAGAGACACTTGGGTCATGGCAACTCTTATAAAAGAAAACATTTCACTGGAGCTGGCTTACAGTTCAGGCCATTATCATCATGGCAGGAAGCATGGCAGCATGTAGGCAGATATGGTGCTGGACAGGTAGCTGAGAGGTCTATATCCAGATGGGCAGGCAGCAGGAAGGGTAAGCCTCTGGGCCTGGCTTGAGCTTCTGAGACCTCAAAGTGCACTCCCAGTGACACACTTCCTCCAACAAGGCCACACCCACTCCAACAAAGCCACACCCACTCCAACAAGGCCACACCCACTTTAACAAAGCCACACCTCCCAATAGGGCCACTCTTTATGGATTGATCAGGGCCATTTTCATTCAAAACACCACATGGGCCTATGTAAAAAGTGAATGAAATCCAAAATCTTGGACAGATTCCCAAGATTTTCTTTTGGCTATCCTTAGAGCAAAGTGTTTCTATTCCTGCCTGTCGCAAGACAGGCTGATTTTTCAGTTCCACTGAACAATGTAAATGTCATTCAAAGCCAGTGCTCCTTAGGGTCCAATCTGATGCCACCGTGGTGTAAACAGAAGGTAGTGGGAGTGAAGGAGTGGGGTCGGCCATTTCTCTCACCTCCCTGCCTCATGTCTTTCCCACACTTCCTGGCTTCTCCAGAGCTGGAGGTAGGAAAGACTCAGCTTGGTTTCTTCCCTGACAGTGCCTGTGAGAGCCTTAGTAATCCTTGCCTTTGAGGATTTGGGAGTGGCGTATTTCCTTGGGGTGCTGGGGACAACCCTGAAAGGCACCCTTCTGGATACCCTCTTCGCAGCGGCCCTCCTGGGGCTTCTAATGCTCCCCCTTACCAAACCCTCCATCTTGACACCTGCACACCAGAATCTTACCTGCTTCTCCTCTGGATTGAGCAAGGCTCAAAAACTGCTCCAGGCACCCATCCGTAAGGGGAAGCCTCTATCTAACCTCTCCTCTCAAGCCTCAGGGATGTATGTGAGAAAGGATGGGGAGGTTGGTAGGGTCAGAGATGGTGGATTCCAAGGAAACATCTTCCAGAGACCACAGAGCCATTGAACTCACAGAGGCTGTGGACGTACACACAAAAGCTCCATAGGCCAAATCAGACAAAATCCTAGCTCTGCAACGGAAAGTGGACATAAAATCCCACTCTTAACAGGGAAGCTACTTGTAATTAGTACTTTCTGGGAAAGGAAAAAAAATCAGGTTTCTTCAGAGAAGTGTCACAGAGTATCAACCACACATGAGGGCAGGCCCCATGCCCAGGTATGGCTAGCCAAGACAAAACAGACTTCAAAACAAACTTGTGTGCTTTTTGTTTTGGTATTTTTTGTCTATTGAGTTTGTTGGTTGGTTTGTTTCTTTCTTTTGACTTTTGTTTCTTTGTTTGTTTTTGGTTTCAGTTTTGTAAAAGAAAGAGAAAGAACATACATTGAAAGACCGCAGTGGGGGTACTCCCACTCAAGTCCCAAGATGGCACACACACCCAAGGAATCATGAGAGACTGTCTTGATGCAAACACACGAGGTACTTTAATGACGGAGCTCCAGACTGACACTTATCTCACACAGGAGACAGAGGAGTCGACCACAAGGCTCAGAAGCTAGGGGTTTATATACAAAAAAAGTTGGGGGCAGGGGAAGAATTGGTGCGGTTACACACAATTGGACAGTTTAAACATCAGCAAATTGTACTTGCAGAGCGAGGTAACAGCTGAGATAGTCCGGACGTCTTTGTTTGCCTCTCCTATCTTTATGGCTAGCCAGTTCCTGGAATGACTTAACAGCAACAGCCTTTGTTCTTTGCCCTTGGCCCAAAAAGCCCTGCTAACTAGCAAGCCGCATGAGTCATGGACCTTGAATTTAATTTTCTTTCAACATAAAGTTGAGTGACTATAAAGTCTGAGGAGGGGAAAGATTATGACCAAGATATATTGTATAAAATTTTAATTAAAAAATACAACTATTTTTTTAAAAGGCTTTAGGCTACCTTGCTACATTGATTCTCATGTCTGGTCGATTCATAGCTCTTACAGGTTGTTATAAATCTAAACACAGCCGATTCCCAGTGAGGAGAGGTTGTTTTCAACTCAGCCAGTGGACAGGGAGGTGGCCCAGCTCCTGCCTCTCACCCTTAGGCATCTCAAGAGCTTGAGGTTATCAATCCAGTTTTGTCTCAGATGTCTCCTGAAGGTCCCTTCCTTGACTTGAGGACAGAGGAAAGTCCCTCCCTCCATTCTCTCTTTGTGGGTATCAGAAGAGAAACACAGCATAGATTGTCTGAGAAGACAGAAAACATCCCAACCTCTGGTTCTTCCAGTCTCTTCTATCCCTGAACTAAACCACAGGCTCACAAAACCAGGCTAGCACCTCCCCTTTGCAGCCCCCAGCACTCATAGTCCAACATCTGCTCTTGAAATGTGGTCGTACTTGGTACCTGGCTTTCGGACTCAGACACTGGACTCTTAGCGCCAACTGGTCTGTGAGATGAATGCATTCCGTTTCCACAAACAATGATAATGTATCTTGAGAAACGGTACAATAGAAGTCCCTTCCACATAGAGACTTCCACTGTCTGGGAGGAGTTTTAAAAGATTAAGAATAACCTTTGAACTGCTTCCCAAGTGGAGGCTCACTCTGCTCAAAAGGGTGAGGTTACATGCACAGCACCCTCCATGAAGGGCCATTCGTGGTCCATGCTGGCGAATGCTGGGGAGGACCTGTGAAAGCACATTCTAGAAGCCTCGAGTGCCATACTAAAGAGTTGGCCCTTGGGCTATCCATGCAGCCCAATGGTAGAGCACTTACCCAGCATGCACTAGACCCTAGATTCTGTTTCCAGCATCACAAAATAAAACAAGTTTGGCTTTTCCTGAGCACCATGGGGAACCACAGAGGAAGCAGATCTAGAGAACAGAAGTCTGTGAACAGAGGCCCCATGCATGATGGGAGGAAAGGGGAACAGAAGTTAGGCAAAAGCAACTGCAATGCAGACATGAGGCTCTTGTCCTGATTTACCTGTATATATTTCCTGTATATATTTACCTGATTTTATTGTGCTCTTGTCCTGATTACCTGTATATATTTCAGTGTCTGGAGCATCATGGGTACAGAGACAACTCACACACTCCCTGAATATTTCACTAGGGTCATTTCTTATGTTTAGAAATGTAATTTTTTTGCAACATACAGACACCTACCCACACATACAAACACATACACACACACACATACACACACACACATCCATGTATGTGCACGCACACAGTTCAAACTAACAATTCCAACACAGGGCTCCGTGGGCTCTGAGACAAAGCCTTTAGGGTTTTGTCTCTGTTCTCACATTTATCAAGACGTTACTTGGTACTCACGGCCAAAATCAGAACAGGTGTGGGTAAGCTGGCCCCACGGCACCAACATTTCAAATTTCATATCATTGTAACATTTGAATTGAGCTCACTATCTCTTTGCTTGTACATTTTGGTGGTGATGGTGGTGGTGGTAGTTGTTTTTGAGCAATTATTTGGGCACACTCCTATCCCTAAAGCTAGCTGTTGACCCACAAAACCACTATTTCATGGAAACAACTTTTAAAAGCTCTAAGAGGAAACAGTAATTGAACCATACAAATCTGAGTTCGAGGAAGAGAATCTCCACATGTAGGCACAAGAAAGGCATGGCTAACTGGCTCCTCTTTGGAAGGTCACTCAATACGATCTGCCCTTGGAGGCCATGGGGCTCTTTCCCCATTGTTGTCCCAGGCTTACATTTCCTTAATCAGATCCCCTACAACATATGATGTCGTCTTCTCCCAGCCGTGATAATCATATTCATATTTTCAACGGGGTTATGAGATTTTTCTTACAGAACGTTCCAATGCTCAGATTTTAGTAGGGAACACAGAGGTGATGCCTAACCATCTCTGAATGTCCTTCTTCTCCCCTGATCAGTATTACCTGCAAAGCCATTCACCACATGACCAAAACATATAAAGGAGGTCACCAAGTCTGCTACCATGTTGGAGAAAATACCCATGACTGCTCTTAGGCACTGTTTCCCTGACATTCACACCTCACAGTTCTTCCTAAAGGCCAAGTCAGGCACCTCAGGGTCTCCCGAGTGCCATGTTAGCACACAGCAGGTCTTTAACAAAGCTCACTGTCTTACGGACTTTCATCCAAGGATAGTCAGATCTGTTAGAAAGCCTGGCACAGATTTTCCAAAGCTGCTATTATTATATTATTATTATTATTATTATTATTATTATTATTATTATTATTATTATTATTATAAAATTGAGTTTTCTTCCATTCAGCAATTGTTTTACTATTTCTACAATAAAATTTATGTGAAGGAAGATCCATCCCCAGGTAGAATGCAGCAGAAACACAGCTTTTCAGGTGAGGCTTGAGGGTCAGTCTTCTTCATGAGATTGAGAGAAACCTATGAATAGTGAAGGTCTGGGGGGGGGGGGCATTTTCAGAGAAAATGTGCATATGGGACAGTGACTGTGGGGAAAATACAACTCAGTGAGATGGGAGAGGGGGAGTGCTGGGTGAAATAGACTTTAGAAGAAAAAGCCAGGGCATAGGTATGCCTATTGTGGGTGCTACTACCTAGTCCATCTTCCTCCCACTCTCTGTATACACTCAAGCAGACATCTGGGGCTTTGACATCACAGTGGGGCTACTGTGCCCTTTTAGATTTTTTTTCACTGACCATCTACTGAGTTCTGTGCCTCTCCAATGTATATATGGCTGTTTTGGGACTCTGTCTTAGGGTTTTACTACTGTGAACAGACACCATGACCAAGGCAACCCTTATAAGGACAACATTTAATTGGGGATGGCTTATAGGTTCAGAGGTTCAGTCCATTATCATCAAGGCGGGAGCATGGCAGCATCCAGACAGGCATGGTGCAGGAGGAGCTGAGAGTTCTACATCTTCATCTGAAGGCTGCTAGTGGAAGACTGACATCCAGGCAGCTAGAATGAGGGTCTTAAGACCACGCCCACAGTGACACACATACTCCAACAAGACCACACCTTCTAAGAGTGCCACTCCCTGGGCCAAGGATATACAAATCATGACAAACTCCCCAAACTCTGATCATATAACTAATCCAATCCAATATACACAGTCTCTTGGTTCCATTCCTCTAGAGAACTCCAATGCAGGCAAAAAAAAAAAAAAAAAAAAAAAAAATACCAGCTTTTTCTTTAATGATGGGAAGCATCTCTTGAGCCTACTAATTTGGGTGCATTCAAGAATCAAAAGAATTACTGACAAAGCTTCTGCTTTAGGGAGAACCTATCCAGAGTGAAAGGAATTGCTTGCAACTTGCTAGAAGCGATCTGAACAACCCTCCGATAACCTATTAGAACTTTAATTGTACATTATTGCTCATTAATATGTTGAAAACACTCATCTCAATATATGTATTTGTTTTAGGGGAAACTTACAGCATAGACTGTATTTGTACTCTTTACATATGTTTTATAACACCCTTGGTTCTCTCGTATAACCAAGGTGTGCTTATGACTATTTTATATGAAACTTGGGTATGGCTTTATGACTTTTTTCTTATGCTTTAGAGAATCGTAGCTATAACTCTCACAAACTATTGATCACAATGACACTTTATTTAATACTAAGTTCCCAGTCACCCTTTCATCCTAATAACATCCTTATCACAGAGTAGAAAATGGTCCATTTTATGAAAGTCATTATGTCTAAGGACACGATGCGACCCAAGAAGAGAGAACTATGAAATCCAAGAACGCGCATGTCGCAGCTGCGGCTGCAGGGAAAACACAGAGCATCTTAGGAAGGAGACCGACTCACAGATCGCTAAGTGGATCATCAGTAGAAGCTTTCTGGAGAAAATAGACTTCTGTCTGCTCTTTGACAGGGAAGAAATGGAGCAAAGTCCTGAGGACACTGCAGGTGGGGACAGCTCTTGCCATTTAGTTCCTGATGAGCACTTGGGGTCTTCCACCTTGGCCAGTTCACTCTGCCTTACAGTAACTCCCACCAGCTAACAGAATATCTGGGGTGCAAAAGTAAAAAAAAAAGTGCTATCATCCTCGATGATATAACAAGTGATGATTATTGCCGTGACCCAGGCACCATCCTGGGATGACAGCTACAGGCAACTGTAACCAGGTCTTTGTTCACAAAAGGCTCACAGTCCAGGGGGGCGGGGGGGAGGCACAGCAGATGAGGCAGCATAGTAAGTCTTAGAAAATGAGACCCAAAGGTGTAGGCGCGAGAAAGGGACACACACAAGTAAGAAATCATGGAAGGAAGCAATGATGCCTCTCTCAAGCAAGGGCAGCCTCAGCTCAGCCTATAGGGTTTCCTGTAGCCTGGGCTAGTCTCAGACTCACTGTGTAGCCAAGAAAGACCTTGAATTTCTAGTTCTCATGGTCCCATCTCTTAATTGCTGGGATTACAGACATGCACCACCAACACCAGCTACTTATGTCTGTTCAAGTTTTAAGTGGTATTTAAGTGGCTAAAATGTCCAGGGCTAGCCCGGCGTGGTGACGCACGCCTTTAATCCCAGCACTCAGGAGGCAGAGGCAGGTGGATTTCTGAGTTTGAGGCCAGCCTGGGCTGCAGAGTGAGTTCCAGGACAGCCAGGGCTACACAGAGAAACCCTGTCTTGAACCTCCCCACCCAAAAAAAATGTCCAGGGCTCAGTGTGGTTGTGATTTTATCCCTAATCTATTTAGCTATTTAGACCTCATTTGACACTGGGATATCTAGACTCCAAATGTCTTCAGTGTCTATAAGTCCATATGAACTCTAACCCTATTCTGAATACATTATACTCATATGATGCAGCCAAAGATCTAATGGATCAGAAGAAAGGTCCTAGTTTCCTATCACCTTGTATGAAAATGTATGTTCACAGTTCAAACAGACATTATGTGCATGTACACACACACACACACACACACACACACACCATCACCATGACCCCTGTGACAGTATTTCCATAACTCAATAATAAATAACTCCACCCATCCAATACTTCGAGGTATCCAAGCTAAAAACCTTGGCTTCGATGTACTTCTCTTTCTTCCGTGTGCTCTCTACACCCAAAATCCAATCCCACCTTGCCCCCATCTCTGCTGCTACCCAAATCCATACCTCCACTGCCCCTCACCCGGATATCTATCTAACTGGCCTCCTTGTCTCCACCGCTTACTCTACAGAGTAGACTGTGACACCTGTGGCACTGACGGCTTCCTGTTTTACACTGAATAAAGCCCAGAGGCAGAACTGTGATTTTAAAAGACTACCTATGATCTTCCTGTCCTTGATCCTGGTTTGGTTGGGTTTGGGGTTTTGTTTGTTTGTTTGTTTGTTTGTTTGTTTGTTTGTTTGTTTTTGCTGTTTGTTGGTACTGAGGGTGAAGCTAGGACCTCATGTTTCCTGTGTAAATACAGTAGGCTTCATGTTTCCTGTGTAAACCACTTATCTCTATCCTCACACTGGCATGCTGGCACTCTGACCTTACAGCCTGACCTCATCTGTCCAAAATCCCTTCACTCTGGAGTTGATGCTGCATCTTCGTAGATGTACCTCAACCAGCGCACAGAGCTTCTCCAAAGCCTTTGCTTTTGCAAAGCTCTAGCTGCCTAGAGCAGGGGGTCTCCACCCCTTGCAGGTCAAATGACCTTTTCATGGAGGAGGGGAGTCACCTAAAACCATCAGAAAACAGATAATTAATTACATGACAATTCATAACAGTAGCAAAATTACAGGTATAGAATAGCAATGAAACTAATGTTATGGTTGACGGTCATCATGGCAGCATTAGGAAGATTGAGAACCACTGCGCTAGAATATTCTGCCCTGAAATAAGTTTGGTTCCCTTCAAGTTCTGCTCAGCTGTCCACCTTATGAGGAATGTCCTCGGTCACTCTGTATAAAAAGGCACATCCTTATCTCAGTCTTTCTTTTTTTTTCTCCCTTTACCTGGCTTGCTTTGCGCCATCCTCCACCCCCGCCCATAGCACTAACTGCCTGACGCATCTATCGTCCGTTTGTATATGTATGAATCGCCTCCTCAGTGCCCCACACAGCCAGGGGTGTGTGTGCTTTGTTAGTGCTCCCCACTGGAATCAAGACAGAGACTGGCACAGTACTTTAGACTACTTGCTGACTAAAGAAATGAACAGACTTACGAGAACTCGAGACACAGTGTTCCCTGAAGGCCGACCGCACGGCCACCGACTGTAGCCGGAGATCATTCCATGGGAAATGCTCTACTTCAGCCAAAGAGCTAACGACACCCAGACATCCTGGTCAAGAACTGGCAACACATCTGGAAACATTATCCCGCTCTGGTGCCCACACCTGAACACCCGTGCCTGCATTATTACGTGCAGGTTAACCTGTTATTTTTTTTTTTTTTCAAGAAATGTCCAAGGAAAAATGGGCATAAAGCCAGCCAAATGTGCTGGTACAGTCCTGTAATCCTGGCACTCTCTCTCTCTCTCTCTCTCTCTCTCTCTCTCTCTCTCTCACACACACACACACACACACACACACACACACACACATTCAGGAAACAAAGAGACGAGGGGGAGGGCGGGGGAATACACTGGAACACTTGAGTCTGAAGTCGCTGAATCTACAAAATTCAAACACCATGATCAGACTTTGTATGCCAAATTCAAAGTTCAAAGCGTCGGGGGTATGGGAGGGAGTGTGTGGGGATTCACAGCTGAGAGGTGTTGTGGGAACTGGGAATACAGGAGCCATGAGATAGCCACATCCGGGATCACACCTATGCCCTGTGCTCTAGCTGCAGGGTTTTGGGCTACTTGCACACCACTGTGGACTAACTGTTCCCTGGACATAAAATTCAGATAAAGGACTGGGTGTGGTGGCACAAGGCTTTAATCTTGTCGCTAGGGTAAATCTGTGCATGCGAGCTTGTGTGTGTGTGTGTGTGTGTGTGTGTGTGTGTGAGAGAGAGAGAGAGAGAGAGAGAGAGGTCACAAGTCTGTCATAAGTCAAGCAGGAACCTGAAAGCAGGAACTGGAACAGACCACGGAGGAATCCCACTCCCCGCTTGCTCCCCATGGCTTGCTCAGCCTGCTTTCTTGTACAACCCAGAACCTCAAGTCCAGGGATGGCACCACCCACAGTGGGTTGGACCTTCCCATATCAATCAAGAGAACACCACACAGACAAGCCATGCCACCCCGGGCAGATCTTCGGTTGAGATTCCCTTTTCCCAGGTGTGACAACCCAAGATCAGCCATCACACGGGCTTACTTTTAAACCACGTTTGGCGCCAATGCAAAAGCTACAGAGCTAAGCGTGACATTGCACTAGTTCCTCTGCACTTTCTACTGCGTCAATACAGTTTAAGGACCTCTCAGTGAGTTCACTGAATTCCTGAGGCTTTCCATGTATTGAAATAGTTTTCAGGAACCGGAGAATAGTTTCAGTAGAAACTGAATAGTTTTTCAAGATATGATTGTGTTTTAAAATCATGTGTTATAGAGGCTAGACAGAGGGCTCAGCGGTTAGGGGCACTGGCTGTTCTTCCAGAAGACCCAGCTTGAATTCTCAGCACCTACATGGTGGCTCACAACCGCCTGTAACTCCAGTCCCAAGGGCTCTCACACTCTCTCCTGGCCTCCTTAGGCCCTGTATGCATGTGTCACACACAGACAAGCATGCAGGCAAAATCACCCAGACACTTTAAAATGAAAACAAATAAAAATAATTTGCTATGAAATTTGTCTGCGGATTAAACCGCACACAGATCCAACATCTCGGAAGGCAATGGTTTGTGTGATACTTCAGTGTGCACAGAGCACTGTCCATCAGTGAAGGTCTCCGGTATGATAATTGAATTCATTACTATGCATCTTGAGTATCTGGACCATTGCTCCTGTGTTAACATCTTCTTCTGCTTTTAACCTCAGACGTCCTCGAACTCAGTCGTTATCTCTCTGGTTTTCATCCTTATTAAGCCATAGAGAATTAAACTTGAGAAAGTTCGAACAAGCACACGGTGAACTTTTTTTTTCCATTGAAAAACTCCCGTATTCGGTTTGTATCTTTCTGGGTATTGGTGCTGGCTAGTTTTTGGTAACTTCATACACGTTAGGGTTGTCTTCGAAGAGAAACCTCAGTTGGCAAAATGGCTCATCAGATTGCCTGTAGGCAAGTCTGTGGGCCATTTCCTTTTTGATTGATGGGGGGAGGGTCCCGCCTGTTGATTGATGGAAGAGGGCCCCGCCCACTCTGAGTGCCGCCCTCCCTGGGCAGGTGGTCGTGGGCTGAATAAAAAAGCAAGCTGAGCATACCCAGGAGAGCAAGCCAGTAAGCAGCCATCCATGTAAGGCAGTATTCTTTTCATATAAGCACTTTGCAAATATGCCTTTGATAAGTTTTATCACTAATGATATTTTATGCTCGGCTACAGATAAAGTGATAGGAGGTGGAGGAAAGCAGATGGCTTGGGCAACAGCTCCAGTAAATACCACTGCAAACACCGAGGGCCAGCACGTTCTAACGGGCGATATAAATATGACTGACATTTCCTAATGACCTAGACTATTTGCTGTAAGGAACAAAGTGTGGTGACTTACTGTGTGTCCCCACTCGGCTGTCTGGGATGGCTTCATTCTATTAAAATTCGTCAATGACTCAAGGACCCATTAACATTCCCTGGTTGCTTCTTCCTCAGTGTCATGAGCCAAGAACCTTTCTACGTGATTCATCTGTTTATTTTAATACTACGCTTAATTTTCATCCCACCTCTCAGGGACAGGAGGGAGATGGCAGGGGGTGGGGGTGGAAAGTGAGCAGAGTGCACTACACACACACACACACACACACACACACACACACACGAACTTGTCAAAGAACAAGTTGAGTCAATATAAGAAGAGATAAAGAGGGGCTGGAGAGATGGTTCAGTGGTTAAGAATACTGACTGCTCTTCCGAAGGTTCTGAGTTCAAGTCCCAGCAACCACATGATGGCTCACAACCATCCATAATGAGATCTGACGCTCTCTTCTGGTTCTTCCTTGTCTGCTACAGTGTACTTACATATATTAATAAATAATCTTTGGGGCAGAGTGAGCAGACCCCGAGCCAGCAGAGGTGCTGAGTTCAATTCCCAGCAACCACATGATGACTCACAACCATCTGCACAGCTACAGTGTGCTCATATACATAAAATAAATAAATAAATCTTTAAAAAGGAGAGATAAAGAAAGAAAAAACATAATGAGAACAATTTCTACATGAGGAACCTGAAAATGGGCATTGCTGCTTGTTAGCATTGGCATGTTGGTGTTTCTTCTAGGCTCCACCCAACCATAAGCTTGGTTTGCTATAAAAGGACTGTTTGGCCTCTCTCTCTCTCTCTCTCTCCTCTCACACACACAAACACACACACACTTCATGTGTTCCCAGCTGACCTCCTCTCTCTCTCCTGACCCCTCTCTTTCTCCACCTCTGCCTCTACTCCCTTCTCAACCAACCTCCCCCGAGTCCTATGGCTGGTACATTGCGGGGCGGGGAGCAGGTGAGCATGGGCCTGCTAAGGCACCCCCTCTCTCCACATCATACCGCACTTTACAAAACATATCACCTCAAGTTTCGTAATATTCCTGCAGCTCCTTGGGGCCTCTTCATAGCCTTTAAAGTACAAAGAAACACCTAGTCATTTATGAGAGCTGAAGGAGAAAAAGCTAAGCTGTCTGAGGCGTTCATCTAAATGGAGTCCAGTTTCACCAGCTCTTTCTCAGTGCACCTCTGAGGCTGCTGTGCAAATACACAACTGGAGGAGATCTGGTTCTGATTCTACGGAGCAAATCTTTCCAACCGACGATCGTTGTCCTTAACTGGGCAGCGAATGCAGCCCATCGAGGCGTGCCCTCGGAGATTCAATTCCTGCCTCTGGCTTTGGAGGGCAGATGTGGAAAGCCCGGGTCTTCAGTCACGGCATACTCAGTGCCCAGAAACAGCTAAATCAAATTTACAGCATATGTCTCTACAACCTCAAATAACCACCAGTGGTCCTAGGACCTCGTGTCTTTAAACAAATACCAAACAAGGAGATCCAGTTATTCAGTCAGTCTAACAAGGAATCTGTTCAGGGTGAAACTCGGGTGATTGGTTTATGTACTTTTCTACCATGGGCACACTGAGACCTTCACACAAGCTCACAGCTACGGTCGAGAAAGACTCCCCACCCTTCTTTATAGTAACTGGAAATCTGGGTAAAATCGTGACCAAAAAGGAAAAAAAAAAATGTCTCATGGGAAAGAAATGGGAATGAGAGTCTCAAGGGAGAAAAGGTCAACCACACCCGAGAAACGCTGTTCATCCACTCGGGGCTTCCTGTGCTCTTCTAAAGTTGTGGGGACCAGGAAAGGTACTGGGAATAGAGAATGAGATGGGCCTTAGTCTCTGGAGTTCTGAGCATCGCGTGCACACAGGTCCTGAGCTGTACAAGACATTTGCAACAGTGTGATAAGTAGAAGGATAAAAGGAGTCACTAGATTAAGTGAGACTCTAAGCTGTCTAACATCTAACGAGTTGCTAGAAGACAGCATCCCATTAGGTCTGAGCCTTTCTTGATAGACTAAACTAGACTCGGAAATACTGGAGACCCAAGCAAACTAAACACTATTTGCAATGCAAACGGCCCCCTCTTCCCTCAAATAAAATAAAAGTTACCCAGCTGTCTTTGCAAAAACAAGCCAAGTTCCTTCCGATAAAGCGCCTGCAAACGGATTGAATATTAGATTGATGACCTGGTATTTGGGGACAACAAAGATGTCTTTCAAGTTCTGCGGGACACAAGTTAGAAGTCACACATGGCTTCTCTAGCTCTCTATACTGGTCTGGAGCCAACTATCTAACCTGTGTGAATGTTTGCCCGATCACCAGTTCACTAGTATTCTAGATAGTTTACTAGGGTAAAATAAGATCTGTTGTTACTTCTCAGTGACATATAAGAACAAAGGTGTTTTCGCACTGAAAATGATCTGGGACTGTACTGGCCACCTCGCTCTGGGATGACGTCATGACAAACATTGTCCCCTAAGTAGGAGAAAAGTGAAATTCTCCTCCTGGCTGTGTTAATGGTTTTGCCACTACTCACCAGCAAATCTTTTTTTTTTTTTAATTGGATATTTTCTTTATTTACATTTCAAATGTTTTCCCCTTTCCCAGTTTCCCTCCCTCCTGGAAACACCCTATCCCATCCTCCCACCCCCTGCTTCTGTTAGGGTGTTCCTCCACCCACCCACCCACTCCCATCTTCCCTCACCAGCAAATCTTAAGTCAATGGCACATAGTTCTAGCAATTTTCTTTCTGTTACAGCAGCATAATCGGGCCTAAACTGACTGATGGGGAGACCTCATGAATCAGGAGAAACGTGGAGGAAACGACTGGCAGGCAATCAGAGCTTGCTACTCCCATAGAGGGTGTACACACACACACACACACACACACACACACCTGCACTCCCCCTCTCTCCTTAGCGTGCTCAAAAACCACCTTAGTTAGAAACCAAAGTCACAAAGGTGGTGAAGGTTGAGATCCAGGTACTTCTAAGAAGTCAGTGCTCCTGGCTTACTGCTCCTGGCTTTACCTTTGTACAAACTGGGAAGATCTTTACCCAGAGAAACAGCTTTTTGCATAACAAACCGCAGCTCAGCTCCGGTCCCACCCAGCCATCCTTCTGACAGCGCCAGAGAGAGAGGCAGGCATGCAAGGTCTCCCTGAGAAAACAAGGCCGTGTTACGACACTGCTTGTTTTCCACGCACTTTTTAAAGTCGCTGGATCATGGGGAACATATTTCCCTGGAGTTTTATAACATTTTAACTCAGTTCCCTCTCCCGTTTCATCATAGGCTTCCTGTTGATGCTAAAGATAGTCATAAACAAATTCTGTGGTTGGTATCTCAAAAGGGAAACATGCAAAGTTCAAGAAGAATCTCTTCTTCCCCCCCATCCCCCACCCCTACCCTCACCCCTCACCCTCCCACCCCCACCCCCCCACACCCCTGAGAGTAGAAGAACTCTGTTTCCTATAATGCACTAGTCTGAACCTTTGAAGCAACCTTTGAAGAACAAATGGCCTCTACTTGAGAAAGGAAATTTTTTTCAAAGGAATTGGGCGGGTAGGTATGAGATCTGACTGCACTGCGGTGGGACAAGGTGGGCTCTGCTAGCGATCACTGAGCAAGAGTTTCAATATGGCTGAATTGCTTTTTTTTAATTTAATGACTAAAGTCACCATCATTGAGCTCTGGTGAGCATGTGTGTAATGTGTTTCTCGTGTAATTGCAACATCAGAAAGTTCCGACCATTTCATAAAAGGTTTCTTCCAGTCTGAGGGACAAATGGGACCTTTTCAAAGTCTATAAGAGTTTAATTAAGAGCCGGTCGTCGGTCATCGTGGTGTAGCGTAACGATGAGTGTCCTACCTGGGTTTGATGGCTAATGGGCCCTTCCCCTAACCACAGCCGAAGCTTAGCAGTTTTCACATTTATTAAAACACAGTCTCTAAAGCTCAGTTTGGTTACTCTCACTCCTTATGACCTTGGGAATGAAATTTCAGCAGAAACTCCTGAGGACATGATGAAAGTCCAGGGAGCCCAAAAGAAGCAGATCGCACCGGAAGTTACGTGGATCACCGGAAATAGCCGCGGAGGGGAAGCTCCCTGAGGTACAGGACGAGTCCCCAGGACAACGCTGCACTCAGGAAATAATTACCTTTTCCTGACGGGGCACCTCGGAGGTTTATCACCACTCACTCTCTTCGGTTCAAGGGCAGACTAACCGACTCCAGACAGCGGGCACTGCGGAGGAGACCTCTGTAGCCGCTTTCCCACCTGCAGTTAAAGTGCCTGAACCGTACCAGTCTGTGTGGTCCCAAAAAGCAACTGGGAAGGGACTCCTATCTCTCAGTCAAGGAGCTGCAGATTCCTTGGATCTCACAGGGGGACTTGAAAGATCCAGGAACTAGGCTCCAACTTTAAAACAACTGAACCGTTGGTTGCTTTGATGAGTGTTTTTGGTCAAAGGCATATGAAGTGTGGAGTTCTAGCAAGTGGCTAGCCCATGACTAAACATGTCAACATGTCAAATCGAATGACTAATTTCAGAATTAATTAGTGATGGCAAATGTGAAAGAAAAACATAACGTAGTAGGGGAAACATCAACCAGGGGCCTCTACCTGGCTTTCCAAACTGACCTCTAGAGTCAGTGCAACTTCAGAGACTGGCATGCCCACTTTCTTTTCTCTCCGCGTTCCCACCTCTGCTCATTGCTAAGGATCAAACGCAGGGCCAACCTACCACTAAATTACACCCCACACCCCTAGGCTCTCTCTACTTCATAGCTTTGCCGTTTTAGACAGCTTCTCGCTCTGTAGCCCCGACTGACCTAGAACTTGCTATGTAGACCAGGCTGGCCTTTAACTTGTAGCAACCCTGCTTCACGTGGGGCTGATATTACAGGTGTGTACCGCACGCCCTGCAATGTCAGTAGCATTTCAAAGACAGAAATTAACAAGCCAGTTCTGAAATTACACAAGAGAGCTGGGGCAACGGCTCCATTGAAGACCTGAGTTTGGATCCTCTGCACCCACGTCAAAAGCCGGGTATTGTGTGCGCCACAAGCCTCTGATCTCAGGGTGGGTGAGGTGGACAGAGAGGGATCCCTGCAACTCTCTGGCCAGCTCATCTTGTCAAATCAGGGAGCTCAGGCTCAGGAAGAAACCCCGTCTCAAAAGCTAAGGTGGAGAGTGATAGAGGAAGACACCACACAGACACACATCATATACTTACACACACACTCACACATTTACACACACATTCACATATGCACTCACGCACACAGTCTCTCACATTCACATACACATACATTCACACATACACACACACTCACATATACACTCATACGTACACCCATTCACACTCACAGTCATGCACACACACATACACACACTCATACACACACATACACACTCACATATACAGTCTTACACGCATTCACATATATACATAGATTCATATACGCAGTCACACATTCACATACATACACACATACATACACATTCACACACACATTCATACATACACACAGTCATATACACAAGAACAAATACACACATGCACACACAATTAATATTAATTTATTTATTTTCTAAGTTATGTGAGAAAGAAAAAGACCAGAATTAGTCAAAACACTCTTGAAGAACAAGACAGGAAATTTTCTGTCATCAGATTTTAAGGCAGGGTGGCATCAGTATCAGGACAGTAAATGAAAGGACAGAAACTGACTGACAGGCATTCTGTTAAGATGGTGGTGCAGGGTCTTCCCGGTAACCTGATGAGGTTGGCTCTCTCCTTCTGCCTTTGTATGGGACCCAAGAATTGAGCTCAGATGACCGAGTTCATGCAATAAGTACACTTACCTACTCTGTCACCTCTCCAGCCCAGGACAGAAGGTTTTTATTAGATAGGAGTGATAATTATTATTTTTAAGATTTATTTTATTATTTATATGAGTACACTGTCGCTGTCTTCAGGCATTCCAGAAGAGGGCATCCGATCCCATGACAGATGATTGTGAGCCACCATGTGGTTGCTGGGAATTGAACTCAGGACCTCTGGAAGAGCAGTCAGTGCTCTTAAACACTGATCCATCTCTCCAGCCCCAGGAGTGATAATTAATTATTAATTCTGGATACTAGGTATGAATGTCTTAGCAAAAAAGACCACAGCAGTAATACTTTAGTAGTCTTTTATATTTCCAAGTTTAAAAAAAAACAGACAAACTTGGGCTAGCAAATGGAGAAGTGGTTTGTTCATTTATTAGTGTTTATGTTAGGTTTACAATATTAGTCAAAGTTTCTTAAATAGACTCAAAACCACCTTCCATAAAAGAAAAAAATGTAACTGATTTTACATCATTAAAACTCAGAATTTCTGTATATTATACAAGAGACATCATTGAGACATGAAAAAGACAGAGCCAGGCATGACACAGATCTTTAAGGCCAGCACTTGGCAAGCAGAGGCAGGTGGATCTCTGTGAGTGTGAGGCTGGCCTGGTCTACAGAGTGAGTTTCAGGTCATCCAGGGCTACACAGAGAGACCCTATCTCAAAAAAAGAAAGAGAGAGAGAGAGGGGGGGGAAGGAAGGAAGAAAGAAAGAAAGAAAGAAAGAAAGAAAGAAAGAAGAAAGAAAGAAAGAAAGAAAGAAAGAAAGAAAGAAAGAAAGAAAGAAAAAGAAAAAGCCCTCAAAAAGAAAAAGAAAATCGCCACAAAAAGGAAACCATGAACTAGAAGGGACTTGCGATTCTCACATACACAAACGGTCTTATCTAGAAAAGACTCCCATAAATGATAAAAGCTGGGAAATGATTCTTGTGTTCTCGCCCAATGGCCAAAAGGCATTTGAGAAAACAGTTTATATCAATTGAAAAAATGCAAAATAAATCTACAATGAAATAATACTACCTACCCAACAGAACCGTCGAAGTTAACAGACTGGTGTACCAAGTGTCATTGAGGCCATGGAGCTGCCAAGAGTCTCCCATCCACTCACCCCTCACTGAGAGGAGTGCACACCCACATCAGATCTCTTTGGTATTGGCTACTGAAGTTTAACACCCTCTCAACATTTCTATTCCCAGGTACACCGCCGTCGTGAGACATGCACGAGGCTGTAGCAATGCAGTAGACATAACCCTAATAGAGGATTACTTAAATGCTCAACAACGTTTTAAAAAGTTCTAAATACAGCGATGAAAGTAACAAAACAATTATATGCAGAAGCTGTCTGCATCTCAGTAAGTGTAGCTTAGGAAAAGCAGCCAGAAGCTGGGTGGTGAGATGGCTCGGCAGCTAAAGGCACTTGCCACAAGTAAAGAGAAGGAGCGAACCACCTCAACCAAATTAGACTCTGACTAACACACCCTAGTGGTGGGAATAATGTCTCCATACACACACACATCACATACACAAACACATACACATCACACTCATACACACACATCGCATCACACATACATACAAAAACACACACATCATTCTACACACAAACACACATACTCACACACTCATTCACTCACATACGCATACCACACACACACACATCACATACACAAACACACACAACACACACTCATACACACATACATACAAAAACACAAACATCATTCTATACACAAACACACATACATCACACATACATCATACACTCACACACACATCACACCACACACACAACACACATGCACAAACACATACACATCACATCCACCCACACATCACACACGCATACACAAACACACACAACACACTCATACACATATCACACACTCACACATATACAAACACACACACATCACACTCATACACACACATCACATCACACATACACAAATACACATATCATTCTATACACAAACACACACACATCACACATACATCACACACTCACACACACATCACACAACACACATGTACAAACACACACACATCACATACACCCACACATCACACACGTACACATACCACACTCACACACACACATCACAGACATACACAAATACAACACACACTCATACACATACTCACACATACACAATTCACACCATTCTACACACAAACACAAAGAAAGATTCTTTTTTTTAATGTAAAGCCAGAAGCAAGCAATAAAAATCCAAACCCTGACAAAAGTGACCTACAGTGTTAAAATCCAATTGCCTTTGAGAAAATGGGAGAGGTTGGTCACTGGGTGGAGGAGGGGAGCTTTAAGAGCTTTGGCAGTGACTAGGACAGAAGTAACGTCATTGCAGTTATCTGTGTACAACCAAACGGTACCACATGAAAGGGGACGGCACCATCAAAGCACAGGTAAAACCAAAACCAAAACACCTCTGTTGGGCAACACCCGAAATGAAGAACAGAAACATAACTTGTTGGGTATTATGTGTCTGACCCCGGACTGAGTACGTATGCTAAACACAGCGGCTTCTCCTCACATTTGAGACCTAGCTTACCTAACAGTTTTACCCTCAGCCTGCAAACAAGGAAGCTAAGTCTTAGAAGCGTGGTAAAATTTTCCCGAGAGGACACAGAGAAAATGGTTGAGACCATAATACATCTTCAAGCAGGCGCGCCTCCGGCTCACGATCTCATGAATCGAGCTCTGTATGCAGAAATGTCGAGTGTATCTTCATGGATTTGGGAGGCTTTGTTCTCACCTCTCAGTCATGTTTCAGAAAGTTTTACAATAGCGACGTAGACGTTTTAAAGCTTGTTTCTGGTGTTTTATCGTTTCAGAGGCTCTTATGACTGAGAGTCTGGCTCCCACTCCATTTTCTAACCAGCCACTGGGGGTGATTAGGAGAGCCGTTGATCTGTCCGCACCTTGGCCCTGATTACTAACCTGTCCAATCTCTTTCTAGTTGCAGGCAGACTCGGTGAGGCACATAAATACAGCCTCCTCTCCTCTTCCGGTTCCTTTCTTTGACATTACTGGCACGTTTTATGGCACGGGGAAGGTTCATAATGTGGGCTGGGGTATGTGTCGGGGGTGGGGAGTCTTTAATCTGTTCCCGGCAGAGGGAACGCTGTGCTGGGAGCGTAAGGCTATGAAACATCTTGACAGATTCCAGACACGAGGAGTCTTCTGACACAGATCACAAACGAGGGGGTCGGAGATGGTGGCATGAAAGGAAGAAGATGGCTCTCCAAGAATGACAGGCCATTAAAAGCCTTCAAGCCAGGATGCGCTTATAAAATTCGAATGTCAGATAAGACACTAGTGTCGGTCGTGGGGAGGACTGCTGGTGGGAACAGAGATGACAAAGGAAAAGAGGATAGTGGGGGCTCCCGAAGCAATCTATGGAGAAAGAAAACAGGACGTGAGTCTGAGAAGGAATCCTCTGTCCCTTCAGCTTCCCTCTGGTCACGATTTAGAGTCAGTTGCTTCATCTCTCTGACCTCCAGTTCTTCTCATCTGTCACATTAGAATAAAACTACCAACTGGGCACAAGTGTGAGCAAATGCGTGCACGACGCCTGGGAAAATCAGTCACTCTTGGACTGAGGCTGTGGCTCAGTGGTTGAGAGTTTGCCTCGTGTCCACCAGGCCTTTGGATTTCATCCCCAGCTCTGGGACAGGCTGAGTCGTTCCATATTATTGAGGCCATGGATTCTAGAGGCCACGGATTCTAGAATGCAGAGACATCAAGCTTTTTTGAATGCTGAGAGAACGCTTTCAAGGCACACCCCAAGTTCCTTAATCCTATGCTTTCTCCTTTACCTTCTCCCTGCTTGCCCCTTGGCCACACACACACATGTCTGTGACTGGGATGGGAGCTCGGTATGCAACACAGCATGATGAAACTACATGCTTCAGATGGTTTAAAACTCAACAATTTAGAAAGAGAGAGAGGGAGGGAGGGAAGGAGGAAGGGAGGGAGGGAGGGAGGGAGGGAGGGAGGAAGGAAGGAAGGAAGGAAGAGTCCAATTCTAAAAATGGCCCAAAGACTTGAATCGTTATCCCTCCAAAGACATTTTGCCCATCCTTGGCCCTGTAGAAATATACATTAAAGCTACTACAGAGCACTGCTTCACGCTCACTAGGACGGCAGCCATCAAAAGACAGACAATAAAAAGCACTGACCAGGATGTGGAGAAACTGCATCCCTCCTACGTTGCTCGTGAAAATGTCAACATTAACAATAGAAAATAGTTTGGTGTTCCTCAAAACACTATGTGTATTACCTTGTGACTTAGTAATTCTGGATTTACACTCAGAAGAGTTTTTAAAATGTACATGCACATATGTAATAAAGACAGTTATATGTATATATACATATAAATATTACATAGCAGTAGTTATTATAGTTTAAAGCAACAATACACACACATGTGTGTGTTTGTATGTATCACATATATACATATATGTTACATACATATAAACACATATATGTTACATAGAAGTACAAACCCTATTTCGGAAAAAAACAAAAACAAACAAAAAAAAGGGTGACATCAATAATGTTTGCTACCACAGCATGAATGACGCTCAAAAGCATCACGCTAAGTCAAGGAAGCCATGCACGCAGACGGCACAGTGTCTGATTCCATTTACATTCACAATCCTACAGAGCTAATTCCACAAACACAGAACACATACTTGTCCTTTCAGGAGGCCGGGAGGTGGGACTGGAAAGTAATTTGATAATAGTGTGGTTTCCTTTGGAGTAAGGGACATGTTGGACTAATTATCTAATTAGGGACCATCACACATTGTGAGTGCGCTCCATGCTACCGAAATGTTCATTTTTAAGTAGATAATTGTATGTTACTTTGATCAGTCAAAATATGCCTCTTCCCAGAAAGTAGATGGGATTGACTGCTAAAGCTTTTATTCAAGTCACCAATGAATAAAAATGTCTTGAATTAAACCACTATTGACACTTACAGTTAGAACTTTTAATATCAACTCAGTACTAGTCCTGAGTGCAGGCTCCTTTTGGTGAGCATCAGTAACCTCTTAACTCGTTAAAGTGTCCGGGAGTCGGGGATATATATATATATATATATATATATATATATATATATATATATACCTTGCCTTCCCACAGTTCCATATGCTGCTGGCAGGATCCATGAGACTTCTGGGTAGTTTTCTTCTCCTGGGGGCTGCTCCATCTTCCTGGGATGTGTTATCTCTTTAAAAGTCCTCCCAAGGGCCCTCAAGGTGGCTCAGTGGCTAAAGGCACTTGTTGCCAAGTCTAACGACCTCGATTCGCTCCATCTGCAGGCCCCACATGGTGGGAAGAGAGAACCAACCCCTGTAACCTCTGCTTACACGCCGTGGCTCACATGTACACACACACTCACACACACACACACACACACACACACACACACACACACATACATGGATACCAAAAATAACTGTTTAAAAGGTTAAGTCTTCCCAGATGGTCACATGAAAACTATCATCCTCTCTCTCCTGTCTTAGCTATGAACTCCACACATCCAGAAATTATGCTCATTTTATTTATTCCTGCATTGGGCACATCATATAGCAAAGAAACTGGGGACTTTAGCTTGCAGCAGACCACATTTCTTTTTTTCTTCTGTTTTGACTGCTGATAAATACAGCAGTGCTTGCACAAAATGTCAGATAAGCAAATTATCTTAATTTTAGCTGTGTAATTATCCTGTGAGTATAGAAAAGAGGACAGCGGAGGAACTAGCTAATGTGTCTCTTTCTGTTACCATTCTCCTCGCCAGACAAAATGTCTTCTTGCCTCCTGTATCCACAGAGCACACAGGATCCTTCTCCAACTCGCCACCTGCCTCTCTTCCGTGACTGCCTGGAGGGGAAAATTCTAGAATACTATAATCACGCACCATAGCCTGAGAGGCGAAATGGTTTTTGTTTGTTTGTTTCTTTGTTTCTTTTGCTCGGAATACAAATTGCTTGATTACATTAAGAGAAGGCAAGAGTCCAAATCCACTTTGAGAACTATCGTTTAGCCATGAATAAGGCACACGCAGCTTCGTGGGTCTCTATGTTGGCTAATTTTATGCCAACTTAACCAAGCTATAGAGGAGGCAAACCTGTAGGGCATTTTCTTAATTAGTGATCAATAGGAGAGAGCTCAGCTCATTGTGGGTGATGCCATCCCTCGGCTGGTGGTCCTGGATTCCATAAGAAAGCAGGCTGAGCAAGCCATGGGGAGCAAGCCAGTGAGCAGCACCCCTCCATGGCCTCTGCATCATCTCCTGCCTCCCCGTTCTACCCTATTTGAGTTCCTCTCCTGAGCCCTACAATGATGGACTACAATGTGGAAGTGTATACCAAAAAAAAAAAAAAAAAAAAAAAAAAAACCTTTCCTCCCCAAGTTGCTTTGGTCATAGTGTTTCATCACAGCAGTAGTAACCCTGACTTAAGACAGCCTCCTAATTATTGATAGAGTTGGTGGCATGTGACAGGAAGCCCACATGACAGCACCTGAACTGAACCACAATTTAGACCCTGACATTACAAAGTATGCAGTTTCGTGACTGGGACCTGTGTGGCACAGCCCTGAAGCCACCAACCTCCTTCTACTTCACTCCACCATCGTCAGGGTGTGCCCTGTCTTCGTAGCCAAAGAAGGCTCTGGAAACGCTGCACAGCTCACCAAGGTCCCAGGTCCTAGGACAATGGGAATCAAGGAATGATGCTTTCTGACTCCTTTCAGGGGGTACTAAATGCCACCCTGTCTTTATTGTTGTTTTCTGATCTTGTTTATGTCTGTTACATTGTAGTGACAGCTTATCCCAGCTAAATTAGCATGTGCACATCTGGCTTTCACTTCATCTTCTCTATGAAATGGTAACAATGTTACAGGGAAGGTGGAGTCTTTCTTTCTCTTCCCTCCATTTGGTCAAAATGTAAATAAATCCAACGTTCTTTAAGGCGGTGGTTCTCAACCTATGGTTATCACCCCTTTGGAGGAACATGACCCTTTCACAGGGGTCACCTAAGACAGTTGGAAAACAGGGATAGTTACAGATGGTGCATGACAGTAGCAAAATTACAGTTATGAAGTAGCAACAAAATAATGTTATGGTTGGGGGGGGGGGTCACCACAGCATAAGGAACTGTATTAATGGGTCGCAGCATTAGGAAACCTGACAGCCGCTGCCTTTTAGAGGGAGGGGGAGGGAGAGGGAGCCGGAGGGAGAATTAAACACTCTAGCTTCTGTTTTCCCTTTTAGTCAAAGTAATTCAGTGTTACCCAGTCTGACTTCCCAGGAGATACTGCCAGGAAATGCTGCCAGATCTGGTAACTGAGGTGGGATGCTTTTATTGTTTCACATCAGCAACACCCTGATCTAGCCTGAAGACTCAAGAAAGAGTCTACAGGTAATAATTACAGACAAGAGAGAACCCGAAAAGAACAGATGTTTTGACACCGTTTCGACTTACCGTGTGTACGCATCTGTTCAGTGTCGGAGACACTTCGGGGGAAGAATCCTAATTTGCCACTCACTGGGTGCACTGCAGCAAGCTCTCTGACATCTCTGAACATCACTGTATTCATCTTGATGCTTCCGTTAATTGTTTATTTACTTTGTGTGTATGTGGTAGGGGGAGGGGGCACACACATACCCTGGCACGGGTGTCAAAGGACAACTTGTGGGAATTGGTTTTCTCCTTCTACCATGTGGACACCAGGCATCTACCTCAGGTCCTCAGGTGTGACAGCGGGCACCTTTACCCACTGAGACATCTCATTGGCCCAGTTTATCATCATCATCATCATTTATAGACAGGGTCATATTATGTAGCTGGTTGTCCTAAAATTTAGTATGTAGACCAGGCTGGCTACAAACTCATAGAAATCCACTTGCCTCTGCCTTCCAAGTGCAGAGCTTAAAGGTGCGTGCCACTATGTCCAATGGAGTTTATTAGTCTTAAAAGGCAGAAATGACAATTATACAAAAAGGGTTATTCAGTACATTAAATTGTTGATGTGTATTTAAATATTGTCTGTCACTCAGACTTATAATCCCAGCACTTGAACGACTGAAACAGAGATCAAGAGCTTGAGGCTAGCCTAGACTTTATGGACTCAGGAGTGGGGTCTGATTTCAGAAAATGAACCTGATTTTCTTGCTTTCTTGATAAAACTCTTTAAAGAAGAAAAGCAAGTCCTATTATATATATATATATATGTGTGTGTGTGTGTGTGTGTGTGTGTGTGTGTGTGTGTGTTACATATATATTATATGTGTGTGTCTATTTATTATATATTATATATTATATGTTATATGTTGTATGTTGTATATTGTATATACATATCCCTCTAAACACTAAAATCAAAGCCTCTGACTTGCTAGGTAAAGCAAGTCTGTATTAATGTGACCCATATTTAACAAACATTACCAGTTTTTGCTGCTTTTTTTCCTATCTATAATTTCTTCCCAGGCTCATGCCCCGTGTTTCAATCACACACATGGGTCCCCTCAGCAGAGCAATGCAGCTAAAATGAGAAGCATCCAGGAATACGTTTTCCAAGCACTGTCTGAGTCCTCGGAGGCCTCGAAATTATTTTCACAACAAAATAAATTTTAGTACATTTGATAGTTTTTCAGAGAAGGCCTGCTATGTGGAAGATACCAGGGAGATTCAAAGACAAGCAGGCTATGTGTGATGGGAGCTCAAACAGCTCTCACCTGCTGACCCGGCTCACACAGCCAGGCCCTCCCCACCCAGCCTATTTTTCAAGTCTACAAGAAATAGAGCAGACAAAATATTATGGGAAGAACATGGGTTTTTTCCCCCTAAATTCTGTAGATAAATTGCTTACTCTAAAAAATAACAAAGCAAAATAAAGATTTTTTTTTCTGCATTTCCTCTGGTGGCTATATGTTGTTTGAATTCAGCAAGAAATTACTCAATTCCCCTTTCCTAAACAGGCGCCATAGCTGCTCATACAGGAGACGCAGCACAGAGGCTCTGGAGAGACGATTTATAGAACAAGGCACCTCATATTATATATACCAAGCATGATGGCATTTAAGCAACTCAAGGGAAATACATTTTTTTACACTGTATCAGATATTCTGTACTAAGAATTTTTATGCAGTGCACTAGGTAAATTCCATGCAAAATTATTTTCCCTGAGAAGCAGCCCTTTCGGGGAGCCCCTGTCTGCCGTTTTTATTCCTCACCTCAGAAGACTAATCTAAAATGTGACCTTATAAACAGTGCCAGCAGACAAGGAGCCGAACATTTGCAAGGGAGTTTCACTCCCTGATGTCCTAAGTCCCCTGGGAAGAAGGAAGTCATGTGTCATTTCCCTTGCACCTCCAGGGAGCTATTTATAGCCCAGCATGTCAACGAAAACCCTGGTAACCGGGGAAAGTTAATGTGCCTTCCAAAGGCAGTAGTTCAGTATCAAATTCAAGGTGTGCATGTGTGTTCCCAGACACATTTACTCCACTCACAACTGCCTCTCATTCAGTATGAAGGAACCCCATGTGCCGTATTTACTCTGGTTTTCACATTACCCCTGTGACAACTCGGCAGGATCCTGAAGTTCTGAGAATATCTTAAGGGGAATTCCAGACCAAATGTTGTGGGTAATTACAGTCCAAAAAAAAAAAAAAAAAAGAAAGAAAAATGAAAAGTAAAAGTCTCAGAATTCTTCTTAAAAATTTAAGGAGATGCAAAGGCTACATAAGACCGAAACCACAATAAGGTTTCACTCTCTTGCTGGGGCAGGGCTGGGGGAGAGGGGAGAATCTGAAATAAGTTTAAATGTCAGCTATGTATACCTGACTAAATCGATGACGTAGCTATCTATAATTATCCTAATTTGCAAGGCCTTTATGGGGTTTGGTTTGTTTTGGTTTGTTTTGTTTTGTTTTGTTTTGTTTTGTTTTGTTTTAGATAACTCTGGCTTCTGGGCCAAGTGGAGAGTCCTTTTCCGAAATCCTTTTCTTAGACCAGTCAAGTAGATTCAGCTAGAGTTCTTTCTGGTTTGGTTTTAGTTGGTTTTGAGACAGAGTCTCTCTGTGTAACCCTGCCTGTTCTGGAACTCTTCCGTAGCCCAGGCTGGCCTCCAACTCCTAGAGATCTGACAGCCCTCTGCCTCCCAAGTGCTGGAGTGCTGGGGTTCAAGGCGTGCACCACCTTGCCCAACTGCTGCCAGAATACTGAAGGCAGGCCAAGCCCATCACAGTTATACCGATATGGAAATGGAGACCAGAGAAACTGGGGGGAAAACCGTATCTCAAAAACCAGCTCAACAAGCAGATCAAGAACCAGTTCCTTTCAACCTATTCTAAGCCCTGTCTGGCTGCAGGTCACAGGGAAGAGGTCAGCCAATGGACTTCTCCACTTTACGGCTGCATCCACCAAGTGTTAAGAACGAGACGACATCCACCAAGTGTTAAGAACGAGACGAGAGCTGTTCAGTTACCTGTGACCTTAGGTAGCAATGGGCAGCACCGAGCAATCGCGGTTGCTGTGACCTATTCATTGAATGAAAACTAACTAACAAGGCACGGAGACTGTGCACACCTGCAACCTCAGCCCTCCAGTTGTTGAGGCAGGAGAATG
The DNA here is from genome assembly GCF_000001635.26 of Mus musculus. Lineage (NCBI taxonomy): Eukaryota > Metazoa > Chordata > Mammalia > Rodentia > Muridae > Mus > Mus musculus. The sequence continues at coordinate 117,939,839 of NC_000076.6, read as the reverse complement.
GTAGATTTTAGGCCAGGCTGGGCTAAACAGCAAGCTGTAGACCATCCTGATTTGTATAGCAGGGCCCCCTGGGTTCTTCCCTTGAGCTCCTGCTCTGATGTCATGTATAATAAAATGTTAGGTATAAGCCAAATTAACCCTCCCCTCTCCGGGTTGTGTTGGGTCCTAGAGTTGATCACAGCAGCAGCAAAGCAGACTGGAGCATTAATCCAGAGAGACAAGCAGGGAAGAGTTTTGAAGCCTGGGCTGAATGTACTATTTCCCAGATAACTCGGTTCCCAGCTCTGAAGGTGTCTCCCCATTTTACAAAAGGGACTCCTGACAAGCTCCCACATCAGGAGGTCATCCCTGAGGCAAAAATCTATGGAATGGAAACTTCCAAACACAAATCAAACCCTGCCCTTTCCTTTCCTCTGGCTTTCAGCTCTAAATATAGCACCAATCAACACACGCTAATCAGAAAAAAAGGCTCTCACTCCTTCACCATAAAATGTTGGCCTTTCTTTTTCTTCCTTTACCTTCGTTTATCTATTTATTTTATGTGTCCTATTCTGTAACCCAGGCTGGCCTCTGACTCAGGTAGTGGCACACTATCTATGATCCCGGGACTCAAAGAGGCAGACGCAAGAAGGTCATGACTTCCAGGCCAGCCAGGACTTGAAAACATGCTGAGAAAGAGAAAGGGGGTTTAGAGGTAGAGACAGAGACCAGGGGATTTTAAAATGACAACATCTCCAAAATTCTAGTTTTAGTTCTATATCTGGATGACAACATTTCTTTGAATAGCTTTTCTGCTGATTTGTACAAATACATCCCCTTTGCAAGCATGGCACCTACCAATGTGGGTATACTCCCTCATTCCAGGATGTCTAAGTCTAAGTGCTGCCTCAGCCGACCATCTATCCCTCAAGGAGTTCGTTTACTGGGTAAGCAAGCCCACAAATAATTAAGACATTGTGAGATAAGGTACCGATCAGTTTCCGTGGGAACGAGCAATCTTGCTTGAGGTGTTAGAAAGCAGTTCACAGGGGCCGTGACATTTGAGTTCAGCCACAAAGGATGAGTTAGTGTCTCCAAGAACTGATGAGAGCATTTTAATATAGCGGTCGTATTACAAGGAGAACATCCTGTTACCTCTACCACACAAAGAATGTCATATCAGAGAAACCTCTCTCCTTTCCTGTGGTCCAGATTATTAAAGACAGAACAGCCTCGATTGTGTTCAGGGTTATTCCACTAAGGGCATTCGGTGATGGTTTTACAAAGTGAGAGTGTGTGGTATTTAACTCTCCCAAAGCCGCCCTTTGTGAAGCACTGAGGACTCTGAAGAATCCAAGTGTCTCCTTTGTGGGCTCATATATAATGGATGAGCACTGCATTAAAGATTATTGAAGACTGTAAGCATATTTTGCATGTATAAGATCTGTAGCTTTTAAAATATTTATGCATCCATGCAAGTCGCCTGTCTCGAAATTTTACAGCAAACTCAGGAAAGAAAATGTCCAAGATGGACAAATGTTAAATGGACTCTCTTTTTTTAAAAAAAAAAATATTTTTAACAGGTAACACTCAAGAGGAACTAATCTACAGAATGTATCCTGAACTTCAACATGCATAAAGCGGAGAAGATCGGAAACAAGATGGCAGGGAAGACCTAAGGAGAAATCCCAAGAGCTAACTATTTAGTGCTTGTTCTGCACATGACCCACGGTTCCCTGCGGCTATGTGCCTAGCAATCGCTTTCTACAAACAAGAAGAAATCTGATTACCACCTACAGCACCTGATTTTTCTCTTTTCTTATGTGGCACCTGTCCTTTGTTGGCCATCATGTCAAGAGAACACTCAGTCACAGTTGATGCCCTAGGCTTCCCAGTACTCTGTCCCACAGTTGGCAGAGTGTCTGTCCTGTCCTGTTCTTGGCTTACTTCCTTCTAGGGAGAGAGTCTGGAGACAGAAGTCCTTGGGTCCTGAGGATAGACAATGAGGTCTCTGTCAATGCAAATCTCACCTGTAGCTCACTGCCTCCACTCCCATAGACTCACTCGTCAGCTCTTGAGCTAGAGGGATGGGGAGAGCCACAAACCCCTCCTCTACCAAAACACTGAAGACTTGCAACTGGGTCCACCTTCCTCTCTGCTTCACATCTCCGGACAAGGACTCACCTAAGAAGCCCATTCAGGCAGCACTATTCCCAGTTCTATCTTTTTATTTCAATTATTTAATTTTGCTCTAGATACTGATGGCTAGCTAGCACCACTCATATTGCAAGGCCTTTCTAGGTATGTTCCCGACATGCCAAAGCTTTTAAGTCCAGACTCCATTTTAGAGAACCTGACCTAAGTGTGAACTCAGGTAGACTAACAGGCTGATAATTAGCATTAGTTTCCAAGTTGCCCCCCAACAACTGAGCCTAGCTCCAGTCTCTAGGCTAATCCCCAACAAGACCAGTGTCTCCTGGTTATTTCCCCCAATAAACCTGCACCCCAAGTTACAAGCCCACCCCCTACCTAATGACCACCAGTGCAGAGGAGAACAGAAGTTAAGTCTATGATAGACTCCCAGCACCAGCCAATTATGTTAAAGGACACAGTAGCTCTCCAATGAGATGCTTGCACATGTACTGCCTGCTTGCTGTTGACTATAAAGCTTTGACCCAATAGACACTGGGGCTCCCCCATCACCATAACTGTCCTGGGTGACGGTGGTGCATTGGAGGGGCCGGAGCTAGCTCGGATAGAATAAAGACCCTGGAGTTGCATCAGGTCGGCTCCTATGTGTGTCTTTGGAGACCACTAACATTTCCCTGGCACAACATTTTTTCATTTCATTTCAAAGACACTGCAGAACAGCTATTATTGTGACGTCTGTTTTCCAAAAGAGAACATTGATTCCTTTCACCCACCCTCATCCACGGCTTTCACTACTAAGTGTTACTAAATTCTTCAAGCTACGTTCAAACCATCGTCTTCTCCAGGGAGAGTACATTGCTGCCACGGGTCTGGACAGGCATGTCCTGGTCTCTGTTCTAAAGCAACCAGAACATCTCTTCCCCAGAAAGGAGGCTCCCAGGCCTCTCCCCTCAAGCCTTGAGCAATTCCATCCACTTTCCCAGATGCGGCTTAAGAGATGTGTCATTTTCCACGTGTGCCAGGATGGGCAAAAGACAAAGAAACGTCACAGCAGAGGAGCGGCCAAGCCCATGGGTGCCAAGGGCATGAGCCAGCCATGGCACCTTTGGCAGCACAGAACCTCATTCAGATGCATCACTCGTGGTTTCCATGGCAGCACAAGGTGAGTTACTGTGAACCCTGTTATCACACAGAGGGGAGACGGGCACAGATAGCAAGCGGCCATGTTTGGTCGTCACAGTGACTGTCTAAGTAAGAATCATAGTCTAAACCAGAGCCCCCGCTTCTCACCGTTACACTGCTTACCTGCATCTTTCTCATAGCTTCATGAGGGTTCAGTGCACTACCTATGCAAATAAGATGCTTTTCCTCAGAATCTCAAAACCGCCACGGACCCCTGCCATTACCCTGCAGTGTTTACTGAAGGGAACCAGTTCAGAAAACAAGGTTTACCACTCACTTACCACCCCACCCCCTGCGCGTAAAGGGACTCACATGCCTGCCTCTACAGAACCAGAGAGAGTTGGAGAACCTTGTGGTTGTCATGCTGGGGTGGGGCAGTCCATTGTACAGCTTCCTCTCCTATACGGTAGATTCTACCATTGGATAGCGCCATGGATGGATTATCTGGCCAGAATGTGGTTAGAATTAGGTGCCCCACCTCATACGGCACGGTGAGCCAAAAGGCTTTTGTATCAAACTACTTCAACTTGGTGCTACTGAAGGGCTACAAGAGATCAGCTAAAGAAAATGGCTTGGGTGGGGGAGGGGGGCGGCGAAATGGCTCAATGGTTAAGAGCACTGACTGCTCTTCCGAAGGTCCTGAGTTCAAATTCCAGCAACCACGTGGTGGCTCGTAATGGGATCTGACTCCCTCTCCTGGAGTGTCTGAAGACAGCTACAGTGTACTTACATATAATAAATAAATTTGAGAGCGAGAGAGAGAAGAAGAAGAAGATAGGAGAAGGAGAAGGAGAAGGAGGAGAAGGAGAAGGAGGAGGAGGAGGCTTAGTTGTGCAAGGGTCACCAGACCTGCACTGGCAGGAGTACCTCACTAAAGATGTATGTTGAGAGCCATTCTTCCCTAAGAAGCGCTAGGATGAGGATGCCTCGTTGTGGGATTGTCACACAAAGTGAACGAGATGCCTTGCAAAGCGCGTCCACGGTTAATGTTGCCTCCCTCGCCACTCGCTTGCTACTCGGTGTTTAAGGCTTGGGTAAATATCTCGTAGGAAGAGGAAGGTAGCGTTTCATAATGTCAGACTCTAACCAAAAAGAAAATTCGGTGTTTGCAGAGCTCTATCCCCCGCCCCTCCCGGATTACCTAGCAAACCTGAAATGTATTAACCTTTTTAGTCCAGGTTTTTAGTACTGGTAAGACAGACTGTTTTTACATAATCAAGAAACCTCCTCCTGGCAGACAAATAAAAGGAAGCCAGGTGTTCAGGATTAAAAATGCATTATCCCACCGCTGGCTTTCTGGAGATGGCATCAGGAATCTGCTCTTTCATAATGCATGCCGTTTCTAGAAAAGAGAAGGCAGAGAGGGAAATGAGCGGAGATTAAGGGAACTTGGGGAAAACGAGGGACTAGTGGGAGCTCCGGACATGGAGAGGGCCAGAGGAAAGATAAAGGCCAGCCGTATCTATGCCCAGCTTCTGCCGTTCTTGTCCCCATTTCTTAAAAATAGTCCTTCTTCCTCCCCACAGTGAATTGCATAGACCATATCTGAGGTCCCACAGCAACATCTGTGTGTATATTTGGAGACACTAACCTATTTGTATCTGTGGTAAAACTGGACTGGTTTTTAATCTCAAGATATATAACCACCAATTTCTCCAGAACGAGGGGGGGGGGGTGGCGGGCGGAGAAAAAACAAGGTGGGGGTGGGGGATAAGGAATCCACAATATCAGGGGTTTTTTTTTTTAAACCAGCATTTTTACAATGATAAGCGAAAACAAGCAATTTACAATGTATAGCAATGTACAACAAATAAAAGAGGTTCTTCCCTTAAAGTAAGCCTGACTCGTTTGTCAACAACTCATTGGCTGTATTTCAATGGGTGCTGGACCTAGGCTGAGCTCTTAATATTCACAGGACCCTTAGTGCAGTAAGTCAATGAGGCTTGGGAGATTGAATGATGAACTGGTGACCACACAACTAATGGTAAAATTAGAAATCAAACCCTGGCCTGTCTCCGAACCCTGAACTCCTAACCTCTGCTGTATCGTCTGCCGTATGAGTAGATGTCACTTCGTGATCCAGGCTGAGCTCTGACAATGAGTAAGGGGAAGAAAACCAGCCCACGAGAAAGGCAAGAACTGAACCAACAAAAGAGAATCAAGTTGCAAAAGAGCCTTTCAAACTCTGCACACAACAACCTCACCGCGCCCCGCGAAGCCATTCTCAGACTCAAGGATTACTGCAGAGCCTGCTGTAATTTCAGAGTTTAATAATACGAAATTGGACCTAGAATCCTGAAACAAACCCATTTCAAAACTACAGTACCCCTGGAAATGAACACATCCATTAGAACTGAGACCATTACGTCTGTATCCATCTTTGTGTGCAGGAAATAGATGCTTTTTCACGGGAGCAAACACAAAATGCTTGTATGTTTTCATCCAGTATAATCTCCTAAACTCCTTTCATCCAATTTCCCAATTTTGTCAGGTATCAGAAACTGAAAGAAAGCTTCCTCTCAGCCCAGTTTCTCATTGTAACTCTGCAATTATTCTTAGCCTTTACCATTGGCCTATTTCTTAGGCAGAATTTCACCATGAGGTTAAAAAAAAGGGGGGAAAGAAAGAAAGAAAGAGAGAAAGAAAGAAAGAAAGAAAGAAAGAAAGAAAGAAAGGAAGGAAGATAGAAAGAAAGAAAGAAAGAAAGAAAGAAAGAAAGAAATGTCCCAGAAACAAAAAGACTTGTATCCTTTTTTTTCTTTTCTTACACCATTTTTGCACAAAAAGAATATTATAAGGGAGATAATTTTAAAATCACTAATTTACAGAGACTAGCTGCTGATACTCAGGAACTATTTGCAACCACTGAAGACAGCACACAGCAAAAGCATCCGCTTACGTCAACGGCGATTCCATAGAACAGGACTTGGGAGCGTCTCATGGGTTTTTGCACAAGGGAATGTTTTCTATCTTGAGCCAGCACAAACACGGTCTCAGTTTTAAAACAAAACAAAACAAAAAAAAAAAAAAAAAAAAAAAAAAAAAACACTTATTGTGTGCTCATGCATTGTCTGTTACAGACATTCTCTAAAATGCCATTGGGGATCCTAGAATAAACAACGAATGGAGACCTCTGCCATCAAGAATCCTTTAGTCTTCTGCATAGCACACTCCTCTATCCTATTTGTTTGTTTTCTTGTCTTACCGAAAGGAAAAAGTTAGTTCAAAGTGCTCCAGGCCCCAGCGATGGTTACTCGTTGATCATGAAGATTATCAACTTGGCAAGATTCAGAGTCACCTCAGAAGCAATGCCCCTGCGCATGCCCAGCCACCTGTGAGGGTGGGTTCAGATAAGCTTAACAATGAGGGAAGACTCACTCCAAAAGTGGCAGCTCCACTGAAGGGGCTCTTGCAGGCCTCAACATGGCAAACATGACATCTATAGTTTTGCCTTACCCTCCCTCCCACCCACCATTCCCTCTGCCTTGCCATTAGATTACAAGCTAGCCCCCAAGGTCTATTCCTTTTCTTGGCCACTTCCTCCTCCTGAGGCTGACTACCAAGATGCAGCTATCAAAGTATTAAAGTCCAACAATCAAAAGCCCTCTTTGGCTCACCTAATTAACATGCCCAGTTAAATTAAACACCTCATCCTAACACAGGGTTTCCCCTTTTACCTTTATAAACCGCTATCTTCCTATGAGCCAAGTCTTTCTCCTCTCTATCCAGAGGCAATCCTTGTGCCTCAGAGGCAAATACATCTTCCCCCCTCCCCCTCCCCTTCCCCTTTTCCCTCATCCCCTATCTCCTGTCTTTGTCTCTTATTCCTCGCCCTTTGTCCCCCTAGAACAAATAAATTTCCTTTGTGCTGAGAACTTGGTCTGGGGTGCCTTGTACTGATAGGAGACTTTTCAGCCATCCTGTGGGCTAGGGTTGCAGGCTGAACAAAAAGGAGAAAGTTGACTGAATACAAGTTTTCACTTCTCAGCTTCCTGACTAGGATACACTATAACCACCTGTCCCAGCTCCTGCCTCCACACACTCCCTGCCCTGGTAGCCCTTGTCTATTTTGAACTATGAGCCAAGTAAACAGGTTTTCCTTAAGCTTTGGTCAGGTATTTACCAGGACAGTGAGAATAGTAACAAATGCACTCCTTAAATAGCTTTGCCATCCCAATTCATCACTCACTACTGCACCAAAAATCGCAAACTTCCCAAGCAAGGGAGATGAGATCGCCTTCCTCCGTATTAGACGAGCAACAGAAACTTGGGTATTAGACCCTTAAATTAGCCCTCGCGTGCCTTTGGTTTCTAGTTTGTGTGAGAGCTCACATGTGGACGGTCTGTGTGCGTGCCTGTGTGCGTGTGCGTGCCTGTGTGCGTGTGCATATATGCAGTGCGTGCGTGCGTGCGTGCAGTGTGGACAGTGCATGCAGTGCATGAGTGCGTGAGGAGAGCAGGGTGTGGGAGGGGAAATGTAGGCGTGGAGAGAATGAGCCATGCTGTCCAGTGTCTAACCCTATTGTAAATTTCTCTTCAAAAGCATCTATCTTTTACCAAACAACTTCTGTTAGATATGACTCGATCTTTGATATTTTACTAAAAATTTAAACTTAAAACAAAAAACAAACAAAACCATGAAACTTCTGTATTTTAGCCATTCCTTTCCAGAAAGCACATTAGAATTTATGCAAATATGCCCATCTGAGCTTTTTGTTTTACCTAGCCTCCCAAAGGGAGGCTATATAAAATATAAGTTCTATTTCAGACTTCCCCTGGACGATGGTATCTTCTGGTCTTACATCCACTGCAAAAGAAACCATTTAACCAGGTCCTCCTGAGTAAAACAATCTCTATCCTAGAGACATTTGTAAGTTTTAATTCTAGGACAAGAACCTACTGGTAAATGAAGATTAACAATTCACTATACTTTTCAAATGTGGTTGTAACCTACGACCTAGAGATAGCTCAGTCAATTTGCAAGCCTAGCATGAGCCTGCAGTGACGGTACATGACTTTAATCCCAACACTCAGGAGGCAGAAGCAGTCAGATCTCTGTGAGTTCAAGGCCAGTCTGGTCTACGGAGCAAGTTCCAGGACAGCCGGGAATATACAAAGAAACCCTTTCTCAAAAAAAAACAAAACAAAACAAAAAACAGCAACAACAAAAGCCAACCAAATCAAACTAAACAAACAAAAACCAAGCTTGTCATGACTCCTTATAAAAACCAGGGCTTGGTGGTGTGCACCTGTCGTCTCAGCTCTGGGGAGGCAGAGACAGATGGGTTTCTGGAGCTCACGTCAGTCAGCCTTCCCTAACTGACGTGGTCGGTGAGAGATCCTTTCTCAAAACAATGTAGGAGACACCTGAGGAACAACATCTTAGGTTGTCCTCTGGCCTCTATACATGTACACATATGTGTATCCAAACGTACACACATACACATGCATGCATGAATGTGTACCTATACATATAAATAATCATAACAACGCCAGCAGATACCCAATACAGAAGTTCTTGCAAAAGCAAGGGGAATGTCTTAGAAATAGCCGTATACCAACAGTTTAAAAGCATTTTGGTGAGATTTGGAAAGAGAGTCAAGAAGTCAGATCATCAGCCCGTTATAGTAATGCAATGCAATATAACACAATAAAGCTGTGCCCTAAAGATAACAGTAATGATGGATGGAGTCAGGATGAAGGTAGAGATTGAGATGTGTGGAGTATGTTGTCAAAACAAAGGAGAGGGGAGAGTTGAAGATGGACAGCAGAGACAATTGTAGTGTACATTTAAGACAAAAGAGTGGGCACATAAGAATCTAGCACAGAGCAATGCCAGAGAAAAAGATCTTCACTTAGTCCGTAGCTGAGCCTGGGTCAAATGTCAAGAGGAAGTAAGGATTGTTGAACAAATTAGATGTAGCTCAATGGCATGGACGAGGCTCCTATCTATCCTCAGTGGAGGGGCGAGATAGATACACACATACACAGGAACAGAGACCTGTTGAAGGTCTGGCTATGACGCAGCCACTAACTCATGATAAGATGGCAGCAGCCGTTAGTGGTGCCCACCCATCTAACGCCCATTCCCCACCTTGCATCTTCCTTTCCAATCTAAGAGAAACCAGGCTTAATCTCTGCATTCATCCATCTTAGTGATGCTGTGTGTTTCCATGGAGACAGACTAAAGACCCAAAGGTTCAGTGATGAGTGGTCCAGCCAGTCATGGGTTCAAGTCTTGCCAATGAGGCATGAAGAAAAGTTACTTCTATCTATGTCTCGGGGCTCTGTACACTCAGGAAGAACTGGCTTCTTTCAGTGGATTACCGCATCTCAGGGAGCACCGAGAACCACAACAGCCAGCTTACCAGGAGGAGCTGGTTTGAACTGACCAATGAGCTGAGGATGCCAGAACCAGCAGAATGAGGAAGCTTCCCTTGACATGGTCACTGAACTACTAATGGACTGTTAATGAACCCTATCACACTACCGTCCTATACTTCTTACATGAGAGGTGACATATGCTTCAGCCAGTTGCATTAGGATTTCTATTGTCTGAAGCCAAAGCCATCCTTCCTGACCATGCAGCCTCTGCTCAAACTAGCCCACCCCCACACCACCATTTCACTGGAGACTGAAGACATTTTTACATTTGTATATTATATGTATGTGTGTATTGCATGTTGTACGTATGTATTGTATGTATATTGTATGTCTGTATGACCACGGGCCAGAATACACATAAAGAGGACAGGAGATAGTCTTTAGGAATCAGTCCCCTCTTTCCATCATGTGGGTGGGCTCAAGGAATTGAACTCAAATCACCTGTGTTGGCCACAAGCACTTTTACCCACTGAGCTATCTCACCAACCAAAGAATAGCCTTCCAAACAGCTCTCCCAAGCCCCAAAGCCATGGTTTGATCAATTCAGAAAGGTGTGTGGCCATCTGTTGGGAAGCTACAGACATCTAGGCAGAAGTTTAAACAGGCACAGCAGGAGGACCTATAAGTTTGAGACTTACTGACTGGGGGATGACAGGAACTGTGGAGCCAATGCTACAGTTGCTATCAAATCCGTTGCTATAACAGTATCGCCTGGTTTTGTGCTGGTAACATTTTGCAAATTGGCCATCCTGGCTACTTTCTAAAAGCAAGCTAAGACAAGGTGGCAAATAATGACCCTAAAGTCTTAGAGGCTGCCAAGGTTTCAGCAATGTCACAATTTCAAAGCAAGAATGAAAGCCAGCAGATCCAGCCCCCTGCTGAGGAGAGTCAGCAAGTTCTAGAAAATCGTGGCAGAGGGAAGGAAGTAGGGAAGAGCAGGAGTTTGGGGGAGATAACGAGCACTTCTACCACAAGTTTAGCAGTGGGGGGGGGGGGGGGAGGAAAGACCGTGTTCCAAGGGAGCAACAGGTTTGAGGTTAGAGGAAGAAATGGTTCGCTTTATTTCTTGGTCGTAAGGTAGAGACTAGCTGTGCACACTGGTGGACAGATGGAAAGGGGACAATGGGAAAGGAGCAGAGGGTGGGGAGCCTGCTAAGGCAGCAAGAGCAGAGGACCCAGGAGAAGACAGGTTCCTTGGCCTCTCTCTGCTCAGCCTGCTCCCCCAAATCCTGCTGAAGTGGGAGCTCTGGAGCGGACTGATGGCCAGGTTGAGATGATGTAATCACTGCCACAAAGCCCTAAATAATGGATAAACCTTATTTCTTTTATGTCTTTTTCTAATAGCCCCGTATAAAAGAACCTTTGGAAAAAGACCAATTTGTCTTTCCAAGGCTTACTTTTGTAAATGCATAATGAATACAGAAAAGTATCGCCAGCCCGTGAAAACCAAGACCCATCTCATTCGCCTACCAAAGTAGGGCCTGCAAGGGAAAAGAGGAAGAAGTATTATGGTTTGTTTTGGATTTTGAGGCTTAGTTTATTTATTTTTTTTAAAGATTTATTTATTATTATATGTAAGTACACTGTAGCTGTCTTCAGACACACCAGAAGAGGGAGTCAGATCTTGTTACGGATGGTTGTGAGCCACCATGTGGTTGCTGGGATTTGAACTCTGGACCTTCGGAAGAGCAGTCGGGTGCTCTTACCCACTGAGCCATCTCACCAGCCCCTTAGTTTATTTATTTATTTATTTTGTCTGTTTTCATTTGAGGTTTTGGTTGGTTGGCTTTGGAGTCGGTGTCCTACACTGCCCAGGGTAGCCTCAAACTCACCGCGTCGCCTGAGTGTGGCCTCTAATTCTGATCCCCTGGTTTGCACCTCCCAAGTGCACTGGGAGTGATCCGATGGCCTCTTACAAGCTACTCAACTGCTCTACCAACTCATCCTCAGCCCTAGCCGAGGAAAATGTCGTGATAAATAAATACATTGGGGCTGGAGAGACGGTTCTATGGATAAACTGCTTGCTTTATAAGTGTGAGTGCTAACCCTCATAAAAGCCAGTCCAGTGTGACAGCCACCTGCAATCCCAGCGCTCAGGAGGCCGAGACAGAGGACCTGCTGGACAAGCTGGGACTCTGAATTCCAGACTCAGTGAGAGACCCTGCTCCGATACATGAGGTAAAGGGCATGGACTTTGGGTCTACACTTGTATGCCCACACGTGTCTACACACCCATATGCACACATATAAGAGAGCTTCACACTACATACACATGCAAGACACGAATAGATGAAAAGAAAAATGGTGTATGGTAGACATGCCTGTAACCCTAGAATCTGTGGGTTGAGGCAGGAGGATAACAAGTTCAAGGCCAGATTGCGTCATATAAGACCCTGTCTTTAAAAAATAAATCGAAGCTGGAGAGATGGCGTGGCATTTAAGAGCACTGGCTGCTCTTCCAGAGGACCCAGGTTCAATTCCCAGCAACCCCACAGTGGCTCCCAACTGACTGTAACTCTAGTTCTTGGAGAATAGGAGATCCAACACCCTCACACAGACATGTATGCTGGCAAAACATCAATGTGCATGAAGTAAAAATAAATGTTTTTTTTTTTTAGGTGAATAAATAAATAATTAAAATGGCTTTATACTGGCCCCCCAAATAACTGTGAAATTATCTAGACCTACATTTGGGAAAGTTTAAATAGAATGATAATAGTTAAGATTTAATAAGAACATACTATAGTAGTCTATGCTTCACATTTCTTATATATAATCATGTTGAATCTCTGTAGTACCCTTGGCAGTGAATGTCATTAATCACATCTCACAGGAAGGATGCAGATGCTCAGGGAGGTCATGACCCCCGAGATCATTTAAGTGCACAATTCTATAGCAGTTTTCAATGTCCAACTCATGTGTATAGATGCTGAGGTTGTCACTGTGTCCGGAAGAGGCATCTCCTTGTCTCTTGGCAGCCACCACAAAGTATTTCTTTTGTATCACTCTGTTACATATTCAGATACACAGAAAATCAGTCCTGGCATGTTAGCAGGGGTCAACCTTCCTAACTTTAGGACCCTTTGATACAGTTCCTCCTGTTGTGGTGACTCCCAACCATAAAATTATTTTGTTGCTACTTCAGAACTGTAATTCTGCTACTGTTATGAATCATAATTTAAATATCTGATACTTGGGATATCTAATACTTGGCCTCAAAGGAGTCACAACCTACAGGCTGAGAACCACCGCACTAGATCCTAGCCTTTCAACCCATGGGCTCCGGAGCCTGCAAAGATCTTTAGAAAATAAACTCAAAGGAAGGCTCTTACATTTTAAAAATGGCTTGTAGGATCCTGTGGCATATCCAGCAACTAGGAACTGAATCCCCGATTCCCTGAAAGGGATAAAGTATAGCATAAATTTCCAAGGAGGAACACACTGCCTGTAGCATATAAGCTTGGTACCCTCTGAACTGAAACTGAATGATATTCATGAGATGTTAAAGTGTTTAGTAATTTCCCCCTTTTTCTTTTTTCTTGGGTTTTTTTTTGGGGGGGGGGGAGTGGCGGGGGGGGGGGGGGACGACAGGGTTTCTCTGTGTAGCCCTGGCTGTCCTGGAACTCACTTTGTAGACCAGGCTGGCCTCGAACTCAGAATCCGCCTGCCTCTGCCTCCCGAGTGCTGGGATTAAAGGCGTGCACCACCACGCCCGGCAAATTTCCCCTTTTCAACAGAGGCACGGTTGATGTTCTGACTTAAAGAAGGTGTGTGTTCTGTGGCGCCTTTCCGGCTTCCGGGAGCACACTCTAAGCTTCTGGGAGCACGCTATCGGCTTCCGGGAGCACGCTGATGTACAGCTTTAAAAGGCCCCAGCGCCTCGGCTTTCTAAATCACCAGCAATACCTAGAATAATGGGGTACAGTGAAACAGTAGCACTGCCCTGTTTAGCAGGGAGGGGAAACATCACAGGAAATGCTCTGTGGAGGCTGGAGACACAGCCCGGTGGCACAGAGCCAAAGGCAAGGTCTTGGTTTCAATCGCCAGCTCTCCGCACGGACACAGCACACCATTCTGGGGTCACACTGATTCGGTGTAGATGTAAACACTGACACTTATCTGTATGATTTGTGGTGTGTGTTTTGTTCCTGTTTTAAACTTGTGGTTACTTGTTAATTTATGTGTATGCGCGTGCCCGTGTGAGTTTATGTACAGCGTGCATGTATGTGCTGGTACCCTGAAAGGCCTTGAAACCCCTTTAGAACAAGCGCCACGGGTAGTTGTGAGCCACCTGGTGTGGGTGCTGGGGACTGAACCCAAGTCTTTTAACGGCGGCGGCACTCTGATGGTTTGTATATGCTTAGGCCAGGAAGTAGCACTATTAAGAGGTGTGGCCTTGTTAGAATAGGTGTGTCACTGTGGGCGTGGACTTTAAAACCCTGGTCCTAGATACCTGGAAGTTAGTCTTCTCTTAGAGGCCTGCAGATAAAGATGTTGAACTCTCAGCTTCTCCTGCACCATGCCTGCCTGGATGCTGCCATGCTCCCACCTTGATGATACTGCACTAAATCTCTGAACCTGAAAGCCAACCCCAGTTTATGCTGCCGTAATAAGAGTTGCCTTGGTCATGGTGTCTGTTCACAGCAGCAAAACACTAAGACAGTCTGTTAGCACGCTTAACTACTGAGCCATTTCTTCAGCCCCACCCCCTTTTTTATAGGTCACCAAGCTGGCCTGTAACTTCCTTTGTGACATAGGCTAGCCTCAAACTCAAGATTCTCTTATCCCAGTGCTGATCTTACAAGTGTGTTCAACCATACCTAGCTCTGCTCTCTGTATCCGGAGCCCCCAACTGTAGAATGGGACTGTGAGCCGATTAGAGAAGAGTGCGCATGCTCAATAGCAGTACGTAAAGGCCCGCCATTGTCTGACATACATGAGTTGCTGATAGTGTTCCTTGCCAACGCTTGCTTGACTACGTAAAGAAAACCCTGCCATTTTCTCCCAGGTACATCGTTAGTACTAAAAACACTCTTCTTCATCTTTGTGGAATTGCTTCGTAGCATCGTGCTAAGCTCACACTGTGAAATGCTTATGTTGAGACGGGGTCCTGAGTCCATGAGCGTTCTCTCAAAGAAGACCATCCCTAGGAGACTTCTAACTGTCTTGCCGTCCCGATCTGATTTATCCTTTGCAGAGCTCAGTGACAAAGAAAATTAAAAGATTTCTTATTTTAAAAAAAGATAATTATTAAATGCCTGTGAGATGGCTCAGCAATTCAAATCCCTTGCAGCCTGCACAAGTCTGACAGCCTTGAGTTCAAACCCCAGAACCTTCAGTGGAAGGAGAGAATCAACTCTTAAAAGCTTCCCTGAGACCTCCACCCATGGAGTACTATGGCATACACACACCTTCACACAAACACAACAACAACAACACTTTTCATATTAGAGTGTTGCGGGCATAGCTCAGTGGTGGCACACTTGACTACTCTGTGTATGAGATACCAGATCCCATCCACCACATTGAAAGAAATAAAAATTAAAATTAAAATTAAATTAAATTTAAAAAAAAAAAACACCTTGATTTTTGAGCCAGGTATCCTGCCATTCTAGAACCTGTGTTAGGAGGACCTCAAGTTCAAGGCTAGCCTGGGCTATATAGTAAGACTCAGCCTGAAAACCCAACAAAAGGAAACCCTGTGAGAAATTTCAAGATAGCAACAGGAGAACCTTAAGTGAAGGGCCGAGCCCCTATGGATAAGGAACACTATGTCACCGCACAAGTCACCAGCCCTGGAAGCCATCACTGGTGCCATGGCTTCCCTTTGGTAACAAACAGCGAGATCTCTCTAACTTCATCCATGTATTTATTTCTTGAGATATCTATTCTTAGCCCGTTTTTTCCAGGCAGTTGAGGATTAGCGTGTCTGCGGGAATCCCAACCTCTTGTGTCAGAGGGAAAACATAACTGCTCTCCTGGAGCATGGGGAAATTTGGCAACCGTCCTGGTCATAAGGCTTTGTGGCGGTCGGTGATAGACATGCAATCTTCTTCCTAGTCTAGAAAGTCCCCACCACCTCTCAACTAGGGCATGCAGTACCCCCAACAGGCTCAGTTTTCCAATCCTTCCATTCTTCTCATGAAAAAATAAAAAATAAAAACAAATTGTCCTATATGTGTGCATGCATGCATATGTGTGGGGAGGTGGGAGCAGAAGTTAACCTGGAGTGTCAGCCATGGGTCCTCGTCTACTTCACGACAATGCCCTCCACTGGCATGAAGATCACGCTAGATTAGTGTAAGTGGCCAGAGAGCCCCGAGATCCCTTTGTCTCTGCCTCCCCTGCACTGAGGGTTGTTACCATTTGGAGCTGGAGTTACAGGTGGTTGTGACCTGAACTCACAACCTTAGGAGTGACTCACAACAACTTTGGAGTGGTGTGTGTGTGTGTGTGTGTGTGTGTGACCACTCCAAACATTTTTGCCTGAGTTCTGGAGATTAAACTCAGATCTTCATGCTTGCAAAGCCTGTGCCAGTCTTCCGATGAATGAGGTTTTACATGTGTGTGGTGTAATGTGTGAATGTCTACTCACACGTGTAGGGGTTTACATGTGCGCACAATGCCCAAGACTGACATCAGATGTCTTCTTCTACTGCTCTTCCCCTTATGCTATGGAGCAAGATCTCTCACTTCCACTCAGAGCTCACCAGGTCTGCTAGTCTAGCTGACCAACTTGCTCCAAGGATCTCTGGTCCCTACCTCCCATGCACTTGGATGATAGATGGGCCACCATGCCCACCAGCATGTGTATGGATGCTGGGATCTAAATTTCCAGACCTCATATTGGCATAGCAAGGGCTTTGCCCAATGAACTCTCTCTCAAGACTTGGAGTGAATTTATTGATGTGCATTTTCCTTTGTAGTGTCTCTAGGTTTGATTCCTAGATTACTCGGGGCTATTAAACATTAGTTCTGTAACCTTAGGTTACTGATGTTAATGTCTATTGAACATTATGAGAACTGCTGCAACATCCTTTCTTCGTGAACAGCCTTGCCTTTGATATTGAAATATCGAATGAATAGATTATTCATAAGTGTCTCTTTTAAAAAATAATTCACAACGCTCAATGCAGATTTTACCAGTATGTCCTTCCTATGAGGCTAGATCAAAAAGAAAATCTATGGCAGACTCATGTGTTCACTTTAGTGTCTTGAACCCTCTTTGAACTGATGGTACAGAATGTGCTGTGTTAGGTTGCTCCTGTTTGTTGCAACCTAGACACTTCTCTTTAAAGCACATGCTTACAATCCCAGCTACCTGGCAAACCAGGGCAGGGAGAACTTGGATTCAAGGTCAGCCTGGGCCATGTAACAAGTTATTGCTTAAACAATTTTTTTTCAGCAGTCTTGAATTGCCAGGAATTGCTTAGAAGCAAGGTAACCACGGCCTTTGCAACAGTTAGCAGATAAACAACTCTTAAAAAACAATAATATCAGCATAAACCAGCTAATTTTCTCATGTTTTTAATTATTTGCATTTGGATTTGAGTTGTGGCTGGCTAGGCCAAAGCCAGACATCCCTGTAATCAGATCATGGATGGAGATCAGCTGCCAGCTACTGAGGCAAAAAGGATATGGAATCTTGAGTCCAAAAGTGTAGATCCAAGGAAAAGGAGAAGTGCAAAAGTGCTATATGCTAGGATCACAGCAAGTCCATAAGACAGGACACAGACTCAAGCAAGAGAAAGCGATGTAGCCCATGATAGCCCAAGCCAACAGGCTGTATATGAATAGCCTGCTGCACAGTGCACAATGTATGTATCCCCATCAACCCCGATTTAGAGGGAAACAGAGAGAGGCCAGAATCCCCATTCAGGGGGAAGCAAGTATTCGGGATGAAAGCCCTCTGTCCTGGTCACACTGCCAAGAGATGGCCTGTGGGTCAAGGCAGTCATGACTACCACAGGAACACAGGATTAGAGCAGAGAGAACTTATATTGGCCCTGGACTTGATTAACCCTGGTGAATTTGTACCAATTCTGACCATCAACTCAATGGTCAAATTTTAAGAAATTTTGAATGACAGCTATTAAACATAACTCTTATTAAAATCCATCATGTAGAGTTATAACTAACAAGTTATTGGTTTTAAAAGCAATACAGTGACCATTACAAACACACACACACAGAGCTGATCAAAATGCAGAGTTGTGGAGCCCAAGTCCCAACTGATATATCATCTACAATACAGTACAATTTCTGTACCTAAGGGCCAGGGATCCCTTCAGAAGAGGGAAGGAAGAGTGTAAAAGCAAAGGGTCCAAGGAGTTTGCTGTGAGACGATGCAGTCAAGCCCTACCAAGATGACTACCTAGACATGAGCTGGACATGACAACACCAACAGGCGTGCTAACACATAAGGCAGAAAGCTCGGCCCTCAACCCGACACAAGGAACCACGGGCACCTAAGATATAGTGAGAACAGGAGAGACAGTCGTCCCAAAGCATATCAGCGCCAAATGGTCAGCCCTGAAGACATGCGCACACATAACGTTATACAGACCGAGCTACATGTATTTATAAATACATTTAAAAATAGATAAATATATGTGTGTATATTTGTATGTGTGTGTATATAATAATAATTAAAGAAAAGAGGCCATAAATTTGAAAGAGGGTAAGGAGGAATACGTGGGAGGGTTAGGAGGGAGGCAGGATAATTGATCTATTATCTCAAAAAAATTAAAAATGTATGTTTAAAAAATTAATAAACAAACTATTTTTTTAGAATGATATAACATAAAAGAATAGGCAAGTGAGAATTTATCACCTATCCCAAAGGGGGCCAGGGTGTTGTTTGTGTCATTTTCTGTAACTACCACACCCTGTTTCTGAAACCCAAGAATCATTTTAGACTCCTTCCTTCCTCCCACCCCATTAGTCACTTAATAATCACAAAGTCCTCGAAACAGCCTTTCAGTGAACTGCAATGACAGTCCTATCATACTTCCTATTCACACCAGCCAATACTGAAAACACACACACATACATACATATAGACACATACACACAAATACACATACACACAAACACATACACACACATACACACATGCACACACACACATACATACATATAGACACATACACACAAATACACATACACACAAACACATACACACACATACACACATGCACACACAAACACACATACATATATACACACATACACACACTCACACACATACACATACACTAAAAATAAATGGCTTCCCAGCCAAACAAACAAAACAAAGAAAAACAAAAAAAAAAAAAAAAAAAACAAAGTAGAAAGCAAGGACGTCAAAGCTCAAGTCTCTTTCCTTGTTAGACTTAGCAACTATAAAGTTCCTACTTGAACTTGTTACAAAGGTTCTGAAAGTCTTACAAGTGTTGTGCTTATCTAACAGACAGTGGACAGACTGCCTACCGTACCTTGAGAATCATGTCTGATAAAGCCACTGAAAATTGAAAATAGCAAAAGTCAAAAGTGCATTAATAACCCTAGCCTACCAAGTACAGTAGCTCAGCCACCTTACACTGCAGCCTGTCATCCCTCATGATCAGGTGGCCTCCTGGGAGGTGGACTTCCTGATGCCTCTAAGCACCATAGACAGCATCACATAGCACAGTACTACCCCAGGAAAGTGGGAAAGGTTTGCCTTCAAAATATGAAGTGGTTTCTCCTGGGTATTGTTTCCCTAACACTTTAAAGTTAAATATACTTATACATACATACACACACACACACACACATATATATACACACACACATGTAAATATAAAACTATATAATTTATATAATATAGTTCTCTATCATTGTAAAGTTAAATATATATACATATGTGTATATGTATACATCATATACATAAATTATATGTTTATATGTGCATACACATATACATAACTACATATACATATATATATACATATATGTGTGTATACATATACATACACACATATCTATATATATACATATACATACCTTAAAATGACTAATACATATGATACATAATATATACATAATATAATATTTACATATATAGCATATATTAGTCATTTAAAGTCAGGGACTGTTTGTACTTTTACCATCTCTAAAATACCCCAGTTTTTTCTTTAGTTTAACTCTGCAGGCCTTCAGCAATTGCTCTACAAACAACACTGCAAAATGGCCTCCAAAATGGCCTCCCTCCCTGCCTTCCTGGTCTTACCCCTCCAATCCACCTCTGCTTTGGAGCCCACAAGATCCTTTCATCTCAAACTGAATCATGTTATTTTAACCTCTGAAACCTACCAGTTATTTTCTACTGCTTTTAAGAAAGAATCTAGACTTGTGCTATGTGGCGCTCATCTCTTTCTTCACTCAACCACATCCACAAGCTCACACACCGTCCTGCACCCCACATACACAGACACACACACCCACACACACCCACCCACACACACACACACACACACACACACACACACACACATCATGCTCTTCCCACTGTGGGTGGTGCCACCCCTGGGCAGGTAGTCCCGGAAGGTCTAAGAAAGCAGGCTGAACTAGCTAGTAGAGAAGGTCCTCCATGATTTTTGCTTTAAATCCTACTTTCAGGTTCTGCTTTGAGTTCCTGCCCTGGCTCCCTTCAAGATGGACTGCAAGCTGTAAGCTAAAATAAGCCCTCTCCTCCCCAAGTGGCTTTTGGTCATGGTGTTTATCACAGCAAGAGAAGGCAGAGTTGGACCACAGCTAGCCAGGAAACAGAAAGGATAGGCCCCGGACTAGAGATTAGGAGAGACCTTCAGAAGCCCGTCTCCGGCAACCAGGCAGCCCAGACTTCCTCAGCTTCCCACAGTTTCCCAAGAAACGGACATTCAAAATGTGAGTCTGGAGGGAGGCTGGAGAGATGGTTCCATGGTTAAAAACACTGTTTGCTCCTCCAGTGGACCTACCTGGCTTTCATTCTTAGCCCCTACATGGTGGCTCATAGTCACCTACAACTCCAGTTCCAGGGGACCTACCACCTGGTCTCCAAGAGCACTTTATACACAGAGTGTACAGACACACACGCAGGCAACACACCTCCACACATAAAATAAATGAATAAACCTCAAAAGAAGAGCCAGTGAGCAACACCGCAGGTTCATAGCCTAACACAGAGCCGTGTACACCCTTTTTTGGCACATCAAATGGCACGTGCCCACACACACTCCCTCCCATGATCCAGCCTCACACACCTGCTCACACAAATGTCTCTACTTGAAACATCTTTCTCCGTCTTTTCTCTAAGAACGGGGGTGGGGGGGGCTGGTAGAAAAACGAGGAGGAAGAGAGAGAAAAATATATATATGACCTACATCCTTTTCAAGATTCAGTTCAAAGGTCATGTTCTCTGTGAAACTTTATCTGACGCCATCTCCCCACCCACCTCCTGTCAGAGAAAACTGATATTCACTCCTGTGTGCAGTTGCTGTGCTCCGAGGGTAGAGGGTACATCAGTAACTGTAATGTTCACTTTGCTGTGCTTAAGCCCGAGTTTCTCACTACATCTTTAAGTTCTCTTATACAGATACCATGCAACCCCAACAACTTCGATCTGTGGATAGAAGGCAAGAAAGGAGATGGAAGAAATGGAGGGATATGGAAGCAAGTGAAGAAAAAAATGAAAATATACAAAAAACAGGAGAAAGAGTGACTACATGTGTACCCTGCAGAGGAGTTTGGAGTTTTTCGTAGTTGTCGTCAATCTTTTAAATAGTGCCATAGCAAACCCCCTAATTAGATTTGGAAAGATGGGCCTGGCAGGAGCGTGAAGAGCAGCTAATAAAATCCTGCATCTACACAGACGAGAAGATAGAGACAAGACCCAAGCAATGAGTGACTGCAGAGATGCTTCAGGGATGAGTTAGCCAACCTTCCTTGATCAATAAAAAATGCCGATGGCTTCAAGGTATCAGGTGTCTTGTTGACCTTGGCACATAGAAATACTTCTTTGATACCTAAAAAGCTCCAAAGAGCAGCCCTGCAGTCGGATCTTGGGAGAGAGAAGTTCTCTGGGCCTCTGCTTTCTTGACAGGAAGTGACTTACATGACACTTGGGGTGTGATGCAGATTCAGTAAGGTATTGAGAAGTGACTATAGGGAGTAGTTCTTGCTAATATTCTGTCTTAGTTAGGGTTCCCATGGCTGTGAAGAGACAACATGGCCAAGGCAACTCTTATAAAGAGCAACATTTAACTGGGGCTGGCTTACAGGCTCAGAGGTTCCCTGAGCCAAGCATATTCAAGCCACCACATGTCCATCACTGTTATTCTGTTTAGAATGTCTTGAATCGTGGGTGCCAATGGCCAGTGAGAGGAATAAGAACGAGAGGCAGGGAGGGAGAATGGTACCACGGGGCCTTGCTTTCTGCTCCGTGACTACGTCAGAGCTTTGGAAAACTCAGCTGTTACCTCCAGGGAAGATAGTAGCCACACAGCAACTTAGCTACCTCCTCATCTCTGCTTCTCCTACCCTAGGCCTCTCCCCAAGTGTGCTCTCCAGTACCTCACCCTCAGGAGAGCCTCATCCTGCACGAGCCTCTGCTTCCTCTGCCCCAGAGCACAGAACTTTCAAATGTCCCTCATCCTAAGAATTGTCTACCTGGTGCCTGCACTTACTTTTCTAAGCAGATTTCTTTAAAACGTGTGTATCTGCACATGTACATATATACATTATATGTATATATACATACATATGTGTATGTATATGTATTATATATATATATATGTATATATATATATATATAGTGTGTGTGTGTGTGTGTGTGTGTGTGTGTGTGTGTGTGTGTGTTATACTGATGAGGTGGGAAAATGGATTATGGTTAAAAGCATTTACTGCTCTTTCAGAGGATGTCAATTTTTTGGGTTTTGGGTTTTGGGGGGGGTTGGGACTTTTAGATTTTTTTATTGCCAGCACCCACATCTAGACATTCATAACTACCTGTAACCCCACTTCTTTTGCATTCTGGGCCACCTACATGCACGTGGCACACATGCACACGAGCAGACATACACATACATAAATAATTCTCTTTAAAATGGATAAATAACTAAAACACATGCATGTTGGTCCAAGTAGAGAGGCTCACACCTGGATTCCCGGCAGGTAGTAGGACTGCCAAAAGTTTGAGGCCACCCTGGGGTGCGTGAGTTCTAGACTAGCTACACCATGAGCCTGGGCGGGGGGCAGAATATGCGTAAACACTCTGTCACCTTCAAGTCACATTTGCAAATAATAAAGTCTGAAATCTTTACTATCAGCAGTAGTTCTCGCTGGTGATATATTGGTAAATACTCTTTCCAGTAACCTTTTCCATCTATCTACCCATATTGGTAAGTACTCTTTCCAGTAGCTTTTTCCATCTATCTACCCATAAGCATAAAGGCCAACTCCACAGATGCCTTTTTGCTTCACATTCTGAATATTTTGGGCATGTTGGGTTGTCTTTTTTTTTTTTTTTTTTAATCGCTTTGCCATCATGTTAAAGGATGCATAAACAACCTACTATCTAGATGATTCGTGACTCAGCTCCGTGAGTCATCCTTACTGCTGGACCAACCGCTTTGCAATGGCTTTAAGATAAACAACAGGGAGGGGAAACGGCCCTCCTCCCTTTCGGGCTGTTTTGCTTAGGAGAAGTCTCTGGAAGCTGGACTCCTGTATCAAAGGGCCCCTGCAGGTTAAAAGCCTTTAGTGCACACTGCCAGGCTGCTTTCCAGAAAGCTGTACCAGAAGGCATCCCAATGTGTCACAGTCTTTGCTGTTTGTCGTCATTTTTTTTTTTTTCCCTTAAGGTCTGTCTTTTTTTTTTTTTTTTTTTTTGTCATCATTTTTTTAAATGACTTTTTTTTTTGTTTTTGTTTTTAATCTAGCCATCAAGCATGGTGCTTCGTTGCTTCGCTCTGCAATTCCATGATTAAAAGTGAAGTTGGAACGGCCCGGGCTGTGTCAGGGAAGGGGTGCTTGCCTAGCATGTGTGTGGGAGGCCCAGGATGCATCTCCAGAACCATCAGGGGTTAAAAAAAGAAAAAAAAGGGGAGAAATTAAAAGTTTCACACACATATATAATTCTACTTTTCTTGCTGATACATTTGTTCATGTTTCTTTGTCCATTTAGATATTACACTGTTTACATTTTTCTTACTGGTTTTTATGAGTTCTTCCTACCCCACCCCCACCCCTCCTCCTCTAACCCCCTAATCCCCCCATCCCCACCCCACCTCCCCAGTTTCTTTCTTTCTTTCTTTCTTTCTTTCTTTCTTTCTTTCTTTTTCTTTTTCTTTTTTTTTTTTTTTTTTTTTTTTTTGGTTTTTCGAGACAGGGTTTTTCTGTGTAGCCCTGGCTGTCCTGGAACTCACTTTGTAGACCAGACTGGCCTCAAACTCAGAAATCTGCCTGCCTCTGCCTCCCAAGTGCTGGGATTAAAGGCATGCGCCACCACACCCAGCCCTGCCACTTGTTTCTAAGCATCAGGGTTTGTGAAGGCGTTGGGGAGTGTCCCAGCCTTTTCACCTGCTTACATCTGAGTCATCTCCTCTGGACTTTCTTCCACTGCTAAAAGAATGCCCTCTCCCATCCATAGTATCAGGTTTTTCCTCAAGATCTTGCTGGAGAACAGAAATTAAAAGTCTCCTTCTTGTTGGGCTAGTGGTAGCTCACGCCTTTTAACCCAGCACTCAGAAGGCAGAGGCAGGCTGGTCTCTGAGTTTGAGGCCAGCCTGTTCTACACAGTGAGTTCCAGGCCAGCCAGGGCTACACAGAGAAACCCTGTGTCCAAAAAGCCAAAAAGAATAAAAGGCTCCTTCTCCAGGACTGTCAGCCAGGAGGAAGTAACAGACAGGTAGGGGGGACTGTTTGTTCTAGCTAAGAGAAGGTCAAGCTGAGGTCAGGGGCCACATTTAAATACAACAGCTCATGGGTTGACTTAATCACCATTTTAAAAAATACGTGCCATTTAAAACATGCACAAAGTTGTGCTGCTTCTAGAAATACTTAAACTAGGAATGTGATGGCTCAGCCTAGCTCATTGATTCTCTTCTTCCTGACTCTGGAAGTTCTAAAGCAATGACTAGGGAAATGTCAAGCAGCCATTCACAATTCCCACAAGTCTTGAGAATCTAAGAAATTCTCAGACCGGTGAAATGGCTCATCAGGTAAAGGCCCTTGTGGCCAAGCCAGAGGGACATGAGTTCACTTCCCAGAACCACGGGGTGGAAGGAGAGCCAGAGCCCCACCCCCTGCATGCTGTCCTTTGACTGCCGTACACACACCTCAGTACACACAGGAATGTAAGGAAATTCTCTTCTGTTTTGGCCTTATTGCCACAGTCAGTGGTTTTTAGAAAACATCTCAAAAAAAGAAAAAAATAAGTGAATTTGCAAGAAGAGAAGAACTGTACCGCCTGGGTATCATGGAGACACCTGCTAATCAGTGACGGGGAAGAGAGTTTTGCAAAGGTCGGCCAGCTCGGCTGGCATGGCTGTCGCTTGTTAAAGTCGACCCTACAGCCATGGTTCTCAACCGGTGTGTTGCGACCCCACAGGGGTCATATGCTGGGTTCCAACATCAACACAAGAGCCTTGGCATGTGCGAACACACCATACATTCACACACACCACACACACACACATGTTAAATAAGTAAATGTACATTTTTGTTTTGTTGTGTTGTTGTATTGTGTTGTATTTTTGGTTTTCGAGACAGGGTTTCTCTGTGTAACCTTGGCTGTCCTGAATTCCCTCTGCAGACCAGGCTGTCCTTAAACTCAAGAGATCCACCTGCCTCTGCCTCCCCAGTGCTGCAATTAAAGGCGTGCGCCACCACCACCTGGCGTGAAAATATTTTTAAAGATGTAAAATTGGTACAGCCTTCTCATAAGAATGCCTTCTCGGTGTGCGGGGTGCTTTAAAACGTCTGCACTTTTTGTCACAGCGATTCCATTTCTAAACATCTGTTTTAAAGGAATCATTAGAGATATGTGCTCACAGGTGACATATTGTAGTGAACATTCCAAACAGCCTCAGAAACAGGAACATCAGTACATGAATTACTGACAGAATGTACATACATACACACATACATTATGCGTGTATTATACATACGTTTCAGGATATATACCCATTAAAATCAGGCTTAAATTTATCCCCCTGTCTAATGGTTAAGAGTGTGCTTTTTCCATTGAGCATAGTAATACTCATCTATGGTATCCCAGCACTCAGGAGGCTAAGCTACTAGGGATCGTGAGTTCTAAGCAAGCCTGGACTATGGAGTGTGATCCGGCTACAAAACCCAAAATGGACTGGAGAGACGGCTCAGTGGGTAAAAGTGCAAGTCTGCAACCGTGAGGATCTGGGTTTGGACCCCCAGCAGTTACATAATAGAGCTAGATGTTGCTGGGTGTGCCTGCAACCCCATAATTGGGAGTGGGGAGAGGTAGGGAGAACCAGGAGATGGGTAGTTTCTGAAAGCTGCCTAGGCAGCCAGCCTAGCCAAACACCATGAGCTCCTTGTTCCATGAGAAACTCTGTCTCAAGGCAGTAAGGCAAGGTGATAGAAGAAGACACTAATATCCTGTTTTGACCCCTGCGTGAGTGCACAAAGACACACACATCTGCACATGAACACAGTACAGAACACACAAAAAACAGGCCTACACATCTGTACACGCACACAGAATAGAACACACAAAAGACAGGAGCACACATCTGCACATGCACACAATATATAGCACAAAAATAGAAAAATACACACTGTATAGCACTTCCTATACAGTGTTATAAATTTAAGAAAAAAGTCATCTTATAGAAGATAGACAAAATTGAGACAAGTCATTTCGGTATATGTGATATAAAAATGTAAGGAAATGCACAAACCTATAGTATGACTATAGATTCTCCTCACATCCTAGATTTTCAAATTTTTCTGCAATCTACATGTCCTGTGTTGGAGGGGGGCTGCTTTTACAGAGACTTGATCTGTACAGCGAAAGAGCAATCCTTGTACCTGGATGCAAGTTGACCTACAGTGCCAAGATGCTTTTCCGAAGGGCTAGATGACAATCAGAGGCACAAAGCCCACCATGTGCTTCATGGAAAGGATACAAAGAAAGCCTTGCCAGGAAGAACTAAACCAGAAGCTTGGGATGCAGCTCAGCTGGTAGGATGCTTGCTTAGCATGCTTAAAGCCCTGGGTTCATCCCCAACACTTCATAAAACTGGGCATGGTGATGTACATCTATCCTAGCACTTGGGATGTAGAGGCAGGAAGAGCCAAAAGTTCAAGGTCATCTTCAGCTCTATAGCGAGTTCAAAACCAACCTGGGATACATAAGACCCTATCTCAAACTAGATAGATAGATAGATAGATAGATAGATAGAGTACATGAACATGAACCAAGCCAAACATGCTGGTGCAAGCCTATAATCCCAGCACTTGAGAAGCTGAAGCAGGAGGGTAGTGAGTTCAAGGCCAGTGTGGCCTACACAGTTAAAGATACTTCATGTTTTCAAAAGTTGAAGCAGCAGGCTGTGCCTTAAAACTTACCTACCCAGGTTCAATTCGTTAAAACCAAGTCACCCAGATCACTAAAGACACCTCACTTGCCCTCTGCCATGCCAAAAAGTCCAGTCCGCTCAACTCAGCCGAAACCGGATTTCAAATCCTGATTCGACCTTTGCCAAATGAAGACAGTCTTATAGGCCAGCACCTGCCACTCCCGGGACTTGTTCTGATTTCATCACGATGGTGTAAAATGTTCGGAACAGTTACACATATCTGTAGTGACAATTTTGGAATTTTGGTTTCTTTTTTTTAAAAAAAAATCACAGAAATATTATAAGTGTTTTCATTTTAATCCCAGGTGTGAGATATGGAGCTGCTTCTATTTGTCCTCAGCAGCTGACTATGATTTGCCTCATGCTCTGGCAGGGGTGTGATTTTGCCAGCTGCTGATAGTTTCTTCAATTGTATGACTTCTGGAATCTAAGTTCCAAGAGGTTTGTGGATTGTTGGTTGTGGTTGTTAGTGGGTTGTTGGTAGTTTGGTGGTAGGTTGGTGGTTGTTAATTGGTTGTGGTTGTTGGTAGGCTGTTGTTGGTTGCAGTTTGTTAAGTACTTGAGCACAAAGAAACAACAACAAGAAGAAATTAGCTACCCTGACAGTGAAGATCAAGCTTGCCCCAAGGAGCTGATGCCTCTAATCAGCAGGAAGTAGTCTAATGATAACACTGCCCCTCTCTGACCCCTGACTTTATGTAGGGATCTCTTTCCTTTCCTCTCTATCATTTTCTCTCTCTTATCCAGTGTTAGGGGTTGAAAGTGTGGAAGAGAAAAGAACCCACAGAGCAGCCAAAGACAAGCCACATGTGTCCAGTGACGTTGTTTCCACTGGAGTTTCTCAAGAATTGTGACCATACTATTTTCTCTTCTCCTACCACCTAGGGTGCTTTAAAAAGTGTCACATGCCATTGGACATGTGAAATACATATATTATTTCTATTACACACACACACACACACACACGGAAAAGAATAAAAGGACACCGCACTTTGAATTAGATTATAAACTTCGTTTGGTTTTTATTGTTTTGTTTCGTTTTTTTTGTTTTATTCTTGGGGAAGGAAGGGGTTTGGAGATTTTTTTGGGGGAGGTTGGTTTTTTTATTGGAGTTTTGTTGTTTGGGGAGAGATATATTTTTCTGATTTCTCTTAGGCTGGGGAAAATAAGTTTGGAACAGCCAGCAGCTTTTCTAGGAACTGAAGAATCTATGACCAATTTCAGAGTGTCATCAGAGTTTGCCATTCTGTTTCGTCTTCTTGGAAATATGGAAGTCCAATCTCATCAGTTTAGTCCATATGTGAAAGAAATTAAAGATGTCTAAAAACATCATTATTAATTTTCCCTGGAATGGCTGAGTGTTGCATGGTTTCAAATTTTCAATCTAATATAAAGTATTCTAATTATGAGAATCTCTACCAATAAATGTACCACTTTGCCTGTCACCGAGCCATTTTCATTATACTTTCTTCTTCCATACATAAAGGATAATAAGAAACCATCCATCTGGACTCTTATATGGAGCCTATGAGAAAGCGCATGTGAAATCGTATTATACATTCTGAACCTCCTGCAGAACCACATTCCCAGACCTCCAGTGGATGCCTCGACCACAACTAGGGCCAAAAGCTAAATACACGTTATTGCCACATAGCATCAGAGTTAAATCCGCGGGCTTTGCCCTGGTGACTCTTCTGTATCGGTACCTTGCCGCTCTGGAACACTAAGGTACAGAGTGATGAACAGGAGGGCAGTGTATATGGCCTGGATGCACTGCACACCACAGGGGACAGGGGGGATGTCCTCAGTGAGACAGAGGGACAGAGTGAACGGTTTCATGACACACACAACTCTAAACTTAGAAAGGGTCATTATCTGTCATTTTCCATTCATTTTTAGACTATGACTACACGAGACTGAAACCTAGGAAAATGAAACTGTGCACAAGGGCAGAGGGGCTGTCCCATGCATTCACTGTGTAAAAATGCAAAGTTCTCTCTTTGTCTGGCAGTCTTCTCGCATTGTCTCTGGTGCTAGGACCGCCTTCCCACCTTTTTAATGCCTACGGTCTGTATCTCAGTTACATCTTCTAGTTTATCTCTGGTTTAAATTGTTTTGTTTTAATCCATCTCATGTTTGTCGGTAGCTTGAGTTTTG
Organism: Mus musculus; assembly: GCF_000001635.26. Classification (NCBI taxonomy): domain Eukaryota; kingdom Metazoa; phylum Chordata; class Mammalia; order Rodentia; family Muridae; genus Mus; species Mus musculus. Next base: position 117,910,365 of record NC_000076.6, on the reverse strand, counting down.
CGACAGAATGTTTTGTAATCCAGGCTAGCCTAGAACCCCCTTAACGGCCTTGACCTGGTCCTCCAGCCTTCATCCCTCAGGTGCTGGGATTACAGCTGTGCACCACCACAGCAGCAACGACAGGCTGCTTGCTTTCCTGTTTCTCTCCCATCACCCTCTCTCTTCTCCAGTCCCTGGCTGGGGGATGGGCCTGTTGGTTTGGAGGTTTGTTACTGCTGTTTCTCCTTTCCTCCATCTTTCAGCGATCTCATGCCCCGCCCAGAACAGATGTTTCTAAGCTTATGAAACAAACTTGCTATTTACTTATTAGCACAGTCCAGTGCCACAGTGCACATCACCCATCACAGTCTGGCGAAACTATGTTCACGTTTCGTTTGCTTTCCATCACAGCGTACCTAACAACATCAACTTAAAGGCAGGGTGGCTTACTTCAGCTGATGACTTCACAGACTTTAGGTCACGGTCTTGACGTCATTATTTCTGGGACTGCAGTAAAGGGGGAGGGGGTAACACAATGAGAAATCTGATAGAGCAGAATCGCTCACCTCGTGTACGGGCAGTACACAGGAATCCTAATGTGACCTTCAAGGGCACGGCCCCAATGTCCTGACCACCTCCCACCTCTCCAAGGTGCCACATTTCTGCCTAGCACACCACCAGCCGGAGACTGAGCACACCTTAAACATTTAAGTTTTGTTTTTGTTTTTAAATGTTAGTTTAATTTCCCCCTGTGATCACCTTGTAGTTTTCAAAATACTTTTAGTGAGCACTGCTAATCAACTCAAAATTCACTAACAGTGACTTTTTCCGTTCTATTTTTTTTTTAACATGACAAAATACAATATAATAAGATAAAACAAAACCTGTCGCATGCAGGCTGGCCAAGGCAACCAAACCATAGGAAAAGGGCCCCAAGAGTGATGAGTGACAAGATGACTCCTGGTGATTCCCCTGTGTTGAGCTTATCTGTGTCCTGGGGATCCCCCCCCCCCTTCATCAGAAAGAGATACTTCTGTTCTTTTCAAGGTCAGAGGATAAGATACATTTCAACTTCCCTTTTGTATCCTAGGTTACTGCTCACTTAGCTGTTAGGAGGGACACACATGCTAAAGAATCAAGCCTTCCCACCACAACCTCGCTGGTTGTGAGATATATGCCAATAGGCCGGGTGCAAATATTAGATGCTCGTTACCCTGCCCCTGCCCATAAAGCTTGCAGATTATTTTAGCCCTGGTCAATATATTGATTGTGGCCTTGTAGCAGACTCCCAACAGAACCAGCCAGCCAAATTGCTTCTCAGTCCTCACAGAAATTGTGAGGAATAAAAAAATGTTCATTATCATTTTTAAGCCATTAAATTTTCTAATAATTTGTTATGTGGAGACAGACAACTAATATTCTTGCCTTTTTTGTATTAAAAATTATACACACACACACACACATATACATTTAGAAATATACACACACATATGTACATTTAGAAAGAAATGCTTTCTGGTTGCTATATATCTGATATATGTATATGTGTATATGTACACACATATACATATATCACATATATATATACATATATATATGTATATATATTCAGATCTATATATCACCGGTAGGAAAGATTTGATGTGTGATAAACTCTTCTTCAGGCTGGAACTCTCTGACCTAAAGTTTTAGTGTTGCCCCTCCTGCAAGCCTTCCTTTATTTATTCATAAATTCCTACCTGTGTATCACCTTTTGGTTTTTCTTTCCAAAAGTTATTACCATTTGAAATGATGAAGAGATCCCGTTCAGGATTAAAAATAAAAACAAACAAAGAACCGGTCTGTACTCTGTCTGCCAGCCGTTGCCGTAGGAGGCCAGGGAGACAGCCTGCCATTTCTCTGTGGCTTCCCGAGCTGTGTGATACAGCCTGGCGTGGAATCGGAGTTCAGCAAATATTTGTTGAATCAGTTAATGAATTTCATTCCACATCTAATCCATAGAGATTACCAAAGTCCTCACAGGCCTCCGGGAATCCAGCCGTGTGTTGCTTTTCTAAGGGAAACACAAGCTGAAGGAGTCTAGGCTGGTATTTCAGCCTAATTCCCTTTTATTATCAGCCTAATCTTGGATCATGTAAATGATGATCGTACTATATCCGTCAGGATGCTCTGCATGAAAAGGGCTCAGTCATAGCTTATCCTCATTCAGAGTGAATCTAGAGATTCAATTAAATGATGCCCCGCCAGAGCTCAGTTCTAATACGGACGGAGGGATGTTTTGACGTTCGATGCTTGTCTTAGGTTAATAGCACTGTCAGGTTGTATTAATGGGTTATTAACTCGATGACTTGACTTCCCAATTTGAGAAAGAGGTCAGCTAGGTAGTTACACCTACTGATATGCCTTAGCAAAATTTCACTTACCTGAGAATATTACTATGAGCAGAGAATGTACGGATAAATGCATGTAAAACAAGAACAAATAAAAAAAAAATTGGGGCCGGGCGTGGTGGCGCATGCCTTTAATCCCAGCACATGGGAGGCAGAGGCAGGCAGATTTCTGAGTTCGAGGCCAGCCTGGTTTACAAATTGAGTGCCAGGACAGCCAGGGCTACACAGAGAAACCCTGTCTCGAAAAAAACAAAAATAAAGAATTTTTTTTGTGCCAGACTTTGGATAATTAAAGAAGGTATTTTAGTATTTTAGGATGACTACAAATCCATTGTTTTAGGGCTGTGGGATTTATTTTCTATTTTACACCTTATTGGCTTTTTTTTAATGATGCTATTTGTCTACTTTATTATAAGAGCCTGGATTTCACTAATTAATTATTTTTAATATATAGATCAGGTTAGCCTTTGAATAGTCTGTGTAGACTGTAATGACCTTCAACTCCTGATTCTCCTGCCTCTGCCTCCCAAGGATTATGTGTGAACTACTATGCCTAGCGGGAGTCTTGCTTTATACAGTCAGATTTTTATACGTATTAAATTATTAATTTTAGACTGTACATATTATATGAGAAAAAAATCCAGTAACACTGGCAAATTGAAAAGAAAAGTTCCAGAAATAAAAAAGATTTCCCTTTTGGATCTTTTGGATTTTGTGATATGTATGTATGTATATATATATATATATATATATATATATATATATGTATGTATGTATGTATGTATATATATATACACACACACACCACACCCACATTATATATATATATGCATATATATACACACATATGAATACACATACATATATGTGTGTGTATACATATACATATATCCCATCACCAGATTTGGTCCTAGCGTAGATACACATACCTGAAAAGTCTAGTATGTGGACTCACCCTCTCTTTCACCCTAGCGTCCCTGATTGTCAAGAATCCTTTGGGAAATAAATATTAGGTGTCGTTTGGACTTGGCAGTTATACCTCATTCTCAAAGATTTTCAACTCGTTTTGAAAATTGGATATCCTTGGGTGTTTACAAGACGTAGATTTAGAATCTTAAAGTCCTTTCCTTACCCCGCTAAAGACTCCTTTCCTACCAACCGCCTTCTGACTGACATTAACATACTGGAGTCTAACCAACTTCAAAGATTGTAAAAACAGCTATGACGTCTGGTGTTTGTGGAGTCCTTTCCACGTCCCTCCAGTCAGGCAACATGTGACTATACCAGGAAGCTTCCCACCCACACACAGCCCTGAGTGACTCTGTCCAGAAAGTGGATGCTTTAACCAAGAACCTCTCCAGCCCCATCTGTTTCAGAAAGCCCTGAAATTCGGATCTAGGACCCCACCCTCTCTGATCTGTCCCTCATCCTGGGGCAGTCTCCAGCCTCTACTCTGGTCCACCCGTCTCACCTCAGATCCACTCGGCTGATCCACAGGCCTGCCCTAGGCTCTCTAACAACAGCAAAACAACTGACTTGCACCGAATACTTTGGGAGTTGGGTCACAGGAGGGTGGAGGACCACAGTGGGACTGAGGGGCTGCGGGCAGGCTGGTCCTCCCATTGGCTCAGCCCTCTCCTCCTCCCCAGCCCCACGCGCTTGAAGTTCCTGCCAAATCGCTGCCTTTGTCTCAGAAACATTCCGCCCACACCCCAAACCCTCAGGAGCTCTCTTCTGCTCTCCAAACTCTCGGGGTATTTTTCAAAGTAAATACATTTCCCATTCTGAGAAGGATTCTGGTGCCAACTTTAATAAGAAAACATTCCTCGGCCTTATCACGTACGATGCACCAATTTAATCACGATTTTCTTTTTTAAATGTTAGAGCGTCCAACGTTCGAATAGACAGCAGGAGGTTTCCATGTATTTTAGAGCTCGGGAAGCCTAACTCTTACCAAAAATAAAATCATTTAAAAACAAAGGGGGAACCCACAGGCAGAAGTGCCCGGCGCGGGGGAGGGGCGGGGGCGGACGGCTAACAGCTGGTTTTCAGCGCTGGTTCCTAAGTGGAGCTTTAGAGAGGAGTTACTTGTCATCAGAGCTTCCAAAGTCAAGTTACATAAAACAGAACACTCCCTTTTACTTTCTAGACACCCACTGTGGTCGCAGCGAACTGCGAACTGCGACCCAGCGCGAGGAGACGCAGAGGATGCACGCCCTTCGTTTGTGCGGGGATCACCAAGTCCTCTGGTCCTCTCTTAATTGAGGGATTGGCACACCCGAGATGACATCACAAATTCCTTGAATTTTCCTTAGAAACAGCCACTGCCCTGTCACTTAGGATGGACTGTGAGAAGTCCTTTTCTGAAGGAAATACATCTATCTGGAAGCCACTAAATTGCATCTAAATATAGATTAGTTTACTGAGCGAGCAGGAGCCAGTGCCTCTGAGGTATTTTATTTCTGTGATATAATGAATTTCACAACTGAATGTGAATAAAGGAAAGTTGCCTCTCTCTCTCTCTCTCTCTCTCTCTCTCTCTCTCTCTCTCTCTTTCTGGAAATGTTTTGTGGAGATATTATGTCCCCACCACTACATGCTGGCTCAGTTGATAATGGCTATGTGAACTGTTTCTTGAAAGGGGTATAATTTCCACATAATTTGGGGAGTGTGGTTATTATTCAGATATTTATACATAATTATTACAGCTTCCCTTAGAATGAGTTCATGTGTCCTATGTGTCCATGGTCAAGCCTAACTCGGCTATTAATTTCTCTGATTCATTGTGTTTTATCATCACAGTGGGTTTTAATAACACAGTCAGTTCTGCTGTCTCCACAAAAGGAAATGCTCTTCCAAAGGGACGGTCTGCCAAACCTAAATAACTTCTGCAGTCTTCTACAGTCAGTATCAGCTTGTACCACTGAAAAACAATGCACCGTGTTGGTGTTGGTGTTGATGATGACCACAAACTCAGGTTGTTGGGGTTTTTATTATTATTATTATTATTTGGTTGGTTTGGCTTGATTTTGGTTGTTTTGTTTGAGACAGGGTTACTCTATGTAACCCAGGCTGCCCTGGAACTTGCTTTGTAGCCTAGGCTAGCCTCAAATTCAAGAGACCAGCCTGCCTCAGCCACCCAAGCAGGGATCAAAGGCATAAGCCACCAGGGCCCAGCTGAACTCCTTTTCTTAAACCTGTCTACCACTGAGCTACAACCCTAGTCCTGACTGTACTATTTTCAAAGCAATTCAACTTAGTAAAGGCCTAGTCCATTCATAAAGCCTCTCTAAAATAATAATAGAAATGAGTTGCCTAACTAATTTTTTTGCTGTGTCTCTGTTTGACTACACGGCATTGAAAAAGCAAGTCACCAGAATGTGACACAGAAGGACCTGGAACGATGGATTTCTCCCCAGACCCTGTTGAGAACTTCGGTCATCTGACTTCCAAGGCCGTGAATCTCCTCGTGCTTCCAGGTTCCCTGCCAGCTTCCTAAATGCACCCTGGGAAGATCTTAGGACAGCACAATCCAATCTAGCAAGTGCTGTGATCAAAAAAAAAAAAAAAAAGAAAGAAAGAAAGAAAGAAAGAAAGAAAGAAAGAAAGAAAGAAAGAAAGAAAGAAAGAAAAAGAAAAGTGACATTCGGGTGTGTAGAATATGCCTTTGAAAAAATACACCGAGAGTTTATTTTTAGGGCAGTGGAGCATTCTAACCTACCTGACACTTGACAGTGCCTTCAAAGACAGTGTGCTCAGTTCCCAGCTTTTCAAGAAGAGGTGATTTTCCGAGAAGTCCACCGGCCACTTGCAACACACCGAGAACTGTTTGAATCTGGACTCTATCCCTCGAAACACTTATTAAAAACCTACGGTATACAAGAAATCATTAGGCCCACAAGATAAACATAATAGCGCTGTCCCTTGGAAAACTTATGTCCTCATGGAGGATGAAGAGGGTGACGGTAATAAAAATAAACTCTAATAATTACTGTTTGCTTCACATGCGTTATCTTACATAATCCCCAGGACACCCACGGCGGGGAAAGACAATTACTCATTTTCAGATGAGCAAAGAGAGGCCGAGAACTTAAACAATCTTCTCGGGCCAGAAGACACCAAGTCGGGAAACCAAGATTTAAGTTCTGAGAGTCCGACACAGCATCCCCGGCGCTCAGCGCTGCGCTATAGAGCAATACCCACACGAGTGATGCCAAGACAGAAATGTGGGTACGGCCCGACCAGTCATGGAAAACAGAGTTATGGAGAGATGTGAGAGATACTTTTAAAAGCTGAGGCTACTGTGGTAGTTCAAATGGAAATCTCAGACATTCTCCTTTGTCTTCATAGCCTCCTTTCGAGCTATCTCCTTTATAGGCTCCTCTTGCTTCTCTTCAGGTTCCCAGGGGCGTTCCCATTGTCCTTCTTAGCTACCGACGTCTCAGTGTTTTTTCTGAGGAAAAACAAAGAACAATCAGAAAAGAACTGTGAAACACTACCAAGGCAGGGCATCAACCACAATGCTCTGCCGTCTCCATTGCCTCTGCCCACGCTGCTGTGATATTGGATGTCCCTCCCCTGCATGCTGTGTGCCCCCCCCCGTTAGCCCTCCACTGTACACTGGGTTCTAGGCTTTGCCATTGCATCTCATTCTATATCCCAGGCTGGTCTGGCACTCAGCATATAACATTAGGCCACTCTGACCTCCAACTCCTGGCAAACCTCCTGCCTCGGAGTCCCAAATGCTAGGGTGATAAGCATATACCACCACACCTGTCTGATTGTTTCCTTTTTAATAATTCCATGCCTAACCATTGGGGTATCATGAAGTTTGTCTTTCTTGGCCTGTTCTTTTCCCCTTGATGACCTCATCTGAGCATGTGGCTGTCAATATCACTCGTAACGCTAACAATTCTAACATTTTCTATCTGGAATATAGGATGCTTTCTAAGTTCCCGAATTATGCATCCAATTGTTTACCTACTGGGCAAGCCGGCCCTACTACACAGCCATCAAAAGACATCTGAAACATGACAGGTTCAAGGTGTGTCACTCACTGCAAGTGACTTACTCTGGCTGTCTTCCCCTTCTCTGCCAACAGTAATTTCACTCCTCTGGTTGCTCTGGCCAAAACAATTGAAGTCACTTTTGCTCCTGTCTCCATTCGGCGAGTAGCAGCTGTAAGGTATGTTAAGGATCTGACTGTTTCCCTCCTTTTGCCTGATGCGTTCCTGCCACCTCTCCAGTCATTAAACACAAACAAACTCCCTTTCCTGTCCTCGATCTTCCCTTGGCTTTCAAAAAGCTCTCCCCACATCACGCCAGGTTTCATGTTTGAAGGAAAGACATCCGCTCAAATCTTACCCTTACCCCCACCTGGACCTCCAAGCCACACTCCTGGTATGCCCTGTCACCTTGCTTTGCTTTTGGTTCTTAGAACTTACCTCAGGCAGAGACAGACCTGACTCGTCCTCTGGTGTAGACCCCAACACCTTTTGAATTAGTGAAGAGGAACTCCTTGAAAGTGGAGAGAGTCAGGGGACAGCCAAGGAGTTCCATGAATTCACGTAGCAAGGGTTGTCAACTCCATTCTGGAGGGAGGGGAGCCAGAATCAGAGACTAATTGACAGGCATCTGCAACCTGGGCCAGCTAAATCTAGATCTTCGCAGAGATGGTGGAGGGAGGATCTGGAATCCTGTGCTCTGATGGGCTGGATCTCCTCCTGCCTGTATTGTGTGGCCTCTGCCTCACAACTGAACATCATCCACACCATCTTGGTCAGTAGTTGTGCTCTGTATCCTCTGAGTTTTTGTTTGGTTGGGTTTGGGGGTTTTTTTCTCCCATAGTGCTGGAGACTGAAGCCTCCGGGTTTCACACATGCTAGGCAAGCGGGGTACCAGCTACACCACACCCCATGAATGTTACTCTTTTTAGCTTTGTAAAAATTCAACTTATTTTTAAATTTCATATATGTGTATTATATTTAAACTATTTCTCCCTCCCTCTTCTCTCTTCAACCCCTCCCATGCCATCCCCCCACCCCAATGCCTCTCAATTTCATGAAGCTCCTTTCACTGTTAATGTTACAATATATGTGTCTAATATATGAACAGATTAACACACATACACACACATATATGCATATATATATATACACACACACACGTACTCACAAGCTGCTGGGTCCATTTTTTTGTTGCTCATGTGTACATGTTTCTGGGGCTGACCATTTCTACCAATTAAGGGTTCATCCCTGAGGAAGAATCTGTCTCCCCATCTCTCAGGGGTTGCTAATTGCCTGGAGCTCTTCCTGTAGGGGTGGAGGCTGTCAGAACAGAGGGGGAGAAATCTTATTAAATTGTTTACAAAAACTGTTCTAAATCTTCTCCTAAAACTACAGTGCCTCTCTCTCTGCTGCACCCCGTCTCATCTCTTCACAGCGTGGATCATGACATGATCGAATATTGCAAGATTTGGATCCCTCACTAATTAGAAGCTAATGAAGAACACAGACGCCCTTGTTCAAGGTTATGACCCCAGAGCTTGCACCAGCAGATGGAATATTTGATTAATGATGATCAAGAATAAGAAGCTAAAGTTCCTAACACACACAATTATGTCTGCTACAAAGGCCAAAACACTTTGCACCCAAACCCACTGCATTCGTGCCATTCATTTTATGTGTTATAATACATAAAATGTCCTAATTTTCTAAATCATAGTTTCTATGACCTAAATTTTCTTTTTTTGAAGTCAGAGAAGTACATTCTTCTGCAATTGGGATGGTAAAGCCTGGCATGACTTTTGCTCGAAGGTATGCTCTCATTCACCTGTTTTTATGCAGTTAACAAGTATTCATTGAGCATCTATACCATGCCAAGTTACATGGAATAGGAAGGCAGGTAAGGCAGAGAGAGAGAGAGAGTCTGTCTTCCAAACACAGGCAAGATCAAGCACACACACAAGTATTTTTAAGTCAGTGTATCACTATGAAAATTCAGGACAAAGAAATATGTATTATGGCTCATATGAATACAGGAAGCTCCAAAATATCTAAGTGAGGCTTTTGAAGATAAACAAAACTACAGCAGGTGATTCTTCGTGACCTGCAAAGAACAGCCTGAGAAGCACCAAAGCCTGGCTCTGAATCTAAGGCTCTCTGACTCAAAACACTTAACATAGGAGCATCCCCCATACAATGAGTCAGTTATCCTCGTGTTTTAAACTTGAAGACAATGCCTGGCCTCCCCTAGGCCCTCACCTCCACTACCCCTACACACACACACACACACACACACACACACACACACACACACACACACAAACACCCCTGCACATACATGTGCACACACACACCTGCACACATAGCAAGGTGGGGAGGGGTGGGGTGGGGATTGTGCTGAACTGTAAAACCAAAATATGTTCAATAATGAAAGGAAAGTTGAGCCAGGTGTGGTGTAACCTCCTTGTGATCCCATCACTTTAAAGTCAGGGAGGTGTTTTTGCTTAGAGAGGGAGTCTTGCTAGGTAGCTCAGGCTAGCCCTGAAATCACTCTCTAGCCCAGGCTAGGTTTGAATCAACAGTCCTCCTGATTCAGTATCCCAGTGCTAAGATTATAGACATGTTCCACCAAGCCCTGATCCTCTTGTTTATTCTAACTCAGAGATTATAACTGTTTCATATTATAGAATTGTCAAGATGAGGGTGTCGGGGGCAGGGGAATAGGAGGTTATTTCATTTTTGCAATGGTTCCTTTTTTATGGGCAGTGTTCTCAATGTCATTAGGGAGGGCATCTTCCACTTATCAACACTAACTGCCACAACATACAAAGGCCTCTATTAAATTTAATACTGAAGGTTTTTGAAGTTGATGTAAATCCTCATTAGACCAACCCTGGGAATGGAGAAGAATCTCAGTGTTCCTTCCATTGATTTAACTCTCCGACTTGTTACTCAAATCATTGATAATCTTCAGATTGATTCAGATGGAAGCACACAGATAATTAGTTCATGCAAACAACATACTGGCTCGTGACTTACAGAGAAACAGGGCAAAAGGAGAAATGAGGCGTGCCGACAGAAAATCGTACCACTCAACAAAGCTCCAGGCAGGCTCCAGGCAGCCCGACCTCAACAGATTCCCATCTCAACACAAACACATTTTCTCAGAGTCCCACCTCGCTATCCTAACTTCCTGTCCTCCTCTTTTCTTCTCCACTCCGTCCCCTGAAGGGCACCCAAGGCTGTTTCCAGCAATGTGCATGGCACCCCGGTTTGGACCGTCTGCAGAGAGCTACTGGAAGAGAGAAGCAGGTGCTCTGGGGTAACCTCCTGTTTACTCTTGCAGCGACACTTCCCTGTGGGGTCAGGAGCCGATCCAGTTAGGTCAGCATTTTGACCGGGACTCTCACTTCCTGTGTGGCCTACGGTACAACAGAATACTGAAACTAACTCTGCATGGGGACCAATGCAAATAAATAGCAGACAACACTCACTCCATAGGACCAACACTTGGATGAAACCGACTTCTCTTTCAAGAGCCAGTGCCAAGGAGAGTTGCAGGCAGGAACCAACAGATTTCTAGATTATTCCAGAAGTTTCTGTTCCTGGGTCTGAACTCTCTTAAGAATTTCTCCGTTTGCTGTGATAGAGAACAATATTGATGATTCTTTTATTCCTCAATGTCATCACACACACACACACACACACACACACACACACGTGTGTGTGTGTGTGTGTGTGTGTGTGTGTGTGTGTGTGTGAGTAGTGAGGCTTGTGTGTCTGTCTAAGTGTGTGTGCATGTGGTGTGTGTCTGAAGTGTGAGTGTGAGGTATGTGTGTAAAGTGTGTGAGTATGTGTGAGAAGTGTGTTTGTGTGAGTGTATGTGAGGTGGGTGTGTGGTACGTGGGTGTGAGGTGTTATGATGAGTGTGAATGTATGTGTGTGTTCCTGTCAGGCTGACCTGCATCTGTGAGTAAAGGCTGGAAGTCCCTTAGGGTGTCAGCTCTCAAAAGCCACCCATCTTACTTTTTGATACACCTGGCTCAATGCAGGAGCCATGCATCTGTGACCCCAGCTCTCCTACAAAGAGATGGAGACAAGAGATTCCATGTCAGCCCCAGGGCCAGCTAGCCTGACCTAAGCAGTGGTGAGAGGGTTTTGGCAAGGTCACTTTACAGAGTTAGGTCGTGACACCATGACAGGCCCCTGGACATGAGCACAGCAGACATCATGATGGAAGCCACCTTCAGGCCATTCTCTCTGGTCCAACCTGCACATAGGCAGTACGCCTGCCAATGCAAGAACAGAGACCTAATCCATGCAAGTCCATAGTTCTGGGAGAGTCTCTTCATGTAGTAACCTTGCAGTTTGGTTTCTGTGGTTCCGATTCTGACTAACTGCTCTTGCTAACTGAGGTGTATCAACCCGGGATGTGGCTTTTGTGCTTTAAAAGCTCACCCTGAGAAAGGCTCAGGGCTACCCTGGATCCTAAACACCTAGTGTAGCCTCTGGCTGGCTAAGAAAGACTTGCTATTGGCTGGAACCCATGTCTGAGTGGTCTTCTCTGATGGAAACCCCTCATCACTGCCAGGCCTCCTGCCCTGGGAGTCCTCGGTTTCTTCCACCGTCACAGTTCACTCAACCACAATTTGTCCTGTGCCATCTTTGCATGAGACCACGTTCTCCATCTGTGGGATACATCAGAAGGCACATAAAACAACACCTTTGGCTGGAGGGCGGTTGGGGTTGATCAACGATAGAGAATTTTCCTACGTGCTGTGTTCAATTCCCACCCCAGAGAAAAATAATAATAGAATGTATGTGCACCCTCAGACACTGATGTCTTAATTACCATAGATCTATCAAGAATAAGCTTCTTATATATATAGCACTTATAACGCCAGAGAGTTGTAATAGCTGTGGAAAAACTAGCGAAACAGAGCAAGCAAGCAGACAAAGAGGAAGAGGCTCGACTAACGAGAAAAGGAAGGCTCCTTTAAGTAGTGCAGTCAGTCAGAGAAGACATCCTTTTAAAACACCTCATCATTGAGAGGATAAGTCAGGTGACTCTCCACAGAGAGACGACACCATCTGATCAGAGGGACTGTGGAGGGCAAAACCCTAAAGGGACATGTGTTTAAGGAAGAGTTTGACCATGAAACCTTAGGCCTTTGGTTAGCTGAGTTGGCTTTTCAAAACTTTTTTATTATTGTTGTTGTTGTTGTATGAGTGTACATGGATGTGTACTTGCATACAAGGGTGCATGAGCTTTTAAACTTTACTATTATTATATATTGTATGACGGGGTATGTGCAAATATGTATGTGCATTCAGTGCATGTGAGTTTTTAAACTTCATCGCTATTATTGTATGAGTGTGCATGGATATTTGTGCATGGTGTGTGTGTACATACAGACACACTTCAGCCACTGAGAACCAACGGAGGTCAGAGGACAACTCTGTCACCAGCACAGATCTGAGACTTTCAGGCTTGCACAGCCGGCACTTAACCTGTGAGCTCTCTCTCCAACCTTTGTTTCTTTGCGATGTGTAGCTCGGGCTGTGCTCCAGCTTCCTGTGTAGCAGAAGATGGAGCTGACCTTTAGTTCCTCCTGCCTTGAGCTCTCTCAATTGCTAGGATTACCAGTGCCTCAGGCCAAGCCTGGCAACATTTAAATGTATCTACTAACTTCCTTCTTGGTAAGTTTTAACTTCTCTGAGGCTGGGGATCAAACCCAGGGCTTTGTCTATACCAGGCAGCGTTTTCTTGTTAAGCTTCAACTCTGGCTCCAATAAGCATTAGTTTTACTGCTGGTAATTAATTATTGCTTGGAAGAGACTTTGGATAAAGTACAACTTTTCAACCGCAGCGCTCTTACGTCAGTTGTCCTCGGTGAATCCTGTTGAAGGAGCAAATACACAGAGATACATAATATTATCCAACCATGGAAACCTTTCCTTAGAAAACATCTCAGGGGATTAGCCCTGCACAGAACACTCTGGAAAAAACGCTGCACCACACCCTCGTTCACTGGAGAGAGGAAACCCAGCTAGGAGCTAGACCTCCAGGGCTCTGAGTGCACCATTGGAAGGCACTGTCAGAAGCACAAAACCCCTATCAGACAGCAAGACAAGCTGTATTTACCCACAGAGGAGAACGGTCCACCAACCTTGTTTTCCGCCAGTGGTCTCAGAGCTGGCTCTGTTGCCAGCTGCATGCAGCTCAGGATTTCTCTCTGTGATTCCCCCCGCCCCCGCCACCCCTGGTTTGCTGCCTTCAAGTTCTGCTGACCCTCTGGAGGGAGCTGGACAGAGTGGGAAGGCAACAAAGTCTACTCAGAAGCTATGCTGACTCTCTGGTTGGGATCGGGAGACGCGGGGACCTGTTGCCTGAAGAGCTTGGAGTTGGTAGTCTCTCCTCCCTCCTTGGATGGGAACTGAGCTCAGGTTTTGCCACACGCTCTCTGAACTCCAGCTGGTCTGGGCAAGCTGGAGGGAAGTACCTGTGGCCGGGAGGGCTCTGGGAGCTTCTCCCAGGGCATAGACTGCCTTGGGAAGGACTCGGAAGCTCTTGACAAGCTAAGCAGCCAGGAAGTGAGTGGGAAGCAGCTGGAGTGGACCTGGCGGAGAAGGCTGGGCTGAGGCCCCAGAACCAAGCTAGAGGCTAATCAAGAGAAGTCAGCAAGGGTCACCTGAGCCCTTTGACAAGTCACAAGGTGTCACTCTGCAGGCTTGGACAGAGTGGCCAGAGAGAAGCACAAGAAGGATCTTGTGACTTTAAAAAAAAAAAAACAAAAAACAAAACAAAACAAAGAAATCATTTGTATGAGGAAAAGTTAATTCCAGGTGTGTGGCTCTAAAATGCATAGAATTTACACGATCCTGCTGAGTAACCCATAGTGAACTATAGTGATCTGAATGACCTACGTATGGGTCAGTGATAGACTGTTCGCCTAACCTGATCAGAGAGGGTTCAATCTGCACTGCATACAGGGGAGGGGGGCGGGGGGGGGGGGAACTGTTTTAATGTCTAGTGCTGAGTTCGCAGGTCAACCAAACACCTTCCGACGGTTGTCGTCAGCTGGCCTTGTTATCTGTCCCACGATAGGCAAGACTGAGATTCAGAAGTGATCTGCCAGCACCATCAGCGTGGCGTGGCTAAAGATCACCCTAGAACGCAGACCCAGATCGCTCTGATTTGAAAGTCAAACTCTTTTATTTCCCCCCTGCTACATGTTGTTCTCACATAGCTTCCACCTTGGTGTAATTAGAGGTGAGAAGCTGATGTGTGCTAAGAGGCTGTTAATTCTTTCCTTCCACGCCCATTCACCCACTGATGAACTATTACAGTCATCCCTGGGTATCTGCATGGGACCACGTGAACACAGAATCCACAAGTGTTATTTTATTTTTTTACAAAAGGAATTTATGTAACATAGGGGAGGGTTTTTTTCTAATTATTTGATCGGTTATTTTTGCTTTGTGTTTGATTTTGACTTGGCTCCGGTGGCTTTAGTGCAGGGTAGGGTTGGGCTGGGTTGGAATGAGTTGGGTTGGGTTAGTTTTGATTTTTGAGCCACAGCCTCTTTCAGGCCAGGCTTCCCTTGAATCTTGAACTCATTAGGTGGTATAGGCTGACCTTGAACTCCTGACCCCTTTGCCTTAGCCTCTTCGGTATAATGATTAGCTGCAGGCATGAGCCACCACCACACCAAGCTATATAGCATTCTTGTAGACAACACATAACTATGCTTCTTTATGGTTTAAATAAACTCTAGGTCGTTTGTACTATCTAACATAAAAAGTTACAATGCTCCATCATTTAGAGGAGAAATGGCCAGAAAAAGTCTATACATACCCACCTGTCCAATACAGGCAGAACTTTTTTCACGTCTTTTCTAGTCACAGTTCTCTGAATTCATGGGCGTGGGATTTGTGAACATGAGACTAAACTATGCTTTTTTTTTTCTTATCTCCAATCTCCTTTATCAGATGTTGGTGAGATCTGTATGGTTCTTAAGAAAACTAGTGAGCAAATAATGGATTTTTTGTTTTGTTTTGTTTTTTAAAGAATCATTATTCCATGACACAAATCTGGCCTCGTCCAGCCCTTCTAAAGTCTCCCAAGTGCTAGCAGCTCCGGGTGCTTACTTGAAACAACTGGGTCAGAGTTTCCTGTGCAGCTCTGCACTAGCACAGCGTGCCCAGTGCCTCCCAGCATCCCTTACTGTTCTCGCGTCTCCCAGCATTCCTTGCTGTTCCCGCATCTCCCAGCATCCCTTGTTGTTCTCATTCTTTCCTTCACACCTTTCGTTCTGTGGGCCCTTTTCAGAAGCATGAAGGTGCAGCCGAGTGACGATCAGATTGCACATCACCGGTCTGTGTGAAGTCCTGGTCCGCCCCCACTTAGTTCCCACTCACCACCTCCTCTAACACATCGTCCCGGGTGTGAAACCGAAGGACAAAATCTTTTTTCTAGCTTGTCTTAGATATCTAATTTCTCTTTACAAAACCTACCTCTGGAGGGTCTAGGACCACAGCTCAGTGTAAGAGCTGTTTGCTTCTCATTTGTGGGGCCCTAGGTTCAGTCCCCAGTACTGCCAAAATGTGTGCGCTAAGTAAGTGTAGTGGCACAAGCCTAAGTCACAGCCCTCAGGATACAGACAATCGGGAGATCAAGGCCAGCCTCTGCTACTTGACATCAAAGCCAGCCTGGGCCACCTAGATCCTGTCTCAATCATCGTCAGCATCATCTCAGCACTCAAGAGGTGGAGGCAGGAGGATCAGGACTTGAAAGTCATCATCAGCTGTTAGCTTGAGGCTAGCCTGGACCACAAAAGACAAAAGGAAAGACAAAAGGAGGAAAGAGGAAGAAGAGAGAAACGTATGTGAAGAGGACAACATTTAGTCATAGTTACACAGGTATAAATGTACAGCGCTAAAGGTCAGATCATACAGGGAATACAATATTTCAAACAAAAACAAAAAGCAAACCAAAACACTCTCTAAAAGTTTTATTAACAGTCTCTATACTATGCCCACAAGTTGGAAATATCTGCAATTAGTTTTTTAAAAGAATATATCTACAAAAAAGAACATACCAACCACCGAGAGATAAATGGAGACAAAAGTACCCCATCTCCATTGAATCCAAGGAAGTTAAAAGTATGCTTTCTGTAATTTAAAACAATTTTAACTCAACATTAAAGCTACTGCATAAAAAAAAAATGCCTTTGTAGTAAGATGGCTTTTAGTTTGTGAGGCTTTGTAGCCACTCCTCTCATCATTCAAGGTCAGATGCAGAGCGAGAAAGCCCACCCCACCCCACTTGCGCTGAATTCACACACAGCCTTTCTGTCTCTTCTCTCCCTTACCCAGCCAGGTGAGAACAAGACCAGTACCACAATTATTGAGACAAATCTGAAGCAAGGTTTATTAAACACTGGCCAGACCCACACCCAGGATTCCCAGAGAGCTGTGGAGAATTACATTAATCCAGCGCTCATATAGGCAAACTTTCCCACCTTCGTCCAATCAGGGACAAGCGTACATCCTGATGTACCGCCAGCCTAGCACCCCCACCTGTGTGCGATCAAGCACGGGCCCCGTGAAGTCGGGGCACCCAACCTTGTTTACAGAAGTGAAAACGCATGGCTTATTAGCGTATGAACAACCCCCAGCGTTCCAGGAAGTTCCAGGAAGTTCTTGTCTTTGAGCAAGAAGGGTTTACAAGTTAGAGGCATTTTGTTCTACAGATCTCTTAGGCACAGCAATTAAAACTTAAAACACAACTTTAGCCCTCACGCCAGGTATCCAAACCGAGCCTTTCCTAGCCTGGGTCTGTGTTACCACCATCTCTGTCTGGGGTTAGAACTGTTGCAACTTAAAGTTTGGAGTTTCTGGCTGGTTTGTTCCCTACTAGGCATTCAACTCAAAGCTTCGCATGACTTCTGCAACTTCAAGTTATTTATTTTAGCATGCAAAAGGCAGAGGTACTTAATGGTGTGGTCTGCGGGACACTAGAATAATTTGTTAGTAAAACCCAAAATCTTCACTACCAAAAGATGTGCACACGGAGGGTCAAGATATTGTCGTCTATTAAAATGTGAATATTCACTCCCTGTGACATAGCAGAGTCACCTGGAAAGCCTTCAATCGGTAAGAAAGATTGCTAGACCCCCCCCCACCATGAATCTTCCAATGTAAGGCTCTAAATTTGCATTTCAAGCAAGTTCCCAGGTGGCACTTTGGACCATACTTCAAGAACTTAGTGTAAGTCAAAGACCCACAGTTGGATGTGGTGCAGAGAGCAAGAGACAGCCAAAGGCTCAGCCCTAAAGGAAACATATAGACTGCACTGTCCCCCAGAGGCCCAGGGGTTGTTTCAGAAGAAGGAATGAAAAGATGCAGAAGTGGTGGGTGAAACTGTGTCTTCTGGACCCGGCAGGGCAGCTGCACACACAAATTCACAGAGGTTGTATCAGTGTGCATAAGACCTGTGCAAGTTCAAACAAGACAAATCCCAAAAGAGGTGAGGAGGTGAGTGTGAATCCAACCAGGAGCCATGGATAGCTGCTGAGAGAGGGTCAAATCTCTCTAACAGTGAGCACCCAGGTAAGTCAGCCGTGCTGTCCTAGAAGGCCACATATCCAAGAATATTCAGGCAATATAAATTGGCTTTGATGGGGTGGAGAGGGGAAGGGGGTCACAAAGTCAAGTGGGAAGGAAAGGGTGATGGAGTTAGGCAAAGGTGGGGTAGGGAAGATAAATATGGTCAAAATAGACTATGTGAGAATTGCATATGTAGACATAATATATAAAACGTATATAATATATATTACATATTATATTGATATATAATATAAATAATATATAATGACATATATGTGTGTGTATATATGTATATTTGTGTGTATTTATGTGTGTATACACATATAAATATATATAGATATATATATAGATGATATAGATAGATATAGATATAGATATAGATATAGATATAGATATAGATATAGATATAGATATAGATATAGATATAGATATAGATACAACAGTGCATCTCAGCGCTGAGATCTAGTGAGCAGAAGGTTCAGCGTGAGTTCTACAGGTCCTGGGCCACTAACATGTTTAAGATTCAGGGCTCAGAGCAGCATACGCAAAAGAACAAAGGAAACACCATTAGGCAAGAAAGTGGGGGGCAGGATGGGGAGAGTACCAACTTCTATTTACAGCTTACTATCCGGATGCTGATGCTGTCTTTACCAGATGGAAAACATCTCTCCTGGTGGGAAAGTTTAGAATATTAACATGTTTAGAGACTCTGGTGGTTTGGAAGGAAATCCCCGCCCTCGCTCCCGAACCTCCCCGCCCCCCCACGCCCCAGGCTCATAGGTAGCGGCACTATTAGGAGGTGTGGCCTTGCTGGAGTAGGCGTGGTGTTGCTGTAGTAGGCGTGGCCTTGCTGTAGTAGGTGTGGCCTTGCTGTAGTAGGTGTGGCCTTGCTGTAGTAGGTGTGGCATTGTTGGACACTGTGACCTACTGGCTTTGAGGTCTCAGAAGCTCAAATCAGGCCCAGAGTGGCTCACTGTCTCTTCCTGCTACCTGAGGATCAAGATGTAGAACTCTCAGCGACCTCTCCAGCACCGCCATGTCTGCCTGCAGGCTACCACGCTTCCCTCCATGAACTAAACTTCTGAATTGTAAGACAGCCCCCATTTAAATGTTTCCCATTAAAACAGTTGCCACGGTCATGGTGTCACTTCGCAGCAATTAAACCCTAACTAAGACAGGGACCAAGCACAGCAGTGTGTGTGTTTTTGCTTAGACAGGGAATTCTCAAGTTTAAACCAGAGAGTGATAGTAAATGCCCGCAGCCAGGGCTTAGAGAATGAGAAAGAACGGTTCTTGGGTTGTGGCAGCGTCGCTTCAACCCTTTTTCTCCTGCTCAATTTATGTTTCCTTCCGACTCTTTCTCCTCATGGCCCCTACCTCCTTATCCTTTCGCATCCTCCTGCCTGATTGCTTAGGGAGATTCTTACTTCATTCCTGAAAACACAATATTTCTAGGGGAAAAAAAAATTAAGTTCTCACAACTTTATATTTATTCTCAAAGCCTTTTGGAAATCAAAAAAGAACACCATTTAATTTTGTTGTTGTTCTTTTTAATGTAGTTTTAGCTTCCCATCTTGTTAAAAAACGGAACAGCTGCCTGACGATGGTGGAAGAAGGCATTAATCCCAGCACTTGGGAGGCAGAGGCATGTGGACCTCTGTGAGTTCAAGACCAGCCCGGTCTCTACCAGGACAGCCAGGACTACACAGAGAAACCCTATCCTCCTCACCCCCCAAATAAACAAACAAAATACCTGCATGGGCTTACAAAAAGTACACACATGCTAATTTGTCACAGTCCTCCTTTTTAGAGTCATGCGCCACCACTGCCTTTCAAAGTCATTGGCTTTTTTTTTCCACTCACTGCCCCCTCTCCTAGTCACTCCATCCCACAATCCTTCCCCCCATCTCCCTTCCCTAAAGGGGGCCTTAATTTAAGTCTGAGTTCTTGTAAAACTATCAATCTCTCCAGAAAAAAAAAAATTATTAAAGAGTTGACCCCATCCAACCCAACAGGATAAGCCCTGCAAACTGTAGAAGAGCGGAGGCTAGAGATATGGCTCTATGGTTAAGAGTGCTTGCTGCTCTCTCAGAGAACACAAGTTCAATTCCCAGCACCTGCACTAAACACCCATAACCTCTTACAGCTCCAGGAGATCCTGTGCCCTCTTCTGGCCTCTTTGGGTACACATATGCATGTGACATATACACACAGATACACATACACATAAATAGAAATAAAGCTTTAAAAATCTGACAACATAGCCAGGCAGAGGTGGCCCATGCCTTTAATCCCAGCACTCGGGAGGCAGAGGCAGGTGGATTTCTGAGTTCGAGACCAGCCTGGTCTAACAGAGTGAGTTCCAGGACAGCCAGGGCTATACAGAGAAACCCTGTCTCAAAAAAACAAACAAACAAACAAACAAAAAACTTAAAAAATTAAAAGAGAAGGAAGAGAGGGAGAAAGAGGAGGAGGAAAGGAGGAAGAGGAAGAGAAAGAGGAGGAGACAGCCATGCTACCACATCAATATCAGAAGCAGAGAGAAGTGCCCTCTTGGCTGTTAGCATTCTGTCTAAGCTCCACCCCACAGTTACCTGGCAACAGTCAGATAGGCCTGACCCACTATAAAAGGGGCTGCTTGCCCCCTCCTCCCTCTCTTACTCTTGCTTCCTGGTTGTTTCTCTCTTGCCCTCTTGGGCTCTTTCCCTCCTCCTCCCCTTCCCCCTCTCTCCATGTGCTCCTGACCATGGTTGGCCTCTATTCTTCCCATCTCTCCTCTCCTCTCCTCTCCCCTCTCCCCTTTCCTCCCCTCTCCCCTTTCCTCCCCTCTCCCCTCCCCCCTGTTCCCTCTCCCCTCTCCCTTCTCCCCTCTCCCCTTTCCCTCTCTCTGTCTCTACTACTCTCTTAACTCCCCTCCCCATGCCCTGAATAAACTCTATTCTATACTAGAATATGGTCGTGTGGCTGGTTCCTCAGGGGAAAGGGATGCCTCAGCATGGGCTCGCTGCGCTGCGGCACCCCCTCTCCCCCATACCTCACCACACCCCCATAGAGCATATCTATATCTCTCTATCTTTTTATAAATGCATCAACAGCTCCTTCGGGTCATGAATATTCAGATCATCGTTCACCTGATGTTACAATGGTGGAAACACAGAAAAGTCCTGACCTAAGTCATCATCCTTTTTAAGCCATTAATTATTACAGTACAAGGATGGCTTGGCGGAAACTATCCACGGTGCACATTTCCAAGATGGAAACCTGCCAAGGGTAGTTGTTCCGAATGATTTCTCATCTTGGCTATCCCGTCGCCAGCGTTAACCTGTCTCCATACTGCTTTGTGTGTTTACAAGATGTGTGGTTAATTTTGCTTCAACCATTCAGTGTTCCTAGAAGGTGCCAGGCAACAGCAGAGGAGGAGCCCACGGAGCACCGGCTTCTGAGGCCTCTCTGTGCAGTGACCGCAGATGCTGCCGCCAGCCTCCGGTTTTATGGCGCTGATAAAGGAAAGTAACCTGCGTAAAGCAGTTAGTTAAATGATCCGAGATGTCACTGCGGAGCACGGCAAATGCATTAGTTGGTGGGCCCATAACTGGGACACAGGATATGAAGTCTTTCGAGGTTGTTTGGCCAGCTGGTCAATCAAATAGCAAACCATTGTGGAAGCAAAAAGAAATGTCCCGTGGCCCTTCGGCTAGGTTCGCTGTGGGGGTTATTTTGTAAATGCTTTTCTCTTTTTTTCCCCCCACTTTTTCATTCGCAGCATGTATTTCCTTTCACTCCCAGCTAAAGCTTGTTCAGTGAGGACTGGGTCCTTAGGAAGTTGTCTGCACTGCAGTTTCTCTGCTTGATATTAGGAAGCGACGTCTGTACACACTTCAGAAAGCAACGTAGTTATCGAGGTGGTGGGTGGCTCACTAACAAGGAAGAGCAGGGGACTCTAGATCTACATGCTTTGCTCCTGTGACACAACTGGACATTCTGTGATCCATATTCCAAACACCTTCACAAACCCTAAAAACCTAAGTATGCTGGGGACTCAGCATCTCGACTCAAGGACTAAAGTAACGAATTTTTTTTTAGTTACAAAAGTGATGTTAAGCTATGATTTAAGGAAGGTTCTAAAGGTGAGACCTTTTTCCTGTATATAATAATCATCATAACCACAAAAGTACCATAAGGAGAGAGCTAACTCCAGTTACCCTCTGAACACCGCACACGTTCAGTGGCACATGTGGACTCCCAGATGCATACAAAAATAAAAATAAAAAGTATAGTTTCTTAAAATAAATGTAATTTAGCTAGGAAGAGGTGGCCTATGCCCTTGAGGCCAACTTTGTCTACAGAGCAAGTCCCAGGACAACCAAGGCTACACAGAGAAACCCTGTCTCAAAAAAAGAAAAAAGGAAAAAAGAGAGAAGACAGAGAGACAGAGAGAGAAAGGAAGGGAAAAAAAGAAGCAAAACTTTACATTTTCTTAAAGAATGTATACATATCACCTAAGACAATGTTCAAATGTTATAAGATTAAAGTGTAAATTTGACTATCTTTGAGAATGAACAAATTCTTGCTTGTGGAAAAGCTTAGAAAAATATTACTTACTATGGCAAAGGACTAGCTTGATTAAGTCCATCCAACTAAAATAAAGGTGTAGATGAAATGTGTGACTTTATGTGTGAACAAAGAATGCACAAGCACACAAGGTTTAAAAAGAAAAGAAGGAAGGAAAAGGAAAAAAGGGAAAAAATTGATGTAAGAAGGCTCTAAAACAATGTTTCTCAGCACGTGGGTCGGGACCCCTTCAGGGTGGAGAAACACTATCACAGAGGAACACATCAGATAGCTTACATATCATTCATATATATATATATATATATATTACAATTCATAACAGCAGAAGAATTATAGTTATGGAATAGCAACAAAAATAACTTTATGGTTGGGGGTCACCCCAACATGAGGAACTGTATTCAAGGGTCACAGCATTAGGAAGGCTGAGAAGCTCTGCTCTGAAATATCAAAAAATTTCTGTGTGCACGGTAGCAGAGCCCTCCCAGTGGAAGGCATTGTTTGCCAAGATCTGTTCTCCTGTACTTCAGCAAGAGGCATTAGTTTCAAGCAGGTAGGAGTTTGCAGTGGATAAATCTAACTTGCTAAAGTAAATTCTACCCTTTGAGTTGTAAAAATGCCAGGAACTCTTCACATTCGGGAAGTGCCTTTCCGAGTTTCTGAAGTCACAGGAGAAAGCAGGACACCATGGGCATCTTCTAATGTTAGCAGGACGCTGTGGGCACAGACACACTCAATGTATTTCATGAGGCGCCAAGAAGCTTTCCCAAGGGTAGCTCACAGGACATTTGAATCCCCCAGGGTGTCCTTGAATGGGCCTTATGACATCTATAGCTCAGGCAGAACTAGGAAAAGCTAGGACAAAAATAATCCTAGAAACAGGACCATAGCACCCTGAGTGGCTTGATCCCCAGGGGTAAGTGCTATGCTGTGCAGGGGTCCTAGAGGTCCTAGGGGTGGGAGGAGCCTTCTCATAGGGTCATTGTCCTTTGGTCCTCCCTTCTGTTACATTGTCCCTTCACCCTGTCTTTGGAAGGGCCAGGGGCATTCTCCCACCCACTGACAGGCTATACAGTAATTCTGCAATTTTCGTCACTCTCACTTGGGTTAAATTTGGACTGTTTCTCTAGCAGTACATATGTAACCCTCTGTGGATTCTTTGTATTGATGGCTAGGTCATTTGTGTTGGGATGGTTTTATCTATGTGTGTACTAAAGACAGGAATGGCTTAGTCTCCAGCCTGTGATGGAATCAGGAAAGGATGGAACCTTTCCGGGGCAGGCCCACAGGAAGGAGGGAGTCACTGGGGTCATGTCCTAAAAGAGGGATTCTGGGAACCCAGTCTCTCTCCTCTTTTGGTCTCTCCCTTCCTTTCTTTCTTCTCTCTCTCTCTCTCTCTCTCTCTCTCTCTCTCTCTCTCTCTCTCTCTCTCTCTCTCTTTTCCAGTCTGGCCTCGAACTCAGAGATCCACCTACCTCTGTCTCCTAACTGCTGGGATTAAAGGAGTGCGCCACCACTGCCCGGCTCCTTTCCTCCTTTTACTTCCTGGTTATGAGTACGATCCTGTACCACATCGTTCATCCTAACATCCACCCTTATCAAAGCTCCCAAAACCTCAGGGGTAACATCATTAACAGTTGTGTGTGTGGGGGCGCATGTATGCGTGTGTGTGTGTGTGTGTGTGTGTGTGTCTGTGTGTGTCTGTGCCTGTGTCTATGTGTCTGTGTGCGTGCTCAGCAACACCACAGAACACACGTGGAGGTCATAGGACAACTTGAGAAAGTCATGTCTCTCCTTCCACAGTGTGGGTTCCAAAGCAAGAATTCAGGCCATCAAGCTTAGCCACCGTGCCTGTACCCATGGGAGCATCTCATCAAGATGAATAGCTGTGATTTTGCTATGTACTATATAATACACTAATAAAAATAAACAAAAATTCTTTGGAGGTTCCAATTGTTTCTAAGAGTTTTAAAGCATCCAGAAAACAACAATAACAACAAAAACCGAGAGGCATTCTTTCTGGGAAAAACAGGGCAGGTTTTACTCTTCTGTGATGCCGGAGATGGAAGTAAGACAAGACAGTGTTGCTAGACAAGTGCTTTACCCACAAAGCCACACTTGCAGAATTGAGAAAGAGCACTTCTCACAGGCCTGTTGTCCTGTAGTTCTCCCTCCCCTTACTTTGGTTATCAGCCTTTAGAAGGGTCAGGGGCATTCTCCTGCCGGCCCACCCACTGACCATCCTAATCTACTTCCCCAGTGGACCAATCAGGGTGAGGTCATGAGTCTTATTGCTGAAGGAAGTTCTGCATTATCAGGCTGGGAGTCTGCCCTTCTAAGAAACCGGCCTGACAACAAGCGATTTAACACTAATACACTGGCCTCCATATTTTTTTTAATGTATAATAACTGTGGCTCCTTTCCTGTGACTCTAACCCAGGCTTTTTTCTCCTTTTTTTTTTTTTTCTTCAATCTTTGGACTTTGTTTGCCAAGCTGTTCAAGTGGAAAGATGAATTCTGGGAACCCTCCTAGTCGATAAACTTTCATTAGATCATCTCTGCTGGTGTCGAACTATAATTATTGTGTTTTCGTCGCACTGTGTAAACACATTAAATTGAGAAAGTTATTTCTGGCCCCAATCGATGGGAGTAAACAGAGATTTATAGAGAGGAGTAAATATTTTTAATGAAAGAGCCACCGGCCTTACTTGGTATGCCATTGAATGGACTAACAAACGAATAGCATGTTACAAACATGTAAGCATGAGCTTCCTCTCTGTTTCCCAGCTTCTGTCAATCTGCATTTGACTTGTTTCCCCTGTGGTTATGCCCTTATCCCCTATCTTAACTTCCAAGAGCACTTTGCATTCTTTGGGCACTCTCAGAATCCTGGCAGGTAGCGTGGATTGACACACACAGCAGCTGTTCCATTTCTAACAGAGATCAAGACAAAAAAAGCAATATTTCTCTTAGACTTTCTTAGAACTAGGGCTCTGGATTAACTAGGTGCAATCTTGTGGCATTTCACTTGGGAGTGCGCGGTTAAATACAGGAGAGAAAATGAAAGACCTTGTCATGGTGACACACACACCCAACCATAAAATTACTTTCATTGATAACTCATAACTGTAATTTTGCTACTGTTACGAAGCATAGTATAAATATCTGATATACAGGATGGTCATAGGTGACTCCTGGAAAAGGGTCATTTGACACCGCCCCCTAAAGGGGTTTGACCCTGGTGTAAATAGAGCTGAATCAGGCTGCAGCACAATGGTTCTGGAGCCCTGCCCCCAAGCAATGGTCCTGACTGAGCAGGTGACTTCCTAAACTGTAGCAGCTTTGGGAGTTAACCTGGTATATTAACTGCTTTCCCTGTTGCTGTTGTGAGAATATCTGACAAGGGCAAGTTAAGGGAGAAAGGGCTTATTTTTAGCTCTCGGTTCAAGGATGGGGTCGGTCATGATGGAGAAATAGCAAGAGGAACCCGAGGCAGCTGGTCATGTCGCATCGCCAGTCAGAAAACAGAGAGTGGCGAAGATTTGTGTGTGACTCACTTTCCCTTTCATTCAGTCCAGAACCTCAGGATGGCTTCTCGCCTCAATTAACCCAATCTTGATAATTCCTCACAGGTACTCCTGGATGCTTATCTCCAGCTGACTCTAGATCCTGTCAAGTAAATAGCATTAACCTTCACACCTGGGCAGGACAGCCAGGTGGGCGGCTCACACCTCAGCTCTCGGTCCCCAAAGGTTCTACAAGCCATTGTAAATTCCACAGGACCACCTTTTCTGTTTCTGCTGTCCCGACAGTTGATTCTGTCCTCTCAATAATGAGCAAGTCTTCTACTTAAGACATTGCCCATACCGTAGGATACTGTGTTGGTTACACTGTCAACATGACACAACCAGGAAGAGAGTCTTAATGAGGAATTGTCTACGTCAGCCTGTGGGGGTGTTTGTGGGGCACTTGTTGTTGCTGATGATGATGAAGACCCAGCCCACCAAAGGTGGCATCATTCCCTAAGCAGGGACTCCTGAACGTTTCAAGAGAGGAGAAAGTTAGCTGAAAGCTCTCCACTGGCGATGTGACTAGCTCCTTACTTCCCCAAAACAATAGGCTGTATCTTGAAGACGATGGTGGGCGGGAACAGGACCTTCTCCCTCTCTATGTTGCTTTTTTTTTTTTTTGGTCATGATGTTTTATCACAGCAACAGAACGGAAACTAGAACAGATTCTATATTTACTCTCTCTCTCTTTTCTATAACACAATTTCAGTGCATATAGCTGGCATCGTTTAATGGTCTGGTGACATAATTCCACTTCCATCTAAGCTTAGAAAATACCTTATCCGAAGTTGATACATCGGTCTGGAGCTGGCACTTGTTCCTGGCGTAAGGTTTGAGGTGCTCTGACTGCCTGGGGGATCGACTGAACAGACAGACCCTTTTCTGATCACAGCACCCTGCACCCCAGGCAAGCAAAATGACCTTGCATTTATTCAAAGCTTTTAGAATTTTAAAAGTGCTTTCGGATACATCTCCACCATTATCATTCGCAATTGAAGAGCCAAAAAGGAAAGAACTATCCACATTAAAAATGAAAGAACTAAACTTCAAAGGAACAGATAGTTTGTTTGCTGTGTTGGAGATAAAAGGCAGAGGCAAGTCTAGGACCTGGAGCATCTACAGCTGCCCCAGCTCTCCTCCTGGAGAATGTCTCCAAGGCATACTCACGACGCTCTATTGAAAATCCCCCTGCATACACAGGACCCTATGTCACCTCTCGTGATTCCTTTTTCTTTAAGAATAGATCCTCGGTTTCATTGGGAACTCTTCCAAGTATGAGCTTGTATCTCACATTCTCTTAAAGATAGGTAGGGCTATACTCCCAACAAGGATGTATAGGTTAAAGTGTTAGATGGGACCTCCTGAGAAGGTGCGAGGAAGTAAAGAGCTGAGCTGGAAGAGTACTTCTTTGAACCTTCTATTTTTCTTCCTTTATGCTGCTCGGAATGCAGAAGCCATGGCCAAAGCCCTTAGCCATAGTAAAGCAGGAGGCAACCTAGAGACTTAACCTCCCATCCTAAGGAAAGAGTGGCAAGCAAACAAACAGGAGGGATTTGATTCCAAGACGTTACAGAGATATAATGCTAGTCCTAGTGCTAGTCCTGGGATTGCTGCCTCCAGACATTTTTTTCCCCATGTGAGAAGTATCTATTTTATTTAAGCATGGTTATTTGGTGTTTCCCATTATACGTGGCAAATTTTAACCCAATGGATGTACCTCTGTCCCCAAGTTATGTCTATTTTAATGTCATGCTTTTAAAAAGTAAATACTAGCATTAATGACTAATCAAAGAATAGAAGGATGATCTCAAGTAGTCCTTAGTTCATGATCAACTTCTGAAACCCCTGTCAGATCCACATTTTGAAGGCTAAAGCTTGACTTTAGTCTCTGTCTCTTAAGTCACATGGCCTCTCAAACTGCATACAGAAGGTACTTGGCAGCCTAGGCAGCCATGTGCAAAAATCAGATGGGCAGGTTCTTACCTGTGATCCATAAGCTCCATGGCAACGCACCTAGGCCCACCCAGACCCAATGTCGGACACAACACGGGTTGAAGCCCATTCTTTTGTGGCCCCTGGGATCTGCTCAGATCCCTGGCTATGGACTGGCAGAGTTTCTTGGAGTTCTAAGGTGCCTGATACAAAGCTGCTAGATTGACGATGAAGCATCTTTGCCAAAACTTGGCAGAGGCAATGAGCCTCTCTCATCGGATGCTCTGGATTCCCCACTGTATTGGTCCAGTGGTTTTCTCAGCCCACATATCTATCAGCTCATGGGAGATTCATAACTCATTCTGTGCCATGCATCCCTTTGGCAGTCTGGCAGTGCCCTACCAGGAAAAATAAATGTTTTTATCTGCAAAAATAAGACACTTGAGATTGCAAACCAATTATATTGAAATACAGCCTTCAAAATATCTTTGGAATGTATTATAATAATGTTCTTTTTTTAATATTAAGACATTCAATTTCAAGATGTCATGGTATGTCTAATAATTACCATGATCTTAAAGTAGAAGTAGAGATAAATGATATTTTGAGGCACATAATGCCTATCATATAAAAGAAAAATGCCCGTGATTCCTACTAAAGATAGAATCAGAGAAAAACTTAATTCTGCTGTGGTTTGGAGTCAACATTTTTAATGGGAGGAAATTCTAAATTTCAAGCAGGGATTATGAAAATAAATGTGATAATTTTTTTCCCTCCTTGATCTTCTGGACCTCTCAACTCTACATACAGATTGAATGACTCCCAAGTTAAGACCTCTGCTTAAATTATCAAAGAATCCCCACGTTGCCTGCGCTCCATTAGGGACCTCATAGACATTCTGTCTGGGACATAATTAGATGCCAAGCCAGACTGGACCTCAGTTTAGCATCTTTCAGAGTATAGAGATCTAGCAAAAGCTAACATGTAATGAATGTCCGATTCCAGTTGCTGTCATCCAGAAAGGCCTGTGCGAGTGACCTGAACAGGAGACAGGGCACAATAACACAGCTATAGGCCAGAGTCCCTGCTAAAGAACAAATGAAAAGCGGCTGTGCTGGTTCATGCCTGTAACTCAAGTTCTCAAGAAGCCGAGGCAGAGGAATTGCCATGAGTTTGAGGCCAGCCTGATCTACGAGGTGAGACCCTGTCTCAGAACAAGTAGAAGAACAGAAGAAGAAATGATCACCATGAACATCTTCTTAGCAGAGAAACGAGAGCCGGGAGAACGGCCATGTATTGACCCTGCATATATTACATTTTGACCAGTCTGGAGATAAAAGGTTTTAGTCTCAAAAGCCCTGTCTAGGACATCTCTCTCAACACTAAAATCCAATATGAGACTAAAAAATAATAAAAAGCAAATCCCTTTGAAAACACCCCATTAACCTTAAGTTCTAAGTTCTCCCCAAAATCCAATTTGGTGGAAGACATTCATACAATAAAACAATGCTTGATAAGAAGAATTTAAGGAGATAGGCCTGCTGTCGTTATCTACTATTAAAGACGCAAGCACAAATAAGATGAATTCCTCACAAGAATATGTTTTGAATTGTTTTCATAGATGTTAAAAGACAGCCTGATAGTTATTCCTAATGACAGGCCATAGCCCAGCCTAGGAACCATCTAAAAAGCCTATCTTCAAGTCAGATCAGTGAAATTAAGGAAATTCATCCTGAATTACACTGAAACACACTTTCAAATTCAAGGTTAAGATTATCTCTCCACAGAGAGATGCATTCTAAGCCCGAGCATGGTGATAAATACTTAGCCCTTGGAAGAGAGAGGCAGAAGGATCCAGCTATCAACCCAGCCTCGGCTACGTGAGATCCTAGCATAAGCAAAACCAAACCAAAGGGTACATAGTATTGAGGCAGTTTACAATCAGAATCTTCAGCAAAGGATATAGAAATCATATAGAAGGTTTATAATGCAACTCTGAATGCATATTATACCAGAGTTAGTGGGGGAAAGGGGCTGCTTTAAAACCTTCGCTCTGCACATATTTGGTTGTGTGAAGCTGGGTAAGTCACTTAGTCTCGCTGATCTTCTTCCATGGGAATTGAACCTGTATCGATTCTCTTCTTTTTAACGATTCATATATCTTTATTTTATGTACATTGATGTGTGTCTGCATGCATGTCTGTGTGAGGGCATCAGATCTCTTGGAACTGGAGTTACAGACAGTTGTGAGCTGCTATGTGGATGCAGGGAATTGAACCCGGGTCCTCTGGAAGAGCAGACAGTGCTCTTAACCACTGAGCCATCTCTCCAGACCCCCAATTTTCTTATTACAAGAGTTTAAAGAAATGACTATACAGTACCTGATATACACAAAGTTCTTTGCCTTTTGTCATCGAAGAATCCTTATAAGGACTAGACATGATAAGCCCTACCAAGTTCCTGGCATTGTGTACTTAAAAAACGGGGGCATTAGAAATAGCAGCATCAATATTGATTGACATCTAATAATATCAGACATTATGCATAAATATAATGCTGTCTTTAGTACCTGGGTATTGGTTCTGGATTTCAGTATCAGCGTCACTCCAGTGTGGTTTGAAGAGCCTGTCTTAAAAATGCTGTTGCTCCGAGAAACTCCTTTCCTTGAGAAAGTAAGAGGCCTGGGGTGTAGCTCAAGGGTTGAGAATGCCCTTAAGCACATATGTGTGAGCCACAGATTCAAGCCTCACCACTACCAGGAAGAAAGGGATGGGAAAAAGGAAGTAATGAGGGCTGGGAACCAACATATTTCCTTAGGCACATGGTGAATCTTAAAAATGGAGCCTACGTCAGCGTTTGCATGGCCGTGCGGCCACAGTTCCAGTCCTCAACATTCATGGCCTTGCAATTTTTCACCTGGTATTATCACTGCCTTTCTTTGATCCTTGTCACCAGACTGGATTCTTATAATAAGAGGACATTAAGACGGGTACTTCTGCGCCTTCGTTAGGTTCACTAGAAAAGATTCAAGAGGGAGCCAGAGAAGTTAAGAGCAGTTCAGAGCGCCTTCAGTTCTTCTAGCCTTCAGTTCTTCTAGAGAGGCAACTTCCGTTCTGGTTCTTCCAGAGACAGAACTTCCGTTCCCAGCTCCCACCCCCATCAGGAGGCTCCTAACGTCTAGTAATTCAAGCTTTGGGAGATCTGATGCCCTATTCTGGCCCCCATGGGCACCCTTCTACGTGTGGCAGAAATGTACGCAGACATACGTACACGTACATAAAAATGAAACAATTTTTAAAAAGTAAATCAAAGATTCAGCAATTTGTAATGAAGGAAAAAACAAAAAAACAAAAACAAAAACAAAAAAAAACCTCTTCCATAAAACCCGTTAAGGAGAACGTCAGGGCTGAGAGCTCCAGCTCGCGCTAGTCCCAGGGATGGAGAGTGTCCTAGAAGCCAGTCGTAACTCAGCCACCAACTGTAAGACATGCCCTAGTTTCCACGCCCACCACAGAAACTCCAAGCTAGCTATCTCACGGCAGCCAGAAGCATTATAAGCAATGATCTCAGTTACCATTAACTAAATGCTTAGCACATGTCAGATATCTGTCACAAAATATCACTATGTCTTATGACAATCATGGAAAGACGGCATCGCCATCTCCAACCAGCAACTTTTAAGTTAAACTTGGGTTCACACACACACACACACACACACACACACACACACACACACACACTCACACACTCTCACACAGAGTTAGCCATGGATAATAGAGCTGGTGGTGGTAAGGAAAGAGAAGCTAAACCAGAACATAAACGATGGCCACCTGAGTGACAGAAAAGCCCTGGATACCTGGAAGAGTAAGAGCGTAAGGGCAGCTGTGGGGAAGCTAAGCTTTCCTCTGAGCTAGTGCAGACTAGGCTGCAGCCAGAACAAACGCCAACTCCCCATTCCCCTCCTCCCACTTAGGTACACACACTAACAAGCGACCTGGATAAAGAAGACAGATCTATCCATGAGCAGAAGTGCCCATTAGACCCAAGCATCAACTCAGAGTTAAGTGTCACTGTCGGCTGGGCACCAACTCAACGGTTCCAGGCACAGGCAATATGCATGCACACTTTACAAAGCGTACCCTCTGGTCTGAGGTAATCAGGCCTGTCCTGCAAAGGTCATCTACACAGGATGGGGCTGTATAGTCTCCTTTCCAGGAAAGACGCATGCCTAGGACTTGAACACATTTAAATACCAGCTTTTATTGAGATACAATAGAGAAACAAAGAAGGAACAGAAGAGGTCGAGATCCAAGAAACTTAGGGCACCCGTGAAGTTTCTCATTAGAATCTTACCTCCTCTTGGGACTAAAGAAGGAGCTCCTTTGATAAAAGGCTTGCCTAATGTGCTCAGAGCTGCAGGTTCAAATCCCAGCCCCACATGAACTCAGTGAGGTGGCCTCTAATGCCTCTAATCCAAACTCTTGGGAGATAGAGGTAAGAGGATCACAAGTTCAAAGTCATTATCAGCCACAAAGTGAATTTGAGACTGGCCTGGAACGCACAAGACCAGGTCATCTCAAGAGAGACGGGGAGGGGGAGGGGCAGGGGGAGGAGGGCAGAGAAAAGAAAGAGAGGAAAAAAAAAAACTCAACTTACCTCCTCTTGCCTTTTACCTCATCTCTTCCTGGTACATTTCCTCTCTCCCTCTATCTGGTAGACCCAAAGTTCTGCAGCAGTGACCTCCGGAACACCCACCATCCATAGCACACCTCTTTATACTTCTCGGCCCTCCCTCTCTACCCTTCCTCATCAGAAGTCCCTTTCCTTCCGCTTAAGTATGAAAAAAGCAACCTGACTGAACTGACCTATACCAACTATAAATGAAAGGTTTCCTACTTCTGGGAACTCACTGGATGAAGATCCAGTAGGAACTGTGAATTATGGGGAAAACTCCTCCGAGCCAGCATCTCCCTCCGTCACACATTTGAGCAGCTCCTAAAGAAGTCTCACTAAGTACATAGGTAGGTAGATAGGCAGGCAAGCAGACAGACAGACAGACAGATAGCTCAATAAGCTCCTACTCTCTCCTGCTGGAGAAAAACAAAACAAAAGAAACAAAAATCAAAAGCAAAAAACAAAGAACCAGAAACCTAGGATTTTCTCCATAGACAAAAGGAGCGATTATGTAGCCCACCTCTGCAGGAAGTGTTAGAAATCAGAACACAGTGACAGTGGAAAGCAGAGGCCAGCTCTACTAAAAGTGAAGCTATTCCCACTCAGCTCTGGGCGTCGCCTCTGGCATCGTCTGCGGAGGATTGGATTCTAGCTGCTGAAACTGCTTGGTCCAGGCAAGAATCTGATGTAGAAAGAGAACAACACTGCCTGATTCCTCCTTTCGAAGGGGAGGGGGTGAGCAGAAACCACCTCTCCACACGAGAACCACTTCTCAGCCTTTTAATTTTTGCAGAAAAACACAGCTCCCCAACACATGCACACACACAAACACACACGCACGCACGTGCGCACACTTGCACACATGTGCACTACATAACAGCTTCAAGAACCTTCAAGCAGGTCTCCAGAGACATTTCCTGCTCTTCTTCAATTTATTGTTCCGTTTCTTGGCTTTGTCATAGAAAATCAACACAACGACGCTCACTCGTGACGCCGAACCGTTTACAGTGCACACGGCCTCATTACGCAACACAGTGACCACAGAGGCGCACATATACGGCTGATTCTATAGTCAACACCTGAACCCTGAACTCTGCTCACAGGTATCCCCACTCCGTCCGTCCCTTGTTGTTGACACTGCGTGATCACGTGCAACTTTTTAAGAATCAGGGAAACTGGTAGCAGGCTGAGTTCTAGCCCAGACTTCTTAACTGAAATTAGCTGCATGGTTCTGCTCAGTCTCCTCCGCCTCTTTCCTTCTCAGTTTCCTGGAACATAAGATGAAGTTATTGAACCAGAAGGCTCTCTAGTTCATCCTCCGACTCTAGATCTCAGAATGTTAGGATAATGTTAATGCTGCAGCTTCCCCAGCATTATTAATAAGATCTTTGAAAACTTACACAACCTAAAAAAAAAAAATGGTTATACAAGCTAGTTGTGCTAGCCTCTCTTGCACCAGACTCCATAGTTATCCTAAGTGGTTTGCAATCATGGTATGGTTTTGTCTTCCAAACAAGAGAAGCACCGCTGAAGTAGATACTGCCATCCTGTATTGCACAAAGAGAAACTGAGGCTGAGGGTTCCCACTCAACGGAGCTGGAATTTAAATAGCTGGGCCCTATTCTGTTTGTGTTCTCCAACTTTAAATATATATTTGTTTTTATTATTCTTAATTATGTGTGTGTGCCTGAGAGTGAGAGGGTATGTGAGTAAAGGTATGTCTGTGTGTGTCTGTGTGAGGGTACGTGCATGAGGGTATGTGTGTGTGTGTGTGTGTGTGTGTGTATGTGTGTGTGTATGAAGATGTATGTATATGTGTGTGCATATGAGTGTGCATTTGAGTGTATGAGTGTGTATGCATGTATATGAAGGTGTGTGTATAAGGGTATGTGTGTATGAGGGAGTATGCATAAGGGGGTATTATGTGAAAATGTGCATGATGGTACATGTGTGCATGTATAAGGGTGTGTGCATATATGTGTGTCTGTGTCTGTGTGTGTGTGAAGGTATGTGTGTGTCTGTATGTATGTGAGGATATGTGTCTCTGTGTGTCTGTGTATGTTTCTGTGTGTATGAGAGTATGTGTGTCTGTGTGTGTGTCTCTCTGTGTGTGAGGGTATGTGTGTCTGTGTGTGTGTGTGTGTTTCATCTTCAGGTTTCTCTTCATTTTCTCTCTTCTAATCTCTTCCTCCTTCAGCTAAACTTCCTAATCAATCGATTTTTTAAAATAATCTCTTTCTCATGAAATAAAAACGTAAACGGTTACCGATATTTCTGTTACTAAAATGAATTGGCTATTTTAATCCCTGATGAATTGAAGTTTTCCAATTTGTTCTGAAAGTCAAGGATCTTATAGAAATATCCCGGAATGATTTATCATGTATGCGCAGAGGCGTCAGTATAGTGTGGTGTGTGGGCTTTGGGTCTGAGCAGATGGTGTCACATTGCAGCGGCTGCTGGGAGCTCCGAGCCTGGGGCTCAGTTAGCAAACTTCGAGTTAATGGGTCGGTGTGCACCATAGCACCTGGCTCTTTACGTAAGTGTGGGAGATGGGACTCGGGTCCTCATCCTTGTGTGCCAAGAAGAAGGCACTTCACCAGCTGAGCCGTCTTCCCACCCCAGAGAAGGTTCATCTTCATCACACCCTTGAGGAGACTTAGAATCACCATGGAAACACATCCCTGGGTATAACTAGAAGGGTTTGCAGAGAGGTTTAATTGAGGAGGAAAGACCCACTCTGCATGTGGATGGTACTATTCCATGGACCAGGGTCCTGGACTGAAGAAGGAGGAGAAAGTGAGCGGCAACCAGTTCCAGCTCGCTGCTTCCCAGCCTCAGGCCTGGCTTCTGCCACCTCACCAACTGGACCCTTTCTTTCACCAACTGACTCTCCTTCTTCCTGCAGCTTCTTGTCAGGGGGATGCTCAGGGAAAAGCAGCAACCCATGGGTTTCCTCACTAGTTAAACAGAGGCTGGCTCAAAGGGGAAAATAAAATAAAATATGCCTAAGAGGCCTAGACTTTTAATCCCAGCACTCGGGAAGCAGAGCCAGGCAGATCTCTGTGAGTTCAAGAGGCCACCAGCCTGGTCTACATTGTGAGTTCCAGGACACCAGATCTATAGAGTGAGATCCTGTGGCAAAAAAAAAAAAAAAAAAAAAAAAAAAAAAGTGGGTCAGGGGGCTGGGAAGATGGCTCAGTGGTTAAGAGCAGTGGCTATTCTTCTTGAGACCCAGCACCCATGTGGCAGCTCACAGATGTCTATAACTCCGACTCCAGGAGCTCCAACACCCTCACACAGATACACATGCAGGAAAAACACCAATTCACATAAAAATAAAGACAAACAAGCCATTTTAAAAGGGGAGAGGCTAAAGTGCCCAAAGAGAGCCATCAGAGGAAGAGGTGGTGTTTGTAGAACGCTGATTGAGAACCAGGAAGTACAGTAAGTACGTACCTTATGCCATTCTCTGACTAGTCCTCAGAAGGGAGCCAGGCCCTGGCAGGATTCCCATTTTACAGATGACAGAACTAGATAGAGTAAGATTTAGTAACTGGCTAGGGCTGTCAGGTCGAGAGTGACTACTCAATACAGCTTCGGGGTGTAGCCTCAAAGGACCACTCCCAGCACAGAAGCCAAACTCTATAAAGGCATATTCCCTTCACCTCTATAAATGCTTTAAGAGATTCGTAATAAGATGGAGTAATGGCCGACACCGTTACTTGCCGGGGTGAACTTAATTTTCAACTTCTAAAGTCATAAATTTTGTTCAGAAGGCTGTCTCGGAACACGGGGAAGTGAACAATGACCCACTTCACACCAAGGAGCTTTAAAGAAGGTCTGTTTTAAATAGCATGCCCTTGAGTATTTGCCACCAAAATTGCTAACCGTTTGTCAAGTGAGCTATGGGGGGGGGGGGGGGGTTGGGAGGGGGCGGCGTGCCTCTCACCTACCCACGTGTCCCTTTGACATTTGGTAACTAGGCTATACCTTTATCTTCAGTATCAAATAATTGTCTGTGACCTCGACTGTGGAACGTGAGAGTACTCTGAATCCAGGTTGGTCATGGTTTTTGGGGGAAAGTGTTTAGGCGTTTTAAGACCCTGGCTGAGTTTCCATCTCTGTCATTTGATTTTTATCGTAAGATGTTAATCTCACGAATGAAAGGAAGGGAAAGGATGAGAAGAGAAGAGAAGAAAGAACGAAGAAAGGAGAGGAAGGGTGAGAGAGAGGCAGAGACAGACACAGAGAATGAATCATCAAAAGGGGAAGAGGAAAAAAAAAAGGCTTCCCACTATAGCAAAGGGTTAGAGCCACTAACATCAAATTTCTAAAAAACTGCTGCTGTTAGAAACATTAATTGCCTCAGCCCATAATTAATTGATGGCACGTGCCTATAATCCCAGCCCTCAGAAGACTGAAATAGAAAGATTTTAAGTTCAAGACCAGCCTGAGCTACAGAGAGACTCTGCCTCCAACAGGTCGGGGAGGGGGATGGATAAAAAAGAAAGGAAACATCTTGTGGAGGGAAGAAGAACCGTTCACACATTTTTTGTAGGTATCAAATCTCAGTTCTTAGGATGAAAGAATAAACTGGTCTCCTTCTACAAATGACAACGGGAAATGAGTGGCTTTACTGGAAATAAAATGTGTTGCCGCCAAAGTAGAAAATAGAGAGTCTGCAAGTTTGTGGATGTGGAAAACCAGACAAGCAGTATGACGAAATGGCGTACATGGTGAGGCAGGGCTGTCCCCTGAAAGAATTGCCAGTTCTGGGCTTAGTTTCAGGCTTCTATTGAAATGACTACGTGGTTTAGGACAAATTAAGTAAACTCTTTGCTGCTTTGGTGAGCTGTCCCCAGAGTGGAAGTTGCACTCCCACAAATGAGATTACCCAGCTCCAGAGCAAGCTTGCCTTTCCAGGCAAGCCTGGGGAAGGGACGGTTATCAGATCTACCGGCTGGAGAAGAACACAGGGCGAAAGCAATGTGCTGGACAGACTCTGTAATGACGCCATTGCTGATCATATGACCCTGACTGCTTCCGCTACCCACCCACCCCCACTCGCCTCCCGCACCGAGTCTATATAATGCTCTCTTAGATTTGAGTCACTTCTTTTTCCTTCGAACTAGATTGTCTTTAAAATGAAGACCTGAGCTGGAGAATACTTGCTTAGATGCAGGAAGCCCTGACTTTGATCCCCAGTACTGCTTCAAAACCAGGCTAGCAAAGTGATGTAGTCTCGCAATCCCAACACTCAGAGGGAGAGACAGGAGGATCAACAGTTCAAAGTTATCTCTAACTAAATAGCTTGTTGGAGGCTAGCCTGGGCTACCTGAGATTTTTGTCTCCAAATTTTTTTCCATGAAGTTAAAAAAATATTAATAATGCAGTAGAAATGATACATTCACAATAGGCTATGTTGTTTAAATCTTGTTTGGCTTTGGTTTAAATTATTTATTTTGTCAGTTTGGGTTTTTTGTTTGTTTGTTTGTTTGTTTGAGGCACAATCTTGCTATACAATCCAGGAAGGCCTTGAACTTGATGCATAACCCAAACTGGCTTCAAATTTACAAATTTCATCCTGCCAAGCAGCCCAACCCCTGTGCTCAACGTTTCCATTTTGAAAGCAATTTGAATGAACTAGCAGTGAGCCACTTGACTTCATTTGCTATCAGTGTGGCTTCGGGTAGCTTAAGACTCACCACGCATCTCAGACATGGTAGTTTGTTCAGTGTTTAAGGGATAAAACAGACATAGGCAGAGATTCCCTTGCTAATCGGTGTCTTCTCTTACAGCGATTCTTCATGGTCCAGAATGGCGATTCTCAACCGGCGTGTGGAGACCCCTTTCACAGGGGCCACACATCAGATATCATGAACATCAGATATTTACATTACAGTTCATAACAGCAGCAAAATTACCGTTATGAAGTAGCAACCAAAATAATTTTATAGTATAGGGGGTCACCACAATATGAGGGACTATATTAAAGGGTCACAGCATTAGGAAGGTTGTGAACCACTGGTCTGGAAATTTTGTTGTATATATTTGTGAGTATTAGAAAAGAATAAATAATAGTTATATATAACATATATGTTGTAATAATTAATTACCTAATTATAAGTAAATGATTTAAGAAATAGATAAGTTTATAAGGCAGCAATAGAGCATTTGCCTAGCAGGTGTGAGCTCCTGGGTTCTGTTCCAAGTACCTCAGGGGAACAAAGAAAGCCAGGAATAGAATAGATATTCTGGTAAGGGACACAGCCTGTATCTTTAATTTACGCTTGCGGGTTATGTTGTTGTGCGATCCAGCTGACCATCAACTCATGATCCTCCTGCCTCAGCCGACTGAGGACTGAGATCACAGGCATGCAGCACCATGCCCTCCTTCTCAATTTTGCTTTCTTGACTGAAGTTGGGTCAAAATGTGGGGTGAAGAGTTGGCTCCGTGTGTAAGAGCAGCTGTTGCTCTTGCAAAGGATCTGGGTTCGATTCCCAGCACCCACATAGAGGCTCACCACTGCCTCAGGGACCAGGCACACGTGTGGTGCACAGACATACAAACAGGCAACACACTCAGACACACAAAATACAATAAATTTAAATAAATTAATAAAAATGCTATCAGCCATATTGACTCATGCCTGTTCTTTCAGCACTTGCCTGGCTGAGGCAGGAGGTTCACCATGAGTTGGAGGGCAACTTGGGTTACATAGTAACTTCCAGACCAGCCTGACCTATACAGAGGGAGATCCTGCCTGGAAATTAATTATTAATGAATTAACATGCTAATTACAGTGAGATTGAACCTCAGGAAGAGAAAGCAACTAAACCTTATCACAATTGTATTTTCATTTGAATAGGTTTGTTGTTGGCTCAACAATGAAGCTTCAAAAAAGAGAGCTGTAGATAATTGGAGTATTTTTAGCTTGGCAACCCTAATGCTTCCCAGAGTTCTAAGTCAAGAGAAGAGGAAAGGTTTTCCAAAGTCACACCCTGGCATCTCAGTTCTCATTTGATGACATCACACACATGCACATACACACATGCACACACACATATACACACACATGCACACACACATATGCACACATATACATACACATACATGCACACACACATATGCACACACATACATACACATACATGCACACACATACATACACACATGCACACACACATATGCACACACATACATACACATACATGCACACACATATGCACACACATACATACACACATATGCACACACATACATACACACACATACACACACACACACACACACACAAATCTTGTTCCTCACATCACATCAACGCTGGCACCAAAGCCTTTGGCTGCCACACAAAGGAATCCCCATTTGCTCACCCGCTTGACTGAGCTCTTTATCATTTTAAAGCACAGACCACAGTCTTATACATATATTTATTTCAAACTATTTACCAGCTCACTGTCTCAGTTATTTTGCAGTGTGGAAGATCAAACCCGGGACCCTGAGCATGCCAGGAAGTGCTCAACCGCTGGGCTGTACTCAGCCACTTCTTCTCCATGAATAATGCATGAGGTAGTAAAATTCCTGGGCCAGTTTCTCATTTCCCCATTAAGGACAATGAAAACATGTGTACCAAGCCTTCACCAAACACCTTTCCAACCAGAGTCAGAGAGACCTGAGTACAAGGTTCAGGATTAATCCTCCAGTGCGCTTCCCTTGAAAACCAGCATCTTGTCTGTCTCCTATGGTTCATCTTCTGCTTGATTCTGGTCTCTGTTGTTAAATTAGAAGCTCTGTGAGAACAGAACATTCATCCTGTCTTTGATCCAGGGTCAATTTTCAATGTCTTATACACAGTGCATAGTCAATGAACTTCACTGTTTGTTTCCCCATAGTTCTGGGGTTCAAACCCAGTGCCCCTCTGCTCTGTCAGTAAGCTACAACCCCAATAGCCTTATAGTGTTTCTTGTTTCTTCTTCTTCTTCTTCTTCTTCTTCTTCTTCTTCTTCTTCGTCTTCGTCTTCGTCTTCGTCTTCGTCTTCGTCTTCGTCTTCGTCTTCGTCTTCGTCTTCGTCTTCTCCTTCTCCTTCTCCTTCTCCTTCTCCTTCTCCTTCTCCTCCTTCTCCTCCTTCTTCTCCTTCTCCTTCTCCTCCTCCTCCTCCTTCTTTTCCTTCTTCTTCTTCCTCCTCCTCTTCTTCCTCCTTCTTTTTCCTCCTCCTCTCCTCTCCTCCCTCTCTCCTCTTCTTCTTCCTTCTTCTTCTTCCTCCTCCTCCTCTCCTTCCTCCTCCCTCCTCCTCTCCTTCTCTCCCTCCCCCTTCTTCCTCTGCTTTCCCCCTCCTTCCCCTTCCTCCCCTCATCCTCCCTCCCTCTCCCTACCCCCATGCTTTTTTCTTTTTTGTTTTTCAAAACAGGGTTTCTCTGTAAAGACTTGACTGTCCTGAAATTCCCTCTGTAGACCAGGCTAGCCTTGAACGCAGAGATTGCCTACCACTGTTTCCCAGATGCCAAGACTAAAAGAGCATATCATCACCGGCTGCTTTTCTTCTCTTCTCTAAGTGTATGCATGCACACATGCATTCCTGTGTGTGTGAGTTAGTATGTATTCCTGTTTGTGTGTGTGTTCTTGTGTGTTAGTGTTTGTCCGCATGTGTTTGTATGAGTTCGTGTGTAGTGTGTGTGTGTGTGTGTGTGTGTGTGTGTGTGTGTGTGTGTGTTCTCTCACCTCTGCGGGTGTGTATAGAGGGGAAAGTGTAGACCAGGTGCTTTCTTCCATCCCTCTCCACCTTATTCTTTGAAGCAGGGTCTCTCCCTGAACCTGGAGCTTGCTGTTTAGGTTCAGCTGACTGGCCAGCAAGTCCCCCCATCTCTATGCCCCCCAGTGCCAGTGTTATAGATCCTCAATGCCTCATCCTGCTTTATGCAATTACTGGGAATCTGAAGTCAGGCCTTCATCCTTGGTCCTCCTCATTCTTTAAAAATAATTGTCCTTACAGCCAAGGCCACGGAGTCAGCCTTGCTGCTCCTCAGTGGAAGAATAGGACTGTTCAGTCCATCTCTGTTTGCTCCCCAGAATTAACCTTTGGCGCCTTCCGTACAGTACACAGCCAGTGGGTTGCTACCGGATTCCTTTTCTTGTCTGATGGTGGTGGCGGCCCTCATCTCACAAGGCTGGGGACTGAACACACAGCACCCCCCCCCTCGCTGGACAAGCACTCTACCACTGGACCACACTCCCCAACCCTAGTTTTCCTTTTTGTTCCTTTCCCTTTAAGGATTACTTTCACTGGGCTGGAGTGATGTCTCAGATGCTCTTGCGAAGAGTCCTAGTTTGTTTACCAGCACATAAGTCAGGTGTTTCACAAAGGCCTGTCACTCCAGCTCCAGGGAATCCAAGGCCACCTTGCGTGCCCATGCACGTATTCACACACACACACACACACACACACACACACACACACACACACACAAATCTTCATTTTATCCATTAATTTATTTATTCTCTTTACATCCTGGTTGAAGGCCTCTCTCACCTTCCAGTCTGCCCTCCCATAACCCCACCCTCAGTCCCCCCTCTTCTCCTCTGAGAATGGGGAGCCCCACCCCACCCCCAGGTACCAACCTATCCTAGCACATCCTCTCCCACTAGGCCAGACAAGGCAGCCCAGTCAGTGGAACAGGATCCACAGGCAGGCAACGGAGTCAGAAACAGCCCCCACTCCAGTTGTTGGGGGACCCACATGAAGATGGAGCTGTACCTGTACTGCGGCGTAAGTACGGGAGACCTGGGTCCAACCCCTGCATGCTCTCCGGTTAGTGGTTCAGTCTCTGGGAGCCCCAAAGGTCTGGATTAGTTCACTCTGTGATTATTCTTGTAGAATCTCTGTCCCCTCCTGGATCCTTAACCCTTCCCCCAACTGTGCCACAAGGTTGCTGGACACTACTTAGACTTCCCACAAGAAGATATATTGCCAGTTGTGTCCAGGAGGGCAGAGGTAGAGTTTTCTACCATGTATGTATGTAGAGAAAGACGTCCAGAAAAGTCCAGGGATGCCAGAAGTGGTAGGTGACAGACTCTCTGTTTGTTCATGGCCACTGTTCTGAGTCACTTCACCAATAGTCATAAGGAGAGTCATATCAGGAGAGTCATAAGAAAAAGTCCAAGAAGAGAAGCAGCGGGACTCCAGGGAATTTCCAAACATCTGTGGCTGCTTTTTCTTCCATCGCTCACTTCCTCTGGGACTGGCCACACCTCATTCTTACCTGCCAACTCCAACCAACTCTCTCCTGACTCTAGAGGTTGAAGCACCAGTTTTATTTAAAATAAATAATAAGCCAAGTATGGTGACCCACACCTTTAATCCCAGCACTCGGGAGGCAGGGGCAGGCAGATCTCTTGAGTTCGAGGCTAGCCTGGTCTACAGAGCAAGTTCCAGGGCAACCAGAGCTACACAGAGAAACCCAGTCTCCAAAAACCAAAATAAACAATAAGATAAAATTAAAGAAAAATGAAAAAGGAGCTCTTGTGATAGGCTAAATCAGTCTCTTCCTTCCTGGGTGCTGTGCTTACCGTAGACTGAAGTTCACAGCCCGCCTTAGTTCCCTAATCCAATGCTACTAAAGAGGTTCTGCCTTGTGTTCATTCCAACTGATTGGCCACGGGCTCTGAACCACAGAGCTACGGAAGGTCTTGGGCTCCAAGGTGGGATGGATAGAAGGTGCTCCAGGCATAGGCGTGGTTTCCCAGTAATTGCTGTGTCCCTCCACTCACAGGAAATTCTTTGAGCCATCAGACTCTCTGGACAGGCTGAAGGAAAGGAACAACACACGTCAGCACTTCCTGGTAGATGCAGCCGGCAGCATCACAGTATATGGTATCCCGGCAACGGTGTTCCAAGATTCTTTGGACTCCATTGAATTCGGGGTGAGTCCAGCCTAGACAAGTTCTACAACAAAGGTGGTATCCTGGGGCAGTTTAACTCTGGATTAGCTAAAATATTGTTACATTTTGTTCTGAAGTAACTGTTTGGAGCTCTATCTTTTGGTCCTGATTAAAAACCCACTAACTGTACACCGTCTTCTTTCCTCTGTACAGTCTCCAAATTGCCCCATGGTTTTTCATCTTTTTCTCTGGAAACAATGTTACTTCATGCCGTTGGCTACCCACTACACTCTTACCAAGCTGATAAACAGCAAGAGTTGAAAAGTGACCTTGATTTACTAGGTAATCACAGAAATATGTAATATTTAAGAAATAGTTCTCGTTTCTTGAGGGAAATGAGTGGTAGAAAGGTGTTCCACGTGACAAAATTGACGTACATCTAAGTAAATGCAGAACATTCTCTTCCAGGCAGCACTTGTGACTTACGGCTAACTTCTGTTTAATCTGCAGACACAATGGAGTCCCCACTGACAACAGCATAGTCGCCGCTGCCACGACCAACGTTTCTGTGGCCTCCGCTGAGACACACGCCGTGAAAGGAGGTCTCCGGTGCCATGGGACCCATCTACAGCACAGCTCCTGCATCCAAGACTCAAGAAGCCTCTTAGAAGAGGGAAGGGGAAAGATTGTGAGAGCCAGCGGACCAGGAAATCTGCTGTGAGATTGTGCCTCCTAGAAAAAGGACAAGGCAGCTTAACCCACGATGCATGATCAGTAAGTAAATCTGCCCTAAACACAGTCTGAAGGAGTACAGAAGCAATGGACAAGCTAACAGGGACGTGGGGTTGTGGGGGTGGAATCTCACTGGGCGCCACCCATAGACCAAGAACCACAGGCAAGGAAGGAGTCCTGAGAGCGGGAGAAATAGTCTTCCCCAGAGATGAGTCCCCTAATTGGTTATCCAATATCAAGTGATCAGTCCTGAAATCAAATAATCAGCTGCATATAAGTAACACTAAACAGACTAGGCAGGTTGTGTGTGTGTGTGTGTGTGTGTGTGTGTGTGTGTGTGTGTGTTACACTAAAAGAAGCCACGGTTATAAGAAAGAAAGGCAAGTACACCAAAAGGGGTTGGAGGAAGGGAAGGGAAGGGAAGGGAAGGGAGAAAACAATGTAATCATACTTAAATTTGGTTTTTTATATCAATAATAGCAATTTTAAAAAAAGATCGTCCCTGGGGCTGGAGAG
Source organism: Mus musculus (assembly GCF_000001635.26). Taxonomy (NCBI): domain Eukaryota; kingdom Metazoa; phylum Chordata; class Mammalia; order Rodentia; family Muridae; genus Mus; species Mus musculus. Next base: position 117,865,513 of record NC_000076.6, on the reverse strand, counting down.
ATGGTTCAACGCTTGAGAACGCTTGTTTTTCCAGAAGACCTGAGTTCGGTTCCTGGAACCCTTGTTGGCAGCTCACAGTCAACTATGACTCTACCTCTATAGAATGAGGTGCTTTCGACTCTGACCTCCTCAGACACCCTAGCATACACACACACACACAGAGAGAGAGAGAGAGAGAGAGAGAGAGAGAGAGAGAGAGAGAGAGAGAGATACACACACATAGAGCACACACCTCTAATCCCAGCACTTGGGAGGCAGGGGCAGGTGGATGCCTGTGAGTTCAAGGCCAGCCTGGCCTACACAGAGAAAGCCCAGGTCTCCACTTTGAGATCTCCCATTTAGTCATATCACCAATGTGGCCACAAAGAGTCAAGACCAAAAGGAGAAAATCCAGAAAGCAGAAAAATGTGTCTCTGCTGCCTGGCCTGTGGCGTCACTGCAAAAAGACTCTTCAGTGAGAGTGGGGACCTGATTACCCTATCTCGTGTCTTTTTGGTTTTGGGTAAGGTATGTGTGTGTGTGTGTATGTGGGTGTGTGCGTGTGAGTGCATGTGCCCACAGAGACTAGAGGTTTCAGATCTCCTGTAACTGGATTTACAGGTTGTAAGCTGCCTCACATGAGTACTAGAAAAGGAAACTCCAGTTGTCTCTAAGAACAAGAAGCACTCCTAGCTGCTGAGCCAGCCGTCCCTCCAGCCCCCACTGGTACTTCTTAAATACCTAACTGTGTAGTACAAAGATGGCTCTCAAGTACATACTGTTGGACGTGTGGAATGACGGCTGCTGGGACAGATATGCAAATGACCAGTCTTGCTGTGTCCAGCCACCTTCTACTAGCCTGTGGGTATAAAAACAAACCACCCACCACCCACCACCCACCACCCACCACCCACCACCCACCACCCACCACCCACCACCCACCACCCACCACCCACCACCCCCACCCCGGAATGGCTACAGTGTCAGAAGGTTTGAAAGTTTCGACACAGGAAGTCTAAACCAAAGGAAGACTTTTTGAAGTGGTGCTCAACCTGAAGTTGTTTTCTTCCTGTCAGGGTCAGGACTGTGTGACTCCCTAAGAACAGAGCAAAGGAATTCCTAGGTACTAGGAGGCAACCACAGAGACCCATGTCCTTGGAAAGCAGCTGTTCCTCTTGCTGCAATGCTGGGATCTGTCTGTGCAGTATCAAACCAAAATCAGAGTGGGCAAGCTAACAGCTAAAGTTCACGTAGACTTTGCCGATTATCTATGAGACCCCACCAAAATTTGCTTTACAGTATTGAACTAAGATTTTTTTTCCTTCTTAATAATGGTAATAAGTCAAACTAATTGACATAGGATAAAAGTTGTATTGACATACGATCTGCATATTGTAAGTTTCACGTATTATGTGCTCAGTTCAGTGGTTTAGGTAGAATGGTCGTTTTGTGAGCATTGTGTCAATTCAGGATCTTTGTTTGGAGGGTTTGTCTTTATTTTTGTTTTTTGTTTGGTTTTGTTGGGTTGCAGTTGTTTGTTTGTTTGTTTGTTTTTTCTGTTGGTTGGTTTTGTCTTGTACTTGTTTGGGGGTGTTTTTGGTTTTGTTTTTGTTTTCTAAGACAGGGTTTCTCTGTGTAGCCCTGGCTGTCCTGGAACTCACTCTGTAGACCAGGCTGGCCTCAAACTCAGAAATCCACCTGCCTCTGCCTCCCAAGTGCTGGGATTAAAGGCGTGGGCCACCACTGCCTGGCACGTGTTTGTTTTTTTAAAGACAGGATCTCATGGGCTATTTTTGAGATTTGACTCTGTGTGTGTGTGTGTGTGTGTGACACAGATTCATTTCTTTTATATATATATATATATATATATATATATATATATATATATACATATATATTTTTTTTTATTACGTATTTTCCTCAATTACATTTCCAATGCTATCCCAAAAGTCCCCCATACCCTCCCCCCCCACTCCCCTACCCACCCACCCATTCCCACTTTTTGGCCCTGGCATTCCCCTGTACTGGGGCATATAAAGTTTGCGTGTCCAATGGACCGATTCATTTCTTTATATTGCTAAATAATATGCCATTAAGTAAAACCACACTGTATTTAACTAATCAGCAAGCACTAAGATTATGTCCCCTTTCTAGCCACTATATATAGTGACTTTTATAAGCATTTCATGCAAGCATATATTTTCATGTTTCTTGTGGTGGGAGTATCTATAGTAATGAATTTCTGGGTCATAGGCTAAATTTATGTTTAACTTTCTTAGGGAACAGAAGCTAGTGCCCCACTAAGGAGTACAATCCCAGCCTTTGGTGTTTTGATTTGGTTAGGTTTGTTTGTTGGTTTGCGTTCTTGTTATGTAGTTTAGACCGTCTTGGAATTCTATGTATTCCAGGCTAGCCCCAAGTTCAAAATTCTCCTTACTTAGCTTCCTAAGCACTAGGGTGACAGGCATGACCAACAAGACCAGCAGTTTTCAACCTGTGGGTGGAGACCCCTTTGGGGATCAAACGACCCTTTCATAGGGGTCACATATCAGATATCCCTGCACACCAGATATTTACATGACAATTCATAACAGCAAAATTGCAGCTATGAAGTAGCAATGAAAATAATTTTATGGTTGGAGGGGGTCAGCACAGCATGAGAGACTGTATCAAAGGGTCGCAGCGTCAGGAAGGCTGAGAGTCACTGCACTCTCTCCAGTTTATAATGAACTTTTAAAGATCTGGACACCCAGGAAGGAGCCTACTCCTGTTGCTTTGCTTAAATGAACATGTTGTCGAACTGCATCCTAAATATCCATATTTATCCACATAGATGATTGATGTTTGAAATCTCTGTGAGTAAAACTCCTTTTTGCAGTGGGCAGCAGTTAATGTAGAGACTTGTAGCTAGTTTAAGTTCAGAACATGGTTGACTAACCCACTCCTCCAACCCCACCCCACTCCCACCCTGAACCGCCGGCCCTCACCACCACCCACCACCACCACCACTACCCACACCCCCACCATCCCACCCCATCCCACCCCACCCCACCCTGGCAAACACACACACACCCCTCCAAGGCTCAGGGTAGGGAAGAGGTAAAGGAAAGAATGCAAGAGCCAGAGGATAGGACGAGTGTTGTAACATGCAGTCTCCTGGACGGAGCATGGCTGTCGCACTCAGCACTCAGCACTCAGAGCAGCTGCAGCTACTACCTACAGACAACCTGCAGAAGAGCAAGCCGGTCAGCATTCCTGTGAGCATGGAATCTGCGCTCCTGAGGCCGGCCCCACCTCTAACTGAGGAGCTCTTGGCAACTGAAGGCTGCTGAAGGAAGGGGTGTGGCCCTGTAGGCTGCCCTGCTCCAGTGGATGGCCACACACCTATGTCTGTCATGGGTGAAGGCAGCATTCATTAGACTAGGTGGGCTATGAAAGGGGGAGGAGCTAGGAAGGAGGAGCCGAGGGAGAGGTGGGAAGAGGAAATATTAGGGGACCCTGAGGAGGGCGCGAAGGATTTGATCGAGGTACTATGTGTGTGTGTATATGTGTGTGTGTGTGTGTGTGTATATATATGTGTGTGTGTGTGTGTGTATGTGTGTGTGTGTGTATATATATGTGTGTGTGTGTGTGTATATGTGTGTGTGTGTACATATATATATGTATATATATATATATATATATATATGTAGAGAGAGATTGTCAATGGATAAATTAAAAATTCTAAATAAATTTATTTATTTATTTATTTATTTATTTATTTATTAAAACTGTTAGCTGGCCAGTGCAAAGTGGCTGTAGCGTTTTGCTTTCTTTTATGAGTTATAAAAAACCTTTTGGGTTATGTTTATTTTTTCCTTCGGTCCTTTGCTTGTGCATCCTAATAGACCTTCACCTACCTTTTAAAGTATATTACATTCATATTTATGCTCATTAACTAAACAGACATCTCACTGCAAAGTGTTTGCGCGATGGCTCCCTTCTTTTATAAAGCTCTCTGTTTTGATGCTGGTTTTTTTAAGTGAATCCATCTGATGAGATCTGTAGATGGCCTGATGCGCTAAAAGCCAAATAACAGTTATTGATCAAGGGTGTACCATCAGCCAGCCATTGCTTTAAGCTCTTTCCTGGTATTAATTCACTTTATATGAAGGGTCCCATGTGGCAGGTGCAGTGATTATCGGCACCCCGAGGTAACTGAACAAACACAGTCCAGTTACCCAGGAAGTGGCGGAGCGGGGACTTGAAGTCAGACCATCTAGCTCAAAGGATGCAGTCCTAGCGACTGTGACGTGCCACTTCTGAGCAATGTCCCCTAAGAAGGACCGCCAGATAAGATCAGTCCCCACAGGGTGCATGGCAGCGGTCGGGTACAGAGTCACTCCAGCCACCGTCTGAAAACAGGAGGTTCCGGTTTCTGTTGCATCAACTTCCCCTCGGACCCCTCCCTCTCCTCCTCGCAGCCCGCCGTGGCTGAGGAAGCTCACAGCACACTGTCAACTAGACACGTCATATTTTCACTGTCACTTGAGTTCTGAAACAGCAAGTCAGGCCACTGCATGGCCACAGGCTGGGACCTCCATGAACTACGGCCACAGTCCCAGGACTTTCCTTCCTGGGGCCTAGTTGTTCAATAATTCCATAGTTCCCTGGGATGTCTCTGTATCCTATCACACTCCCAGTCTGCTTAAGAGACCTCTGACCAATCTATGACTCGCAACAAACCATCCTTACTACAGGAAGTGTGGCTGAGGCTCACTTGGTGTCCAAGCATGGCCTTGCCCCGGCACGACTTCAGGACCCTTCAGGCCTCACTAAACCTTACCCACGAGGACTGGTGGCACTTGCTCAAGGCTGTCCCTGGGACAATTTACCTTATCTGACACACTAACCTGTGCTAATGAGAGAGCTGGACGGAATCCAGTCCCTCCTCTTCCGCTCAAGTAACCAGGGTTTTCTGATGACAAGGGCACTTTTGTCTTCCTAACCCGGACCGGTTTCAACAGTGCCATTTCAGGTTAGCCAAGAGAGAGGAAAGATTTTTTTCTGGGCAATGGGGGCCTTGTGTTTCTGTGATTCAGTTCCCCTTAGCAAAGAGTCACTGCTAGATCCCAACAGTGACAACAGGAATTCCAAAGGGTGACTTCAGAACACTCAGTAGCTGAGAAAGTGACGCCAGGCACCAGTGCCAGGGGCTAAGGTGGCAAGGAGTTCTGGTTTAGGATAAGTGGTCCGAGAGAAGAGGCACGGACAGTGCCGTCAGAGCCCAGTCCCCTTCTCTCCAGGTTGTGGCTCGCTGCGTGTGCAGGCGATCTGTGAGCCTGTCCGGTCTGAGAAGGGACCCACAGACAGCAGCAGCCTTGAGGTAGGCAGTTCGTTTGTAAGATGACGAACACACCGCCTCCCCCGTGTTAGTTGCTTTAGCTTTTTCCAAAGGCAACAGCTCTACAGTTCTTCCTAGCGTTTCTCTCACACGCACAAATGATTGTCAAGTGGACCGTACTTCTGAGCACTTAACAGAGATGTTTCTCAATGATTGTTTTGAAAGTATTTGAGTCAGCAGATACGTACCTACCACCTGCTTTCTACTAAAAAATCATGAGCTAGACTAGAGGAAATTCTCCGGTAGCTGCTGCGACTTAGATGACACAGCAAGAAGTTTCAAGCTACGGAAAACCAGCCTGAACCTTCAGAGTATTCAGAAATCAACACTGTTTCTCTTTGAACAGTTGTTGGCCAAGCAAAGCAGGATGGTTCTGGTTACTCTAATACCTTTATTGTTTCCATTAAACTCCACTGGCTCATCAGAATGTCAAGTCTACCAGGAACCTCCGGATCAGACATCTTCATAGCTGCGGTGAAGACAGAAGTCACTCCCAGCATCGACGGCACTGAGCAATATAAATGTGGATTCTGTATCCCACTGGGTCTCAGTGGTTAGGGACAAATGCTGCTCTTGGAGAGGGCCAGAGTTTGACTCCCAGCACCGGTATCAGGCAGCTCACAACCAAGGTAGTTCCAGATCAGAGAGACAAAGCCTATTCACCTGTACTCTTATTCACAAACACACATATGCATACACTTTGTTGAAAATGATAATTTAAAAAACAACCTTTTTTAAAAAAATAAAGGAATCTAAACACAGACTTATGTTTTTTTTTAACTCAGAGAAGTAAATTATAATAAAATCACAGCAGCTAACATTTATTGACTCTGACTGTGGGCAAAGCAGTGTGCAAATAGTTGTCAATGGGATGTTTTATTTAGTATTCTCACACTCATCCGATGAGTCCTATTCTTGTTCTCCTCCGTACCGTACTCCCTTCGCCCCCACACATACTTCTCTTTCCTTTTTAGACAGGATATCATTATGTAGCCTTAGCTACCCCGGAACTCGCAGATCACAGAGGTCAGCCTACTTCTGCCTCCTGAGTACAGGGTATTTTTCTTATTAATGAAACCTACGTTGGTTTTTGTTTTGTTTTGTTTTTTAAGGTCAAGAAAGTTTTACACATCCTTTGATAAGATGAAAACCCTGTGCTTAGAATGAAACCATGAGATGAGTCTTCAATACTATAAAGCTGCTTATTACAAGTGTTAAAAATAGTAACTGTAACATTATACAATACTGTAACACTGTACCTGTGTTTAAGAAAAAAAAGTCACAATTCAGATAACTTAGATTCTATGTGATTCAAGTATTTTGTCTCACTCAGTAAAGGTTTCTGCTGATGTGAAGATAAAAGTCCTCTAGACATGCTGCTATGAGGTCCTTTATGCCCATCAACCCCTGGTTCATACAGTGTGATGCCTGGCTGTGGTGGCATTTCCACAGTGGTTGTCCCTGTCCTTGAGGTTATTTTAAGGTAGCCTTCTGTACCCCAATCAGGACTGCAGATGCCCTTGACAAACGAACATTTATTGATATCTAAATTTGATCCTTCAAATCCATAGCTAACTGATAGAATACCAGGACTGAGTGAGTTCCTGCCGCTCCTCTCCGGGTCTTGGTCACTTTTCTATTACTGGGGAAAGGCAGCATGACCGAGGCAATGTATTAAAGAATGGGTTTAATTGGCGTGACACTTTCAGAGGGTTAGAGTCCACAATGGCACAGCCACAGGAACCACTGAGAGCTCACATCTCAGGCTGCAAGCAGGAGGCAGAGAGTGTTCAGAGCCTGGTCCCACTGAGACACCTCTCCCAAGACCAAACCTCTTAGCTCTTCCCAACAGTATCAGCAAGTGGGGACCCAATATTCAAACATATAGACCTATGGGGGCCATTCACATCCATCATAGTCTGATTCATAGTAAAGGACTTGCTTACAGAGCTGGAAGGAGTGGCCCTCATCAGTTGCAACAGTGAAGAGCTACACAGTTGCCACCTTCATGAGGGGACTGGTCCTGCTGAGCAACTTCCATAAGTGTGTTGTGTTAGCCATAGCGAACTTGAGTCAGTCATGTGGTCCATCTCCTGTATACGCATTTCCACCCGAGCCACTGTGCCTCTGATGCCTGATCAGACAAAGAGCAGCCAAGAAGAGAGAAAGTTTTCAGATTCAATACCCTGGGGCAACTGCAACTGGACTTGGCAGTCTTGGCACCAGAGGTGGCTGAGGTACAAAAATCCAGCTCTCCATGTTTGTGAGATGGGTGGTTCTTTCTTCTTTTGTTTCTTTTTTTTAATAAAAATTTTTATTTACTTTTATTTATATGAGTACACTGCAGCTGTCTTCAGACACACACCAGAAGAGTGAGCCACCATGTGGTTGCTGGGAATTGAACTTAGGATCTCTGAAAGAGCAGTTAGTGCTCTTAACCACTAAGCCATCTCTCCAGTCCTTACTTTGTTTCTTAAGAAACATCTTTCCCAAACGGGCGTGGTGGCGCACGCCTTTAATCCCAGCACTTGGGAGTCAAAGGCAGGCGGATTTCTGAGTTCGAGGCCAGCCTGGTCTACAAAGTGAGTTCCAGGATAGCCAGGGCTATACAGAGAAACCCTGTCTCGAAAAAAAAAAACAAGAAAGAAAGAAAGAGAGAGGGAGAGAGGGAGGGAGGGAGGGAGGGAGGGAGGGAGGGAGGGAGGGAAAGGAAGGAAGGAAGGGAGGGAGGGAGGGAGGGAAAGGAAGGAAGGAAGGAAGGAAGGAAGGAAGGAAGGAAGGAAGGAAGGAAGGAAGGAAGAAGAAAAGAAACATCTTCCCCATGTGTCCCAAGCTGAATGCTGGGAGTATAGATAGCTCAACTTTGTCACCCCTCCCCTCATTTTAGGCAAAGAAAGTTAAGAAGGCAGTGTGAGCTGGGCAGTGGTGGCGCACGCCTTTAATCCCAGCACTTGGGAGGCAGAGGCAGGTGGATCTCCGAGTTCCGAGTTCGAGGCCAGCCTGGTCTACAGAGCAAGTTCCAGGACAGCCAGGGCTACACAGAAGGGAAAAAAAAAGGTAGTGTGAATTCTCACAGGGAATTATGGAGTCTCCTTTTAAGCTTAGCTTTGTAGAATCTAGATATCTGATATATAGATTTATAAATCTATATATAAATAGTATAGTATATACTACATGTGATATAGTATATATAAATTTATATACAACACACAGCCAGTGGGGATGTCAAAGCCCCAAGGCTTTTTTTTTTTTTTTTTTAATTTGGGTAAGACCTACATAACCAAAGTAATTAATTTGACCACTTTTAAGGGTACAGTTGGGTGTGGTATAAGTACATTCACATTGCTCTACAAAGACTGCCACCCTCTGTCTCTGTGCTTATTGAGGACCGTTTCATTTATGAAGCAATTGTGACTGTGCAAATCTCCAGCCTGGGGAGAGGGGATTCTTATCTGTCCTCTTAAGCTAACTACCTGGAGAGCAGCAGGAGGCTGGGGTGACTCCCAGCTTGGGAATACAAATGGCAAAATAAATAGCTACATGCAGGCAGGCATGTAGTAAACAGATAAACTTTGCTGCCCAAAGATATTTTAAACATAACTTCCTTCCCTTGGCTACCGAGATCTTCTAACCCTTTATTTCCCCTTCTTAAGCATTAAGGATGTAACAACCACTGAAGAATTTGGATAAAGTCAGTTACAAGAGAAAAAGGGTGCTAGAAAAAAAAAAAGTTGTGGTTCAGAGATCTGCTGCAAAGCAGGAAGGAAATATATAGACACATCAGTGATGAGCATGCCCGTCTTAAAAAAAAAAGAAAAGCTAAAGGACATCGTTTTCAAAGCCAAAAAGGAGGCAGCAGCAGCCGGGAAGCATCAGGGGCAGGGCTTGGGTAATATGTAACTTTAGATGACTGTGGGTTCTGCTACTGTTAAAATCCTTGAAACTTGGCAGGCATGGCAGCACAGGCCTTTGATCCCAGCATTTGGGAGGCAGAGGCAGGGAGATCTTTGTACGTTCAAGGCCAGCCTGGTCTACAAAGTGAGTCTGGGACAGCCAGCTCTAGTACACGGAGAAACCCTGTCTCAAAAAAATTACTAAAATTTTTACCAGAATCCTACTGAGTAACTCGTTTCTTAACTATATTGCCGTAAGCCAGAAGGACCTACACATGTGGGCAGGGTCCTTTTTGAATCTGATAAGGTGTCTCCCAGAATCATCTTTTAGTAGGGTTTTTTTTTTTTTCCTGCTTAAACCATTCTTCCTTAGTCATCATATTATTCACTTCTCCAGCTCCCCTGCCAGATGGAAAGAGCAGGAGTCTCTCTCCAGCTTCTGCCTCCTCAACCTGAAACCTGGTTTGTGAAGGAACCACTTGTGGCGGTTTTATGTAACGGTGGTTAATAACTAGCAAAGTCCTGTCTGGAGTTGGGGGAAGAGTTTCCTACTGTTGTGTGTATTTTTCTCCACATAAGATAACACCCACATGGGATGTGTGTATTTGTAGGGGTGGGAGACCTAAAGGGCTGCCATTTGTATAAAATCTGGAAAGATATCTCTCTCTCTCTCTCTCTCTCTCTCTCTCTCTCTCTCTCTCTCTCTCTCGCACATGCAAGCACACACACACACAAATCAACACATGTTCAACAGAGGGAGTAGTGAGATTGAAAAAAATATCTAATAGGCACAACAATTATGTGAAATATTTCAACTTGTTTGAATCACGAGCTAACAAATCAAAGTCCTCTTTGGTGCAATCAGGAAAATTTAAATATGGCTTAGATAATAGATGGTGTTCGAAAATCATTTCTAATTTTGTTAAATGTGACAGTGGCCTTGTAGTGGATGTATTTGTTTGCTATGAGATGCTGCTACTGTCCCCGCATGTTACACAAGCTGTCCTTAAATTCACAGTCCTCCTGCCTCAGCCTCCCGAGGAGCTCAGATCACAGGCATAGGCCACTATGTCCCGCTTGTGCTTCTATTCCTTTTCCTATCTCTGAGAGATGACACTGAATGACTTTCAAGTGAAATAAAATACTGCCTTGACTGTTCTTCAATCTGAGATTAACAAAATGAAATGAAATATCAAAATGGGCCGAGGACAACAAAGAGGTTCGTTGGTCTTTTCTATCTATGTATGTTTGCAGGTTTCCATAATAAAAATTGGTTTTTAGGATTTTGACTAGAGGACTCTGCAGAGATGACTTAGTGGATCTAGCACTTGCCTAAGGCCTGAGTTCAGATCTCCAGCACCAAAGTAAAAATTCTACTGTAACTCCAGAGCTTTGCGTAGGGTGGAGACAGGAGGATTCCTGTCCCCTGGTCCAGCCAAGCACTGAGCTACAGGTTCAGTGAGAAAATCTTGTCTCAAGAAAAATGGAGAGTAACAGAGGGCACCTGATGCTGATCTCTGACCTCCACACACATACATACATGTACATACATAGAAACATATATGCATGCATGCACCACATACTCACAAATACAATAAAACACACATAAATGTATACACATGGATGTACTACATACACCCAGATATAATAAACTATACATAAGCATATATATATACATGCACCACATACACACAAATACAATAAAATATACCTACCTAGCATATATACATCCATGCATTACATACACACAAATATAATAAAATATGCAAACATATATACATGTATGCACCACATATGCACAAATACAATAAAATACATAAGCATATATACATACGTGAATCACATGCATATAAATACTTATGACCAGAGAATGGCCAGAAAGGTGGCAAAGGTGAAAATGCATAGACTAAGCCATCTATGGAAAGGGAAAGGAGGGCCCAGATTCGAGTGAGCTCGGAGGTAGAATCAATAGGAGTGTGACAGATTCGATCCATGGACCAAGTATAGAAGGAAGCATCATACTTCCTCTTAGGGAGGTGATGCCCTGTTCTTGGAGAAGGATTCCTGGAGGAAGGGAGGTTGGGAGAGGTCAGCCAGGGTAAGCTTTCCGGGAGGCAACTGATGATGCACCTGGAGCTGAGTCACAGAAAATCAGGACAGAGTTATAAAGTTGGCCAGGGGGCGGAGGGGGAAACAGTAGTCAAGAGAGGGGCCCAGGAATACGCTTTGAGGAAGGTATAACCCAAAGCAAGACTGAGATAGAACAGCCAGCAAAAGGCAGACTGCACACGGATGCACTGTGGAAAACCAAGAGATCAATAATACAAATGCTGAATGGTCATGATGGAGAGAAAGCTTGAAACCGTGCTTTCAGTGTGTGTGGATTAAAATAGGCCTCCTTTCTGAGCTTCCTTGAAGTCACATTGAACCAGATATGGTAGCATACATGCCTATAACCTAGCACTAAGAGGAAAAGAAAGACAGATGACTGTAAGTTCAAGACCACCCTGATGAGGAGCTCGAAGCCATCCAAAGCTACACAGTGAGACCCTATCTCAACAAACAAATAAAGTCACATCAGTGAACACGTGCCCTAAGTATCAAGGTACTGTTCCCAATGACAACGTAATTTCAGGTTACAGGCGACTGACAGAAAAGAAGCCACAGAAGCCATCAATGGTGGTGCACAGCTGTCATCTGCCATTGATGGGGGCGTACAACTGTCATCTCAGCTAGACATGAGTTCTCTAGTTCCAGACCAGCTGAGTTTATATCCCCAGCATCCCCAGAAAGAAGGAAGGAAGGAAGGAAGGAAGGAAGGAAGGAAGGAAGGAAGGAAGGAAGGAAGGAAGGAAGAGCAAGCGAGCTGGGTGCAGTATTGGTGCCTGAAATCCAGCACTTTGGAAGCAGAGACCAAAGGAGTAGGGAGTCCTGGAGCTTGCTAGCCAGCCAATCTAGGCAAACCGGTGAGCTTCAGGTTCAATAAGACATCCTGTTTGCAAAAGAAGATGGGGAAAGGAATTAAGGAAGACATCCTCAATTGAGGGTTGACCTATGACCTTCACACACACACACACACACACAATTTATTGTGCATCCACCCTCACAAATGCACACATATAACATACACACACAGAAAGAAACAAATGCAGAACACAAGTAATCCTTAATTGAGGACTGTCAGAAACAGAGACAGTGACTATCTGAGGACTTGTGGAACTCCTACCGTTTGCACAAAGTGAAATTTGTGCCACAGGGGGCAGTAGGGAGCCACATTGACTGAGCGCTTCCACAGGATGGTAGCTAATAGCTACAATGTACCCCTTCTGCGGTGGGCACTGTCTTCTTTGCATTGTTTAATCACACAGCTTCTGCGGTTCTCCCTCACTAACAAATAAACAAGTAAACTCCACAAGGCGAGAGGAGTTCAAATGCCCACGTGTGAAGTTACACATGCCAAGCCGGCCCACGCAGCCACTTCTTGTGCTAGTTCCTCCCTTTCTTATTTATTCATCTGCTTGCTCTGCTGGAGCAACCCCAGGGCCTCACCAATGGGCGCCCTGTCCTCTACCGCTGGGCTATATCTTTCTACCATTTTATACCCAACCCCCTATTTTAAATACTTCTTTAAAGGCCTATGTTTTAAAGCTTAATAATTAGAAAGAAAGAAAGACAGCTAAGTAACTACCACAGGTTACTATGGCTGCTGTAGAGCCTATTACCAGGACTGGCAAGTCTTCTGAAATGACATTGACTTCTTATTTATGGCCCCAGCAATATGGTGCCTACAAACAAGCGTGAGATGTAGTCTCAGTTCTCAACGGTCACAGGAGAAAGTAGTATCGAATGGGTAGCATAGCAGTAATTGAAGAGATTCACAGAAGAGACCACTGTGCCTTGGAGAAGGAGAGCACTTTGGAAAAACAGATGAGTATCCAATAGACATGAGAAATTTTTCTCTGCCTGAAATGTGATATTCATAAAGGGGCCGGGAGCTGCCTACTACCAGAAGGCAGCAGGTAAACCGGGATTCAGACTTCGACTCCGCCATGTATTCTACATGGCTTTGGATGATTAAGTCTTGCTCTCTCATCTATATCCTGGGCCATTAAAACCTATCTACAGGACTTGGAGAAAATTCAGACTAGGAAGTAATTACCATCCTGATGATAAAAGTTCCAGGACGCGGCTGACTCTTAGGCATCTTTTGCATATTAACTGAGTCAGAGACAGCCTAGCTTCTGCAAGGCCTTACATATGGCTTTTGATTTCTCTTAATTTAATCTACTCTCACCCCCTATTGTGCTCTGAGGGTGAAACATGGGGCCTCACACACACGGGATGCAAACAGCTTTCCTTGGAGCAACATGCCGGGCTCTTTAAATTGCTTATGAAATTTTCATGGCCGAGTGTATTTTATGAAGTTGGCTTCTGCGGTGGTTTTCTGATGGCTCTCAGAATGTCATTTTCATTTTTATGGGTTTTCTCAGCTAAGGCTTGAGCAGAGGAAATTTTAGGTGTAATCTGTGCTTTATATCATAGACATTAGCAATGACAAAATTACGTAACTGTTAGATTTATTTAATGTGGTGTAGGCAGGTTTGTTGGTCAAACCCACAACTGCTGTGGCAGAGTGCAGGCACAATTTGAAATATATCTGGAGACAAGTAAGCAGTTATTATAGTTATTACACAGAGTAGAATGTGCCAGGCTTCATTTTTCTTTCATATAAGTACATGATTTCCCCCAAACAGAAATCGTAAAGGCACACAAAGTACCCTAGGAGAGTAAGTTCTGAGCTGTTTTCCCACCGTGGCAGAGCCTCATATGCCCTTACCTGGTCTCCTGTGTAATTACCAGATGACAGAATTTATAAAATAACTAGGTAGACTTTGGAATGCAATCTTTGACCAAAACAACAACGTGAAACCAACAGGGGACTTAAGGCAATTTTTTTTCCCACTTTTGCATTGAATAAGCAATCCTCTTATTCTTCTCAGCTTCCAAGTCCTTCCAAGGAGAATGGCTACAAATGTGCAGAAGAAGATGTATATGTTATACTTATACTCAGTTCCACACTCACACACACACACACACACACACACACACAGGAACATCCAACAACACACTACCTTGAAAGGATCAGTTTCTTTTTTTTTTTTTCATTTGCGAGTGAAATAACATAAAAATACCTAAGGTCGAGAGATTTTTTTTTAAACAGATTTATTTATTTATTTATTTATTATATGTAAGTACACTGTAGCTGTCTTCAGACACTCCAGAAGAGGGAGTCAGATCACATTACAGATGGTTGTGAGCCACCATGTGGATGCTGGGATTTGAACTCCAGACCTTCAGAAGAGCAGTCGAGTGCTCTTACCCACTGAGCCATCTCACCAGCCCCAGGTGGAGAGATGTTAACGCTCCTGACAAAGAAGCTTGGTTGGAAGCTGAACAGTATGAGCCTGGTTTAGGCCAATGATCATTAGCTGCTAAGAAAACAACACATTTACCCTTCTCATTTTCTTTTCCTGTTTTTGTCAGTGCCTTGCTGTACAGCTCCGGCTAGCCTGGAACTCACTATCCTTCTGCCTTTGCCTGGGCACTGGTTAGGGCCACTTTTAGCTGAGATTTCTCATTTTTAAATCTACTAGTTTGAGCCAGGTGTGATGGTACGTGTCACCTGTCATCCCAACACGTGGGAGGCTAAAGTTAGTAGGGATACTGGGAGATCAAAGTCAGGCCGAGCTACACAGCAAGACCCCTGTCTCAAAAAGAAACCCACTCTCATACCTTTGTGTGCTTTTGAAATGAAGCCAAAGTGTAGATATTAAAGTTAAGGAAGCAAAAACCATAAAGGATTAGAAGTATTGTGTCAGGCTAAACACAGTGATGTCCATAGCTGAACACTCTGCTAATTTTCTTCTTCCTAAATGAGGACAAACCAGCTTTAAGCTTCTGCTTGCCCTGCGGGCTGAGGCTCTGCTGCTTTCTAACCCTTGTCTAACAGTTCTAGAAGGCAGGTGGTATCAGCCCCTCTGTGACAGGTCCAAGACAAAACTTACAGAACCTTTGGTTACAGAATATACCCAGAACCACTCAGCTCCCATCTAAAGCTGAACGGACTTTCTAGACGAGTCTCTGACTGTTCCACACTACTTTAGAAACAGAATGTTCCAGCAAACGTATCTTGAAAGCCTGTTATGTGATTAGCATCATGCCAGATGCCAACGGGAACAAAATAAGAAACATGCGCTGGGCAGTGGTGGCACAAGCCCTTAATCTCAGCTCTCAGGAGGCAGAGGCAGGTGGATCCCAATGGTCTGGAGGCCAGCCTGGTCTACAGAGCAAGTTCCAGGACAGCCAGGGCTACACAAAGAGAAACTCTGTCTCAAAAGACCTAATTAGTTAATTAACTTTAAAATGTCAGCCTGGTAACATGACATTGTTAAGCTAGCCATAGGCGTCTTTTAAATGTAAGGGCTACTATGTAAGTTTCATACCCACGTACCTGGCTCATCACAAATCTTAGCAGTGGTTTAAAAAAAGATCATTACTCTGTGACATATAACAATTATATGGAAGTCACATTCTAAGGTCCATGAGTAAAGTGCGTTTGTTTTTGTTTTTTTAGATTAAGCCTATGTGTGTGAGCTATGTATGACTTTTTCCTGAGTGTATGCATATGTGTGTACTACATGCTTGCCTGATGTCTGTGGAAGTCAGAAAAGAACTTTGAACCTGGAGCTATAGGTGGTTGTGAGCCACCATGTGGGTGCTTGAAATTGAACCTTGCTCCTCTACAAGAGCTTTCTGGATGGCTAAGCCATTTCTCCAGCCCCCATCCATAAGTAAAGTTTCATTGAACTACAAGTATATCTATACTTTGTAATTCTTTTACATTAGCTTATTTAGTGTGTGTGTGTGTGTGTGTGTGTGTGTATACTTGTGCTAAGAGTATGGAGGTCAAAGGGTAAATCACGATGGGAGTCAATTCTCCTCTTCCACTTTGTCAGTCTTAGGTTATCAGGGTTGGCAGCAAGCACTTTTAAGGAGTCACCTTGACGGCTTTCTTTGTATTGTTTATGGCTGCCTTTGTGTTACTGTTGAAAAGCTGAATCGCTGTTCACTTTAGAAGCTACAACACAGACCCTCTGTTCTAAAGACTTAAATGTGTACTACCTGGCCCTTGATAGAAACAGTTTGCAAATCCCTCTTTAGAGGGATAGTCACCACTGACAAAAGGAAAGCAATACTGTATTATGAGATAGGAAGAAAGAAGGAGAGAGGGGGGGGGCAGGCAAAAGAAACACATTTATGTTGACACATCAGGAGAAAGATGCTATTTCTTGGAGAAAGTAGATGGGTCTGGAGTGCTGAGAAGGGCTGGAAAAGACCTTCCAAACACAGGAAATCACCAGTACCCAGCCGAGGGGTGGGAGAGTTACTCATTGGAGCCAAATGAGAAGCCCATTCTGACCATGCAGCTGGAAGTGAAAGAGAAAAGTGTAACATATCTTTACTTCTTTGTAGAAAAGAGTACTTGAAGGCCTCTAAGAGGAAGGGAGTAAATTACTGAGCAAGCTTTAAGATAATTTATCTAGCAACAATGTGTAAAATGGGTCACAGTAGGCAGCTCGAACCTCCTAGGCTGCAAAGGTCCAGGAGCCGAGTTGTATCAAGAGGAGCCTGGAAGACTTGGTCCAACCTCTGCTCACAGATGCACCAGTGGATGAATCATTGTAGAGGAGGGGGGAGGGCAGAGGAGGGTGACAGGCTTGAAGAGTGGGTGACTTGAAAAGAAGGAGGTACGATTAGCAAAGGAAAGGGAGAGAAAACGGGTTTGGTGACAATGGTAATGAGTTTGGTTTGCATACAAGTTAAACTGAAGCTGCCAGCGGACAATATCCTGGTCTGTCAGGTAAATAGGGCAAGGGGTTCAAATTCAAAAGTGAGTCCATTCTGGGGGGCTCTATACGCTGATCATGATTTAATAAGAGATGCAATGGTTATCAGCCTAGTGAGATGATAAAAGTGTTTTGGCTTAAACAACGCCACAAACTCTGGCTTTCAAAGGAAAAAAGCAATTGCCCAAATGTCAAAGTGTTTAAAACAAAGAAAAAAATAAAACCAAAACAGCCCATTGGTAATCAGTACCCTGGCTCAAAATGTCAGTCTTTGAGACATGTCAAATCTTCCTTCAATAACTGATAAAATAGGGGACTGGAGAGATGGCTCAGTGGTTAAGAGCATGGGCTGTTCTTCCAGAGGTCCTGAGTTCAATTCCCAGCCATCACATGGTGGCTCACAACCATCTATAATGGGATCTGATGCTCTTTTCTGCTATACGTGAAGACAGAGTATATATGTAATTGGTAAGAGCAAAATGGAAATTGCAATTTATTCATGAATAATTGACAATACCAACAGATTGTTCCAAAACTTGCCTTTGAAACCGCCACTAAAATGTTGTTCTGAGAAAATAACAATTATTGAAATAGGTAATACTTAAGTAATACAAACCATGAAGCAGCTGGAAAACGCTGCTATCAAAAACTTGTCAGGGAGGAGGAGGGCTCAGCAGGACAAAGGGCTTGTTACCCAGGCAGGAGAACCGGGGTTTCCAGTTCAGTCCCCCTGCAGTCACATAAGAATCCAGAGTGGTGGGAATGGAGACAGGAGACTCCCTTGAGATTGGTGGCCAGCCACTCAAGCCTAATTGGTGAGGTTCAGTGAGAGACCCTGTTTCAAAACAACTAAGTGGAGAGCGACAGAAAATAACCTGTTCACCTCTGGCTTCTGTGTGCCCACAGGCGAGGGCACAAGCGTGCAGAAGCACACACAACTGTCAATTATGGGTTTTTTCTTTTTTTGTTGTTCTAAAGGTTGAACCTACTACACTCGGACACTTGCTAGACAAGTACTGGATCATTAAGCTATGCCCCCCCCCTTTTTTTAACTTCTTGAGAATCTCACAAAACCGTTTAGGTTGGCTTTAACTTACTCTGTGGCCTCAGCAACCTAGAATTTGCAAGGAGCCACCTCCTGCTCAGTCTGCAGAAGAAAGAGGTGTGCTCTTACAGACTGGCATCCTGAGACCCAGCTATAATTCTTTCTTACTCGCTCACTTAACTCAGGTTAGCGTAGTGGTCACGTCTCCATTTCTCTTCTAGGGTTCGTTAAATTTCCAGAATAATTTGTACAGGGAGGGCCAGCTAAATTGCCTACTCCTTTCAGTACTTTCCTCTCAAGTTTTGTTCATCAAAACCTTTTCCCTCGCTGGCAGTGGTGGCGCATGCCTTTAATCCCCAGCACTCCATACGTAGAGGCAGGTGTATCTGAGATGAAAGCCAAGCTGGTCAACATAGCAAGGTCAGGCCAGCCAGGACCACGCAATGAAGAGAGCGTAATCAGAGCAGAAACAAAGTCTTCCAAACAAAGCTCTGATAGCATGATTCTCATATTAAAGGTGATGGTGAGAAAATATTCTAATTACCTAGATCGATGTAAGTTCTTGTGCTCTTTGGAACAAGTCATTTTTGGACAGAGCTTTTCGGAGTCACATCATAGACTGACATCTATGAGTAATCTATAAAGTCATGAAGGCGCCCCAGGCATGCTCTTCCATGAACCAATTATTTTAATTCTATAAACTGTTCACTTAGGCACAGGCCATAA
The DNA here is from genome assembly GCF_000001635.26 of Mus musculus. Taxonomy (NCBI): domain Eukaryota; kingdom Metazoa; phylum Chordata; class Mammalia; order Rodentia; family Muridae; genus Mus; species Mus musculus. Next base: position 117,846,580 of record NC_000076.6, on the reverse strand, counting down.
GCATGCTTTGGAATCCTCCATTCGCGAACTGCGTCTGGCAGGGTAATTTGGACAGCTGGCCCTGCTTAACACACCACAGGCTGAAATACTTGTCAAACCTAAAGAAAGGCCATTTGAAAAATGAAAAGCTGCCCTCGCGCTCTGGGAGTGGGAACTGCTGCTCTGTTACTTCCCCAGCACAAAGGACCACGCGAACACCGACGGTCTGGGGGCGTTGGCGACTGTGCACTCGGAGGCCCCGCGAAGGCGTCAGAGGTTTCCAAGCCCCTGAGCTCCCCGTTACCCGCTGGGGTCGAAACGGATGCGCTCCGCTGAGGCTGACACCGATTATGTCGGACAGCCCAGCCAGCGGGGGGCGAGGCCGACCGCAGCAACGAGACGCAGGGCAGGGGAGAAGGGCCACGGCCGGAGCCGGCGACCGAGAGCCGGGGCGAGGCCCACTGCGAGGCGAGCACGACGAGACCCCGCCCCCCTCCGCCAGGGCCCGCCTCGGCCCCGCCCCTTCCCGGGCTGCGCTCCTGCGCGCCCCGCCCGCGGGCGGAAGCGAGAGCGAGGCTGAACGCCTGACGTCAAGGCGACACCGCCAAACCTCGCCCAGAGTCAGGCGTGGAAAGCAGCCCGAGCGGCGGCGGCGGCGGCGACGGCGACGGCGGCAGCGGCAGAGACCGCCGTGGCGCCGGGAGCAGCGACCCGAAGGGAACGCGCGGCGACGGCGAGGGCGACGGCGGCGACCCGGTGACAGCGCGAGAGGTGGGCGCGGGGTGCGTGCGTGGCCGCGAGGCTGGCGGGGGGCCGGGCGCCGGCTGAGGGGAGAGGTGGGGTGCGGCGCGGACCGGGCGGGGCAGCCCGATGGCCCCCGCGGCGGCGAGGGTGGCCCGGGCGCGCGGCAGGTGGCTGGCGGGGGGCCCCCCGAGTCCCTCGCTCGCTTCGGCGGGGCGCGCCGCCTCGGGGCGGCCGGGGAGGAACCGCGGCCGCGGCGGGGGAGCAGCGCGCTTTGCGGAAGGGGTCAAATGTCTGAAATATGGCGGAGGAAGTGAGCGCCCGAGGAGCCCCCACCCGCCTGCCCGAGGCCCCCGCAGCCTTCCCCGCCGCGCCCCGCTCCCCGCCTCGGCGGTGGGTGGAAGTTAGAGCGGAAACCAGAAAGTTGTCCTCTGCGGACACCCGGGCTTCTCCCAGCCCGGGGCCGGGCGGGCGGAGCAGCGTCGCGAGGGGGGGCGGGGGGACCACTCCCCGGCGCCCCGCGGGCTCGAGCCTGACAGGGAAAAAGTTTGCCCGGATCGGGGCTGGCTTGCTTCATTTGTTGCGGGAAGTGGCAGGAGGAAGGCAGCGGAGCGAGCCCCACCTAGTCTGGCAGCCGCCACCGTGCAGAGGGAAAAAAAAAATGTTAAAGGGGCCTTTCCTTCGTCAGCAAGAGGAAATCTCTTTTTCTCTTGCAGAGAGAAAAATCCAGGAAGTTTGTCCTCTTCTCCTTTTTTTTTTTTTTTTCTTTTCGCCATCTCGAGGTGTCTGATTCTGAAACTGACTTATCAGCGCCGTGAATTTGGGAACTAGGCCCTCGGGATTTTCCTTGGGGTGGAGGGGGGCGGGAGGAGAAGATGCCTTTGGAAGAAACATCTTCGCTTAAGAGTTTTGAGCAGATGGGATTGCTTTCCTTTCGCTTGCCCCCTCCCACCCCCCAATGCTTTAGAAAGATATTTTGGCCCTGCGACTCTCGACTCGTGTGCATACAAGCACTTCTTTATTACAGTAATAGGAACTCACATTTTTTTTTTTTACTAAGTTGAAAGTTGACATTACGATGCAGGCTGGACTTTTCAATATTTTAAAAATCAATTGAGTCTCGTTGAAATGTTTGCTTTGCTGGCAGTGTGTATTAATATATACCGAGTGCCTCTAGCTTGTAAATTCATTTTTTTTTCAGTTTTCTTTTGTATAATTAGAACGTTGTCGAGACTTGCCTGAAAGGAGTTTATCTTAGCAAGAAGTAACTTAATTGAATGGAGAAATTCTTTTAATTTAAAGCCCTTACCACTCTTAAAGCCTGATATGAAGTCAGTGTATTAAGTCATAATAGAGTCATGGGGCTTTTTAGGGCCGGAAAGAGACTCTTTAAATCATCTGGTCCCACCCTGTCGTTTCATGAGGAGGAAACTAAGGCCTAAAATAGATAACCAATTACCTGAGTCTGCTGATTTGTAAAGCCGTGGTCTATCCATAAAGGACAATCCACAGGAAGCAATGTGACTTTTTTTTTTTTTTAATTGTGAATTACATCTTGGTAGAGATTATTGGTCCCATTATGCTCTCTTCTCCAAGAGTGCCATAGTTAGCTAAATGGTATGGAATACGTCAACCCCTTAGGTAGTTTCATCCCCTGGTTTTGGTTAGAGGAAGTTAATACTCCGAGGAGGAAATAATTTTAACTTAGAGACACAGAATCCCAAATGACAGTCTTGTTTGATATCCATACTTTTAATCTCTGTAGTACATTATATTCCCTTGTACTTTCTTGTTTGACACAGAAGTTCAGTGACCTTATCTGTGGAAGCTGCAAAGTAAAATCAAAAGGACATATAGTTGCTTGTGCTATAATGTATCGAACCTCAGATTAACATCTGAAGGGCCCCATGCTAAGCCGGCTTAATTTTTAGTCTGTGGTCTGGGACACAGAAATGATGAACGTGTCTTTCTTCTTTTTCTGTCTGTCTTACCACTGTTCTTTCCGTGGCTTGTATCACTTCCTGTCTTCTGTTACTGTTGTGTGTGTTTCTCTGTTCTACCAAGTTGTAAGGTCCAAGGAAGGGGTAGATTTCTTCTGCATGCCTCAAATGACTAGCATGTCGCTGTTACATAGACACTCAGATGAAAGTTCAGTAGAGTTCATTGAACACACCATGAGAATAGGAATTCTGCTTTACTCTTAGTCCCTAGCATTTTACCTGGGCACATAGTGATGTTTGGGACTTAATTCAGAGACTAAAGAGAACAGTGTAATCATTTTAAAAAGAATTAAACATTTTCTTTGGGAATCTCTCACTTTCCACGTTGATCATTTTATCATTGGTCATTTATAATGATTCCAGTATTTTCTTTTGACCTATACAGGGAAAGTGAGCCCTCCCACTAAAGAGCCTATAAGAGTAACAAGTTGAAATAAAGAATCCTTTTTAAAAGATTTATTTATATGAGTACACTGTAGCTGTCTTCAGACACACCAGAAGAAGGCATCAAATCCCATTACAGATGGTTGTGAGCCACCATGTGGTTGCTAGGAGTTGAACTCAGAACCTCTGGAAGAGCAGTCAGTGCTCTTAACTGCTGAACCATCTCTCCAGCCCTTTTTGTTTGGTTTGTTTTGTTTGTTGTTTGTTTGTTTGTTTTGAGACAGGGTTTCTCTGTGTAGCCCTGGATGTCCTGGAACTTACTCTGTAGACCAGGCTGGCCTCGAATTCAGAAATCCACCTGCCTCTGCCTCCCAAGTGCTGGGATTAAAGGCGTGCACCACCACCACTGCCCCCTTTTTTTAAAGTGGTGCGAGGCATGGTATTTTGCAGCTGTGATCCCAGCAGTTAAGATTGAAGCAGGAGAATTGCCATAAATTTAAGGCTAGCCTGGGCTAGTGAAACCTGGTCTATAAATAAATATATGAATAACTTGATCTATGTACGTAAAGGTCTTTGAAGAACTTAGTGCTTATGCAGAGATTGATAACATATAACTGTATGTGCTGTTTTACATGTAAAGTCTTAAGATTGGCATGGGAAGCTTATGTTCAGCTCTTAGGTATGTAATAGTTATGGAAAAATTAACGCGTGACAACAGACAGAACTTAGCTGATCTTACGTCCACCTCCCAAGTATAGTTTACATTTGGCATTTTATAATTGAATGTCAAGGAGATCTCATTGATTTACATGTGTCATTCCCAGAAAATAAAGTGTTCAAGGTTAGTTTAGGGTTTATACACTAAATAGTCAAAGACTATTTCTCTTTAAAATGTTAACATATGGTCACTAAAAGTCTGTAGAAACTCATCTTTCTGGCTGGGGATGTGGCTCAGTGGTCAGTGTTTGCCTCTCTTGTCCAAGTTGCTAGCTTCAGTCCCCTCGCTGAAAAAAATTCCTCAATTTCCTAAGGCTTTTTAGTTGTGACTAAATATGTTTTGTGAGTTTGGTTTGGTTGGTTCACATGGGAAAGGTATGTGTTGTTTTGTTTCTATTTGTTTTCCTTCTTCCCCCCCCCCCCCCCCCGCCCCCAACTACCCCCAACAAGAACAGTGTCTTAAGTCCTGTAGTGTCTTGGTACATTGTAGCATTAGATACAATTTTTATTCAGCTGTAAGCAGCATTGTGCTGTCTTATACTTAATGCTAATCTTTGTAGTACTTGTAGATATTTTGGAGTGGTGTTGAAAGGTTCTGATTACCACTGGAGGACTAAAGTCTTTAGATTAATTCCTTAGAAATCTCAAGAATATCCTGGGAACAGTAGTTACAAAGAATAGAATAAAAGGCTGAGATACTCAGGGGTAAGAGTGCTTGCTGCTCTGGCAGAGGGTTCCAACCTGAAGTGGGTTCCCAACACCTATGCTGGTTTCTTCACAACCACTTTTAAGTCTAGCTCCAGGGGATCCAGCAGCCTGTCTTCTGGCCTCCTCAGATACCCACAGGCAGGCGCTCTCACTCACACACAGATATACTCTGGTACACATAAATAAAAGAGACACTAGAAGGAATTTATCCATTTATAGTAAAAGTTTGACTTGCTGTGTAATCTGTTGCCCTATGTTTGAAACCACTTAACTGGATTCTAAGATTGATCCCTTTAGCAATAGATTTTGCAAGAAAATGTATTTTTTGTATTTTGTGGAAAGTTAATCAGGGTTTTTGTCACCTTAAAAATAGCACAATTTTAAAATTCATCAAGAAAAAGAACTTTACTTATTTTCCGTGCTTCATAAACAATACCATGCTTACTCCTAATGTTCAAATTGAGGGTACACAGCAGTTGGTTAAATTGAGGGTACACAGCAGTTGATTAAAGCCCTAAAACTTACAAAGAAAGAAATAAAATTTAGGGGTAAGTTACAAGGTGCTAAAAGTATACTTAAATTCTCTGAAAATATTTACAACACAGATTACAAAATTTCCATCTGGTTTTTATTATACAGAGTGGTAATATTTTGGAATATTGTACTTAAGATTGGTTACATTGCAGATGCTTGAATTGAAATACACTCATGTCTAGATTAAGAGTATGGCTCTCTAACTATAGTCAGTTTGAATTCTTATACACTGAATGGTTCCTAAGGCTTCTGGTTATTAGCTACTGTTTCATACCGTTGTGCTACTTTATATCGGTGAGACTGTTCAGTCCGAGCTAGGTCAGGCCTTCAGGAGCTAACTTGCTGGATACTTCTTCCAGGGTTGGGGATTGACCTTGAACTTGAGGTGCAGATAGCCAGTTAGAAATGTTAGAGAGCAGCTGTTACAAACATTGCAGAGTTAAAGCTTTTGAAGTAGAAGATTTAAAATTTATTTCAGCAACTAATTTTTCTCCCAGCTTCGTGAGGTGGTCTGTACCTGTATTCCCAGCATCTGAGGAGGCAAAGAAAAAACACCTTCTGTCGGCCTTTGCTGCACTGCAAGTCGGGGCCAGCCTGGGCTATGTGAGACTGTGTCTCTGCATTTTTTTTTTCTTTACTTAAACCATACCTGTTTTGAAAATAAAAAGGGAATTGGTTGCTTCATTGGCGGGTTCGCTCTCCTTCTGTGGTTTTCCTCTTTGTCTTGTGTGATAGGAAAAAGATGAGAGCAATGTTCTGTCCACTTAGCAGTTTCAAGTGGAGCTTGGGGAGGAAGTAGAAAGTTGGGCTAAAGTTGGGCTCTAATTGCCTGTCTTCTGAAGTTCATCCTCACATTAGAATGTAGTTCTCACAATCACAATGATGACTTGCAATGTGAAGGACTCAAACATGGGGCTCTGCACTTGTTAGACAAGGCACTAATCACTTTGGAGTGAATTGGGGGACTTTCTAAGTTCTCATAATGAAACTGGAGGTTTCAATTAAAAAAAAATGTTACAAATGCAAACTCTTCTTATCCACTTAGTAGTTTTAGACAGCAAATAGCCTGTATATTCCATTCCGTACCCTGGGTTTTAAGTTAGCTTGGTGTGCTAGTAGGACACTATATTAATGTGTTAGATACGGATACAAACTATAGGTTTTTAGGTAATGAGTTAACTTCTCAGTTATACAACTCTAGCTCTCTGTGAAATCTTAAATATTGTACTGTTCAGATAAAAGGGGACAAGGCCAAAGTATATGTTTGCCTAATCTTAGAATTTCTCTAATTTGGAGATACTACACAAACTCTGTTGGTATCCAGCTGAGTTTTCAGATGTTTGGCTTTACCGTTGAGTTAAATTATTTGCAGTACAGAAGGTAAGGAGAGAAGAGTCTCTCTTCTCTCCACTGCACTGGTGCTTTGGGAAAACATGTTCTTCCCTCTCTGAAGCTTTTTCTTCCTTGCTTTCCTTGGCAAGAAGACATGGAGATGTTGGACTTGAGGCTAAGCCTCTCTTGTAAATGTTTGTACAGATATCAGACATCCTGTAACACTCGCTCTCTAGAGCATCTATGCTTCCGGCACCTGTAGAATCAATGAAAAGCATATTTTTCAAGTGTCATGTGAGGTGTTATTTTGGAGCAGTTGATTTGCTTTTGAGAAAAGGTCTTACTATATTGCCCAAGCTGGCCTCAAACCTGCCATCCTCCTGCCTCAGCTTTGAGTGGACTGACGTAACATTTGTATTCCCAGACTTGAGGAGGTTTAAATATGAATCATTTTGCTCATTGATTTTCACAGTTATAATCCAAGGAATCCTGCAGATAGCTTAGATGTTTGGAGGGAGTCTGCAAGTACAGGGCTGTTATTGGTGATGATGGTGACGATTGTGATGACAGCAACTCTAAGATATCCTTTGCTCTTTTTTACTATATTGACATTTATTTCTATGATGCAAGACCAACAGTGAGCACAACTTGTGACTCCTTGGAGTAAATTGTCTTAGAGCTCTGGTATATTGTTTACTGCCCTGACTGTTTAAAATGTTCTTGAAGTAGTTTGAAAATGAAGCCTCACCCTGTGTGCACGTCTATTTGATATGACTCCAAGGAAAGTGATTCCGTCTCAGGAGCCCACCCAGCCACTTGTCTTTAGGTTTACTGTTATTTTGTACCTGTGGATATTTTACCTGCATGTTTGTGTATGCACACCCTCAGAGAGGGCGTTGAATCTTCTGTAACTGGAGTTGAAATAGATGTTTGTGAGCCACCAACTGGGTGCTAGGAATTGAACTGGGTCCTCAGCAAGAGCAGCAAGTACTTGTAACTACTGAGTCATTCCTGAACTGCCCATATATGTACATATGTATGTATGCGTGCTTGAATGTCTGTGCACTACATGAGTGCAGTGTCCCTGGCTGCCAGAAGATGGCATTGAATTCCCTCGGACTGGAGTCAGAACCTGTTGTGAGCTGCCATAAGAATGCTGGTCATGGAACCCTGATCCTCTGGGAGGGCAGCCAGTGCTCTCAACTGCTGAGCCATTACTCCAGCCCCTGACATAGTGTTGAAAACAACAAACCTGCTTGTTGTCTTAGGGCAAGTAATAACAGTATCTATGGATGATTGTAAATACTCTTGAGGAAAAATTGGGGTTTTGAAAAGCTTTTCTCAGCAATGGGCACTTGATAGCCTTAGTGTTGAGGGAAACCTCTTTCTGTGAAACTAAGGATCATATGAAAAAAAAAAAGTCCACAGTGAAATGAGCCATTCCTGAAGATTTAACAGGAAATCTTGAGTGCTGGGACTTCATTTCAGAATCCTTAATGGTATGTGATTGGCTTGTTGAAGTTTCTTTGCAGGCTTCACGTCTTTGGTCACATAACTTTAGATAATTACTTCTAAAGCTTATTTCTGGTTTGGCTTGTCACTTCTTTTGCCTCTGGCCTCAAACTCCTGGGCTTCTGTGATCTGCCTACTTGACCCTGAGTAGCTGTGGCTGCTGACAAGCTTCCACTGTACCAGCTTCATATTGCTTTTAATTTGTTTCTTTGGCATGAGAAAATTTGATATATCTACATTAAACAGACATTTTTCAAAAAGGCTTCCTGATGGCACTGTTTTTGCTTTTGAAAAACTGCTGTTTCTTTTCTGTGTTTATACTAAAGAACAATCGTGACAATCTTGTTAAACAGTGAGAAGTTTTGTTTTTTGTTTTAATTTATTTTATTTAAACAGAAGTTTTAAAAGATTAGAATCACCTAGATCTAGATCTGTTAACTAGCTTCAGGTTGTGGAGGCTGCTAGGTGGTGGGTGAGTCAATTGTGGGTTCACTGCTGGCTAATCATCTTAACTTACGTTTTAGTTCTGGGGGTCAAAACTGAGGGTCTAAGGTAAGAGGAATCAAGGTTTCTGGGGCCTCTGATCTCATGGTAGAGTAGAAGGAGAAAGAATGACTGTGAATTGTAACCAGATCACTACTAACTACCAAAGTGGGCCACCTGGGAAACTTACAGATAGAAAAAGACCCTAACCTGTAACCTCTTGGTTATTATTTAAGCTACAAAGGAATAGATTGGTCTATTCTTCAATACTTCTGTAGAAAGTAGTATCTTATTTTTTTTTACATGACTATCCTTGCCAAAGCAAGACTTGAAAAAAAGCATGGTTAAAAAGCATCCAGCAAAGTAGTTCAGCAAGGTTAAAGACACCATCCCACCAAGCCTGAGTAGATGCTTAGAACCCACATGGTGGGGACAGCTGACTCCCTCAAGTTGTCCTCAGACTTCCCATGCACACCATTGCATGTTTTTGTGCATGCATGCACACACAATTAAATTTTAGTTAAAAGTGCTCAGCTATTGGGATCTGGGGGTGCTCTTGCAGAGGACTTGGGTTTGGTCCCTAGCGGCTGTCTGACTCCAGCTTAGGGTCCGATGATTTGACTTCTTCCTTGGGAACAAAGCACTCACATGCACATACCTACCCACACACAACACAATGAAAAATAAAAAATAAATTGGTTAGAAACCCATACTTGCTCCTTTCCACTGAACACTTTCGTGAAAGGCAGAGATTATATGATGTGAAGAGAACTCAGGTCATTGAACAGCGCTCTTCAGAGGACAGGGACACCAGAGAGCAGGACTGCGGCTTGATTTAGAGAAGGAATCGATGTTCGGTGTCCACTTCAGGGATTGAGACTAAAGAACTTCTGCCTGCATAAGCTAACCCCGGTGAGGGAGGAGAGTTAAAGTAACTCTGCTTGTATGAAGTAGTTAAGTGCTCGGGTGTCCTAACGGTTCTGAATTAGGGAACATACTGAAGTCAGATTTTATGACCAGGACATCCAAATTCTTCACAGGTTGCCACTAAGTACTATTTATGCAGTCCTGGCTAGTGAGATTTCTTCCATTTTAGCTAGCTTTTATACACTTGTGCTTTTTCCCTTTCAGTAAGCACTGTCACTTGAATCATAGGCTTTACTGGCTCCGTTGTTGTTGTTGTCGCTGTTGTTGTTATGGTTGTTATTGTTGTTGTTGTCGCTGCTGTTGTTGTTGCTGCTGCTGTTCTTAAGATTTTGGAGCTTCCCCGTGTAACAGGGTCTGCCCTTAAACTGAAAATCCTCCTGCCTCAGCTTCCTGATGGGATTACAGGTGTGTACACCGTGGCAAGCCGTTTGCAAGCTTTTAGTGACAAAAAAAACACGTAACATTTCTCTGGAGTGTGAAGTGTTCTTGTTCGTTGGCTGAGTGTTTTGTTTTGTTTGGGATGGTGAGTTGGAGTTTTTACTGACCTTGAGTTCCTAGCAGTCCTGCCTCAGCCTCCTGAGTCCTGACATTACAGGCAGTGTCACCAGGACTACTTTTTATCTGTATGTGCCTGGGTGTATGTGTATGACCCACGTTGTACAGATGCCTGCAGATGTCAGAAGAGGTGCGCAGAGCCCTGAAACTGAAATTACAGGAAGTTGCTAGCCACCCAGTGTGGGTGCTGGAACTTGGGCCCTTTACTAGAGTGATACATGCTTTTAACTGCTGAGCCATCTCTCCAGCCCTCCATTTTAAAAACTTAAATGAAAAAAAAAGTATATAAAGAATTGAAAGCAGGCCTTTAATCCTAGCACTTGGGAGGCAGAGGCAGGAGAATTACTGAGTTCAAGGACAGCCAGGACTACAATGAGAAACCCTGTCTCAAAAAAAAAAAAAAAGAAAAGAAAAGAATTGAATGCTTTGTCTTTGAGGATTGTCATAAGCAGCTACTTGCACTCCTTTGAAAGTGTTAAGCTGATTGTATTTGACTATGTTGTTTCTGGTTTTGTTTTGTTTTTCTGAGATGGGGTTTCTCAATTTGTAGCTTTGATTGGCCTGGCTGACCACGGGCTGGCCTAGAACTCAGACCTCCTCCGTCCCTGGATTGTTGGTAGGTATTTTCATACTGAGACCTGAGGTGACAAAGTACTGTGCATATGAGGCATGAGCAGTCCCACTAACTGAGATGAACACGGCAGAAATAGACTCACGTCAGTGCTTAAGTAGTAAAAGCAATTTACAACAGAGCAGGGTTTGCCACCGAAGCAGATGTGAAGCCTGGTATATTTGGGATTGTTTAGAAATTTAGAATTAGTTTTGCGATGGATTAGAAAGTCTTTGATAATAATGTCTTCTTTGAAAAAGACATTAAGATATGAAAATGTTACTTTCAAGCACCTTAAAAGCAGATAACTAGAAACTCACAGGCTGGTAGAGATCAACAGTGGGTGTCTTCCTCAGTCCCTCGCCAGCTTAACTTCTCAGGAAAAGGCTTTCCTGAAGCTAGAGCCTCCACATTCTGCTAAACTGCCTGGCCAGGAAGCCTCAGGGATGCGCCTGTCTCCCCTCCCACTCCTGTGCTGGGACTACAGGCACACTCGGGCTTTTATGAGGATGCTGGGGATCCTCATAAAAGTCAGGTCCCTGTGCTCACACCACAGTTGACTGGCTAACCGTTTCACCAGCACTCCCAAGGAATATCTGAACCTGCCAGGGCAAGGCATGGTGTGTCGGTGAATCTTCAGGTTCTTAGTATTGAAGAACATCCTGATGCCGTAGTTAACAAGGGTCCATTTAACTTTCTGGAGATAATTAAGGCTAACCTGTACATATTGCTTCCTGTCTTTTGTGGGGTGTTTTTTTTTTTTTAATTGAAAGCTGTTATCTTAAACAGTTTTTAAGTCTTATAATTTATAAAACTACCATATCATCATTTATTTCCCTTAGAAATCATGTCAATAAGGTTTCTAAGGGTTATAAAATCCACTTAGTTATAAATAAGAATTCAAATTAGGATAAGAATAATATAAGATAATACTAACACAATTTCTGTTTAAAAACCTACAATGGAGAACTGGCAAGACAATGGCCAGGAAGGATCCATGTGCTGGAAGGAGAGACCCAAGTTCCTAAAGTTGTCCTCTGACTCCCATAGGCAGATAAACTTTGCTGCCTGTGCTCTTGCATATGTGTGTGTGCATGCATGAATACACATGGGGTAAAAGAATTTTTCTTAAATCCTTCATGTGGGGCTGGAGAAATGACTTGGCAGTTGAGAGCACTTGTTGCTCTTCTAGAGGACCCAGGTTCAACGCCCAGCACCCACATGGTGGTTCACAGCCTTTACTAACTGATTCCAGGGCATCTGACAGATACCCACCCTTTGCTGACACCCTTGGCCCCTGGCATGCAGGTGGTACAATACATTATGGAGGCAAACATTTGTGACCATAAATGTAAAATGTAAAATAGATTTTAGTTTTTCAATCCCTGACAGAGCCACCGTGTATATGGACAAGAAGTGAATAGCTGAAGTGGATACTTTGAAACTCAGAATTGTTAACAGAAGTGTCTGTCCAGTGTCCTGTTGTCTCTGTGCTCTGCTGATTGTCACAGATGACCATCCATCCAGACTATATATGCTAGTGTAAAAAATGTTAACCTCTATGGGATCTGTCCAGTGTCCTGTTGTCTCTGTGCTCTGCTGATTGTTACAGATGACCATCCATCCAGACTATATATGCTAGTGTAAAAAATGTTAACCTCTATGGGATTTGGGGGTGAATAGATTTGGCAGGAAATAAATGTTTTAAAGATAGCTTATAAAAAATTCATCTTTTATTTTATGTGTATTTGCCTACCTATGTATGTGCACAATGTATGTGCCTGATGCCCTCAGACACCAAAAGAGAGAGAATCAGAGCCTCTGGAAAGGGAGTTAGAAAAGACTGCAAGCCATGGTGTTTTGTGCTGGGAGATGAAACCTGTCTTCCCAAGTACAGCAAGAGCTCTTCTTCACTGAGCCAGTTCTCCATCCCCCAAACTGCATTCTGTTTCCTAGTAATTATGCAGGTAAATAAGGTGTTGTGTTTGTACCGCTGGAGGGAAACAATTTATGGCACCCCCTTTCTGTGAGTGGCCTTAACTGCATATCAAAGGCATCTTTGAATACACGGAGAAATATAAAAGACCTGTTAAATTAATCAAGCCAATGTGGATAAGTGGCTAGCATAAGCTACTGATTACATTGAAATATTAAATTAGTAGAAAATTATGGGAAGTACTTTTGCTTCCACTGCTTTTTGTTTCATGGTTAGTTTTCTCTTTTGCACTTTCGGCAGATTTACTAGTGGATTAATATTAGGAATATCCTGGTCTTGAAGTTCCTTTTAGAATGTGCCTATATATAATTGTGCATATATAAATCCACAATCTAAAACCAAGACATTCTCTTGGTTTCTTAGTGCATTTGGGGACAGTCATCTGAGACATGTCACTTGGTCCTAGTTATGTGGTAATGAGAATGGAAAGATTTCTGTAGCCATAGTTTCTAGTCCCGTGGAAGACACTGGAGATATATATTTTTTTTTTTTCATTCATTCATTCCTGAATTCGGCCTTTTGCTGAAACAGACTATAAATGAGTTTACCCATCCTTGTGTGAGGTGTAGTGTGTTGTAAAAACTAGATGTTTATAGTAAGAAGTATGTGTGGTGTTCATCCATTCACAGAAATGGGTGTGATTTGTTCAGAACTCCCTCCTCTTAACTAATAAATCTGTTATTACTGATAGCCTGATTTCTGATTTCTTAGACCTTTGCTCCAGTGCTCCAAACTAGAGTTAGAACTTGCTTAAGATATGTAAGTGCACACTCTTCTGTCAGTGTCGGGGGTGTCTTTTGGTTCATGAGTAGTAGCCATGTGCTTTGGATGGTTGCACTGAATTATGGAAACCAAGGACATCATGGGCTTTCTTCTTCTCTCTGCACCCCCAGCAAGCTATTCCTTTGGAGTTTTACCGCTACCATCCATGACTTACATGAGCTTAAACATGAGTAGATGTAAATTACCGAAGAATTGACGGTGGAGATCTGAAGAATTAGGACGTCTTTTTCTATTAAGTCAAGGAAATCTTTACAAAGCAAAAAGATAGTTCATGTTTCCTCTCAGACAAGTTTTCATCTTTCTTTGCAAAGTTTAACCCTGCTGTTCCTGTCCCTAACCCACAGTAGACGTTGCTAAGTGTGTGTGTGGGGGGGTTCTCTCTCCCTATTCCTCTCCCCTCTCTCTTCCCCTCTCTTTCTCCCCCTCTCTCACTCCCCCCCCTCTCTTTTTCTCTTCCCCTTTATCTCTCTTTCTTCCCCCCTCTCTCCCTCCCCTCACGGGTGTGTGTGTGTGTGTGTGTGTGTGTGTGTGTGTGTGTGTGTGAATTTTTCCCTTCAATTCCCTTGGGTTGGAGCTGCTCATAGAGACAGGCAGCTAATATCTTTTGGGGGGAGGGAGGGTATTTCGAGACAGGGTCTTTTCTGTGTAGCCCTGGCTGTCCTCGAACTCACTCTGTAGACCAGGTTGGCCTCGAACTCAGAAATCCATCTGCTTCTGCCTCCCAAGCGCTGGGATTAAAGGCGTGCGCCACCACTGCCCAGCAGGCAGCAAATAACTTGAGTTGATGTTTGAGCTCTATACCAGTTTGTCTCCACTAAAGTAATAGGCAGAATCTTCCTCATCTCTTTAAGGGTCTATACTACAGGACATAGGCCTGCAAGCCTCTGTAAAGGGCAGGATAATAATTTAGACTTTGTTGACATCCTTATCAGGGCCATTCAGCTCTGCCATTTTAACCTGGTGACAATCAAAGATGATGTTCATTGAATGGCGTGACTGTGTTCCAGTCAAGCTGTTTCCAAACACAGCTTGCAGCTGCTGGAAATGCAGCTCAGTGATGGAATGCTTGCCCAGGAGATGCCAGGTTCGACCCCTAAGTATCTTTTCTGTTCCAGGCTCTGCATTAAGTTTTAATTATACAGCATTGATCATGACACCTAGACCCTAGTCCACAGGATATTTAATTGTCTTAACTTTAACTGTTAGTGTGCATTGGGACAAACTCGAGACAATTTATGCACGTCACACAGCCTGGAGGGAATTTTATCCTGTGTTCATTCTTGTGTTTGTTTTGTTTTATGGGCAGGATCTCAACATGTGGCTCTTACTGTCTAGAACTCAAAAAGATCCTCCTGCCTCTGTCTCCTAAGTGCTGAGATTAAAATTTGTGCCATCATCACGGCTAACCTAAAAGCAGTTGTTATGGTGAGGTAGGGATGCCTGCCCCTGTGTGTGAGACCTCAGGCAAACACTGGAGGTGCTGTGTTCTGTAGCAGTGTAGCTACCCAACTGCAACTTCAGTGTGCCTTGACCAGCAGATGCTGTGCTATCAGCAGACACTTAGTATCCAAGCAATGCTGTGGAATCAAGTTGAAACACCAGCTTTCTTAAAGGTCCTTTGGTCAGTTTCTTGCAGTTTCCTCTATATGGTATATTGTTTGTGCTATATTATTTCTGGCCCTTTTTTTCTGATTTTCATTATTATAAAGCGGGTTTCTGTTCCGAATTGGGGCTCATGTTTTAAAAATAGGCCATAAGCCAGACGGTGGTGGTGCACGCCTTTAATCCCAGCACTTGGGAGGCAGAGTCAGGCAGATTTCTGAGTCCCAGGACAGCCAGGGCTATACAGAGAAACCCTGTCTCGAAAAATAAAAAAACAAAGCAAAACAAACAAAAAAAAAGAGTAGTCTATATATTGATCTTAATAAAAATTCACAATAATTTGGATGTGTCATTTTGTTGCCTGCTATTAAATTACTACTAGATACTTGTACTATTAGAATTCTTACGTTGATTTTTAAGTATTTTCCGTTTCTCAATATAACATACTACCCTTTAGGTTGTCTGCTGAGTCAAGGCCCCTGAGCGGTTTTCAGAGCAGAGCTTTTTCCTGTGTTCCTGTAAATACTTGGTGTTGTTTCTTTCCTCTTCCTGTGCCTGTGTGATGGTCAGGCTTCATTCTGAAGAGTTCTAATTCCATATTAGACTTCCTCTGATACCTTTGTTCCTTTTGGCCTTGGTATATTCTTTTCTATTGAAACGCTGTAGTTCTCTATAAGTCAGTTCCTGGTTTCCACTTGAAGTCTTCATTGTGTTTCTCATAGCACACGCTCCTCCCACCTTTGGTGGCACTGCAGTTTGAACCCACACCCTGATGCTAGGTTACAGCCAAGCACTGAGCCATATCCCTCGCTTAGTCTCTGTTTTGTCTTTCCCTATAAGGCTTCTTGAGAGCAAGTGTGCTCTATTCCCTTTTATAACTAAGACATGTAAGACCAAGTAGATGCCTATCAACATATATTTTATTCTGTAGCCATCTTTTTTACATGCCATTGTTAGTGGACTTTCCCAAGGCATTAGAATACCCAGTAAGTAGTGTTGCTTGGAGGGCACTGGGGCACTCTGGCTTTTAAATGTCTAGTGTCATATTTTGGCTTTACTAGAACGTGATCTGATTCAGAAATTTTGGTTGGAAACTATATATAGCTTATCGGGTGATAGCTTAATGAAATGTGAAGTAGCCTAAAAGTTCCCCCTCTTGTTTTTCCCAGTGGTTTAACTATTGACCACAGACATATATGGAGTGTAGATCTGTGCTTAGGAAGGTCTGTACCTCCTTATTCCTTAGGCTTGGCATTTGTATGTGTTTCTGTTATATAAATCATAGGATGCAAAAGTTAATATCTTTCAATAATAGCAGATATGTAACTTACAGTAAATTGGCTGCTAACCATTGCAGATTGTATCAGCAGATAAAGCTAGGGCTAGAGAGAACTCAACAGTTAAAAGCACGTGCTGCTCTTGCAAGACCTGGGTTTAGTTTCCAGTGTCCACATGAAAGCTCACAACTTTGTAACTTCCATTCCAGAGGTGAGGAACTTAGACAATATACATATATTCATGCAAGCAGTCGTACACATAAAATAATCTTAGAAAAATAAGACCAAGTAGAACATAACTGTTCAACATGCCCCTACACCTGATGGCATTGCCGGAAGCAGAGCTGGCAGCTAAATACACTGATTGCACAGGTAGTCTCAGAACTTCAGAGAGGTTGACATGATAAAGAGGATCCGGATTTAGGCCAGGCTAGGCACAAGGCCCTGTAAGAAAGGAAGAGAGCAGGAACAGAAACCAAAACCAAAAATACGCATGCTTGCTGAGGCAGGAGGATAGTGTTCCAGGCCAGCTTGGGCTATGTGAGAGTTTGTCTTACACAGAAACATTAATGCCGCCTTGTGATCATGGAAACTCAAGTATATAATGGACTTGTGTGTTTGGTTCATCTTCCTGTGTCATACTTTTTCTTTGTCAAAAATAAGTCTGCACAAAATGCAGTGGAGAATGGAAGATCCTGATGGGTCACCAGTACTGATTGCCTCCTCCCAGACCGTTGCCTTTACAATTGGATGCTTTTTGTTTCATTTCCTTTCTTGAGGTCTATAGTCTAGCCCATACTGGCATAAACCCTAGATCCTCCTGTCTCAGCCTCCTGACTAGTGAAATTACCGACATGCCACCACATATATCATAGCTAAAATGTGTGTGAGTGCAGGCATGTGTGTGGCACACCTTGACATGCAGAGGTCAGAGAACGGCCTCCAGTGTCAGTCCTCATCTTCTAGCTTGTTTGAGACTAGGACCTTTTGTTGTTTGCCACTACCTTTGCAAGACTAGTTGACTTGCAACCTCTGGGGACCCTGTCTGCCTTCATCTTGCTGAAGAGCACTGGAGTTACAGATAGTGGCTACAGTCCCCAGCCTTTGTATGGGTGCTGGGAGTCAAACTCAGGTGTCACAGCTGACTGGCAAGTGCTTCAGCCATGTGTCTCCTCAGCTTTTAGAGTCCATGTGTCTCCTCAGTGCTGCTTTTAGAGTTCCTTGGCTGTCTGAAGTCAAGCACTGTGAACAGCTAGGTAGCTAGGATCTCTAGAACAGCGGGTTAATATTCACTCTCTGCTTACTTACTGTGTTGCTCAGTCGCTTAACATTTTGGGCACTGTGTTTCATTTGATCTTCGAAACTCTGAAGGGATTCTGTTAATCCTATCCGTTAAGGAAGTGACACATACAGAAAGGCCAAATAATGACAAAGGTCATGCCCAGTCCAGCATTAACTTTTACTGTATTTTTCTAGTTTATCATAAAAATTACCTTAAACCCTTCCTGTCATAGTCTACTATCTATAGCAAGTAGTAAATTAATATTCATAATGCAGTTATCTAAACTGTCCTGCACAGGAAGCCTGACAAGTAAGTGCACTTGCCTGGAGAGCTAGCAACGTGTCTAATAAGAAAAAAGGGTTGGGTTGTTTGTTTTGGATTTTTGTTTGTTTGTTTTGGGTCAGGGCCTTGTTTATCTGGTCACTCGGCTGAGAGAAGCCTGTAGTGCAGTTAATGCATTCCCTGCAATCAGGTCCTGAACGCAAAGGTGACGTGTGTAACAGAACTGGAAGACATGGTCTTGAGTTGCAGGTCAGGTTTTGTTCCTGAAGATTTCAGTAAAAGATTTGGCAGGATTGGTTGGGATTATAGCTCTATTTACTGGAACTGTTAATACTAACCCATGAAGTGGTAGGAGAGACCTTTTCCCTATTTGTGGTACTAAATCTGGTCAGAACGGACAGAATGCTGTAAGCAGCTTCATGTTGGTTGGTTCTTCGTTATGTTTGGTTTGTGAGGCCGCCTCACTGTGGCCCCGACTCCCCCGTCCTGCTGCCTCAGCTTCCCAAAAGCAGAGGCTCCACTACACCTGGCTAAGAGTTTTATTTTTGACAGGAATCTGGGCCTCTTTTTTTCTTGAAAGATAATTTTTAAACCTGCTCAGTCCTGAATTCTGTTACTGTGCCCAGCAGGTTAGGCTGTGTGTCCTGACACTGAATTAGTTAAAGTTTTTGGAAGCGAAAGGAGACGTTGGTGATCATCAGGAACCGTTGCGGTGCTACTTTGGGACTTGGAGGCGGAAAGAAGTCAGGCATCATCTCACTTGCAGAGTTTAGTGGGAGAAGTAGCATCCCTTGACATCAGGAACTAGTAGTTAAGGGGTTTTACTTAGCCCTTTGTAATTTAACATCGAAGAATTCCAATTGAGGGAGGAGAGTTAAACTAAACAACTTGAGGATAAGAAAACTGCTTGTTACCGACATTCTAAGGGGAGCATTTGTAGCTACTTGTAGACTCTTTGGCATAGAATTTTACTGGAAAAATAATCAGGCATAATCAGGCCTTTAAAATCTTGCTTTTTGAGGCTGAAGAGATGACTCTGTGAGTTAACATACACAAGAAGACCTGAGTTCAACTCCAGCACCATACCCCACTTTGTCCTTTTTATACTTCCCAAGCTTAATTCTCGTGACCGTTTCCCTCCCTCCCCCCTCCCCCAATTTGGATGATAGTTGGAGAGAAAGCCCTGCTATTGCCCTATTTAGAAATTAGAAAAAAGGGTTTTCACTGAATGAAGCATCTTGGAGATTTTTGGGTTACCAAGCCACAAGGAAGAAGAAAATGTAGCTCTTTATATCTTCCTTTGGTTGAATACTCAATACTGTTAATAGGTTTCCTAGTTATGGGCAGTGTATGTGTAGGCAAATTGTGACATTATAGTCAGACCTTTAAAAATCTGTATCATATTTGAAAAATACACAAAAACATATTGAGGCGGTGCTTTCAGAGAGGGTTTTTTATGTAATTCACGCACGCACACACGCACGCACGCACGCACGCACACACACTGACCAGTGTGTCCCTAAGGAAGATTTCTTAATAAGTTTCAGTTTTCAGAACATGTTGGGCTGTTTGCATCCCCTGTCTTGATGCTTTTAACTGCCTTCATAAGTGAGGGGTAGTTCAGTTGGTATAGCTAAAGTTCTAGAACATGTCTCCACAGATTCCCTAAGGTGTGCAGCCTGTTTCTGACACAGAAGGAAATGTAGCTGTGGTGGTGTGTTTATGACAAGAAGATATTCCCACCATCAAGAAAAAGTGCCTTGTAATAATTCAATCCTCTAAACCTTGATGAGAGTATAGGGTACTTGGATGCTGGCATATGGCAGACCTTAACCGCATACTTAAGAGCTACATGTTTCACAGGCTATAATCTATTCCTACAAATTAAAGTGTTTCCTGTGCTTACACTTTAAACATAAAGAAGTGTCTTCCTTACACACACATCTCTAATCCCACCCAGCACTGAGGAAACTGAGAATAACTGCGAGTTCGAGGCCATCCTGGTCTGGAATGAGACCCTACCACTAAAAAACAAACAGGAGAATAAAGGTTTCCCAGTAGATTGTGAGGTTCCCCCGACAAAATATCTGTTAGAAGGCAAAATGATTACAAACTGATAAAATGATTGTCACCATCAGGGTTTTATAGGTGATCCAGGTGAAGTTTGAGCTTAGTCCCTCATGTTTGCCTGAACTGATGGTTGGTTTTACTCATCTTCAGTCCCCAATGGGCCAGCTTGAAAAGCTTATGGGGCCTTTTCCCTGCGTTCTCTGTAACAGGTGAAAGCAAGACCACCCAGGCCAAAACAAATGTGAGACAAAACCTCACAGATAGATGAGCAAAGAATCAAACAGTGTTGACAAGTGGTTCCACTCACAGTGCGAATCAGAAAGCCAGCTGCCTTCTCCATAGGCTACTTGGTTACAAGTCTTGCTGTAGCAGGTCAGGGAGATGAGCTCAAGGAGTCAGATGAGAGCCTCTGACAGTGCTGCTAGACCTGGGGAGCTTTCTGAAGTGAGGCTGTGAGGGTCTTCAGCATGAGAAGGCAGGAAATACTAAGCATACAGTTATTACTTACTTAAGCAAAAAACTGACCATACTAGAAAACTGCCTCCCCTGGGCAGAGCAGACTGCTGCTTTTATGATTTGAGGTAAATTATGAAACTTAAAGATTGGCAAACTTGCAGAGGCAGGAGTAAGTTATCATGGACTGCAGAATGGAAGAACTGTAGAGCTGGGATCTTACAGTGTGGCTCAGGTTAGCCTCAAGCCTGTGTCTTAAGAGTTCTGAGATTGTAGGGATGCGCCATCGTGCCTGGATGCTGTGTTTCCAGTTCTACATGTCACAGTCATTTTTCTAGAACATTGTCCCAGGGAACAGGGATTTTCCTCTATTCGTTGAGTATATGCCTGTTCTCAGCTACTTACAGTTGATAGTTGTATGTGGTTCAGGTTGTTTACTGTTGTCTTAAGATGGTTTGAGAAAAGAGGGGTAGGTATGTCATGTTAGCTTGTAAGTCGTAAAAAGCTCTTAGTGATGTTTCTCAGCCACCACCCCAACCCTCTTTTTTTCTTCTCCTTTTCCCTTGGATATTCTAATTGAAATTATTATTAATGCTTGCTTCTAGATTCTTGGGTCTTAATTAGTAAATTGAAGGAAGTGCACATAGATTGCATACTAACAAGGGAAAAGCAGAGCAATAGTACATGTCAGGTGTGCTGCAGAGACATGAGTAGGCTTTCAATTAGGAGGACCCAGGGCTCCAGGTCGTTGTCCCGGGCCTTGCTTTATGGGCTCTTGGCAGGAGAGGAGGCGTTTGACTGCAAAGGGAATATGAGGCTGTGGGGTGGGGTCTCTGTTTTGCTTGGCTGGTTTTGCTCACTGCCTTTCTCGTGATGCATCCAGTTTTAATCATATACAATGCCCAGCTATGGGTAAACATAAGATGGTACTTAGGAATTCTCTAAAAGTTCACTGAGCACAGTTTGCCTTACTGCACAATGTCCCAAAACTAGTTCAGGGCAGATCTGCCCTCTCATGCTATTCCTAATGTATCTAGGATTATTCTCTGTCCATGACACAGGGCTTCTTGAGACTTGCTAGGGGAGATTTAAAAACATACCCTGTTGTTTGTGGTGGAGCGTGCTTGTAGTTGGATGCAAGTTGTGGGTCTTTGGATGCTCACAGTTGGGGGCGAGGGGAGTCTTAGAACTCCCTGTGGCTAGTGCCTGCTCTGGTGCAGGTCAAGAAGGGTATATGGGTCGCCTAAACAGAGTGGTGTCACATGCCCATAAGCTATTTACTATACTTCTCTGCCCCAAAAAGAGGGAACTAAAAAGTATTGTCTGTAACTCTTTGTATCTTCCCTCATTATTATTATGCATGTGTGTGACATGCATGTGTGAGTACATGTACCATGTGCATCATCACATGTGGGACTATCAGGATAGCTTTGTGGACTTGGCTGTTGCCTTCCACCTCTACATGGATTGATTATCAGACTCGAGTTGCCAAGGCGTTGACAGCAAGCACTATACCGAGACAGCACGCACTTTGAACCTAACTCTGTAGAAAACTTGCACAGTGCTCCCATGGGAATCTAGTCTAGTAATCATTTTATGTAAAGCTGTTAGTCTGGCTGTCTTATAAAGAGCACATAAATACCAAGACTTAAAGATTGTTTTCCTTCTTCTTTAACCAGGTACTAAGTGTGACAGTGTGCACCATGCGTGAATATAAGCTCGTCGTGCTTGGATCAGGAGGCGTTGGGAAGTCAGCCCTGGTAAGTCGTTCCTGCCCAGTGGAAGCTTTTCACTTCACTATGGTCTTTTCTACTGAGGTGGCTTTTGTTTTGTTCTCATATTTAGTAGTCAAATGGAAATCTTGACTTTAAATTCCTACTTCTGCCTTTACATAATTCTGGGAATGCTGGCTGAGGTTGCAGCTTTAAAGGCCACGTCCATTCCTATAGTGATGTGGATAGAACCAAGGGCTTCCCGCAGGGGGCAGAGCACTCCAGCCAAGCTACAGCTCAGCTTTTGTTGTTTATGGTTTTGTTTCCTGAGACAGTTTTTTCCGGGTACACTAGACTGGCCCTAACCACGTGACAGTCCTCACTTGTGCTGGAATTAGAGGTGTGTACACCACACCCAGCTCTTGTAAGATATGATTTTGGTTATTTGTCTTGGTCTGATTAAGGTAAGATCCCATAACTTGACAAGAAATATAAGATTTTTCTTGTAATTTTAGACAATTATTAGGTGTATCTGCATAGCATTTATGTTATATGAGAATTAAGTTTAAGCTTTCCAGAGAGTAGCGGCCTACACATGTGTGTATATTTGCATGTTAGTGCAATATAGAGAAATTGAGGGTTTTGTTTAAATTTGTAAGTGTGTGTGTGTGTGTGTGTGTGTGTGTGTGTGTGTGTGTGTGTATTTGCAATTAGTCTTTTTTCCAAGCCTTTCTCTATGTAGTTTTGTATTGTTTAATGGGCATCTTTTCCCTAGCAAGGGTTAGCTTTAGAAGAAACAGTTGGATGTGATGAGGGAGACAGACAGAGTTAGCTTAAGTAAATCAGAATTTAGCAAAGAACCACAAGAACACAGACCAAGAGAATGGTGGTGCACTCCTGCAAGCCCAGCACTTGAGGCCAAAGAGAGATCCAGAGTTAACGGCCAGCCTGAGCTACATGGGACTGTGTTTCAAAACAAACGTAGATTGACTTTCTCTTTACTGCCGATAAGATAAACCATCTTACTTGGTCTTTTTAAATGGCCACCTAATGCTGTGCATGGTGGTGCATGCCTTTAGTTCCAGCACTCAGGAGGCAGAAGAAGGTGGAGCTACGGGAGTTGAAGGCCACCTGGTCTCCAGAGTGAGGCCCTCGACAGCAAGGCCACACAGAGAAACCCTGTCTCAAAGACAGACAGACAAACAAACAGACCGCCTGTGTAGGATTTAACCACCCTTAAATCAGACTGAGAAGTGTATACAATATTCATTTGCTTTTTTGTTTGTATCTGCAGTAATGGGGAGATGTGTTGACTGTGTTTATGGGTTAAAATTACAGTGCCAACACTGCACAAATGCTCTTTGAGTCACTGTTGTACTCACTGTATAGATGTGTAGTAAGTGGTTGTTAACACTGTGTAGTTAACAGCGACAAACTTTATATGATCAGTGCACACGTGGTCTGGTTTGTCCTTATCCTGAATTATTTTTGATCCATAGTTGGTTATGGAACCCACAGATACAAATAGTTAACTGTAATTTAAAACTACAGATTTAAACTGAGCATAGTGGTGCAAGCACATAATCTAACACTTGGGTAGGAGAGGCCAGAGGGTCACTGCAAGCTCCAGGCCAGAGTGCTCTATGTATTGAGTTCCAGACTAGCCTGAGACACATGGTAAGACCCTGCCTCAAAAATAAAATTAAGAAAAGTTTACAGATTCAAATGTGTTCTTCTTTTTGGAATATAATGTTATTTTAACTTTTTCCCAGACTGTACAGTTTGTTCAAGGAATTTTTGTTGAAAAATATGATCCTACGATAGAAGATTCTTATAGAAAGGTATGTTACTTTTTAAAGGCCTTTAGGTTTTAATACAAATGTAAAGACTTATTTTTTAGTTTTTACTTATCAAATGTTTTATATAAATTAAAATGAAAAGATGTTTGTTAGTGGAGTGTTCACGTGCTATCTCTTGTCATTGCTTGCCTACCACCGTCAGCAATTCATAAGCACTTATACACACGAGTGAGTAGAACGTTTACATTTATTCCAACCTCAGAATTGTGACTTGAGTGTCAGTTCACGCAGCAGGCCCGTGTTCCCAGGCCCCACTCACTGGAAAGACTGATAGCCTTCAGCTCTCTCACTCTTCTGGAGGCAGCCTCCAGTGGGCTTCCCATCCTTGCTGCTTATCGCCTCCTTGGCCCATACTGCCGCAGCAGAAAAGTGAGTGCCGGTGTTTGCTAGCACAGCACATGTGCAGACAGACTTACTTTAGTAGTGGGAGTTGACTCTCTACCTTTTATTCCTAGAAAACATTAGAAGGGAAAACACGGATACGCACTTTATTTCATTGTTGTGACACTGCTTCCTTGCTTCCAGAAAGTGTGTTCTAGTGTGACAAGACAGTAGAGTGTCCAGAGAAGTAAAGGCATCACAGGGTGTTACGGGCGGGCTGACTCGCAGTCACGCTGCCCTGTTGAGCTCTTGCCTTCCTGCTTGGCTATTCTGAAGACATTTCTATTCCAGAGTCAGTGTTGAGCCCCATTGTGGAGTGACTTACTGGGACATGGGGTTGACACCTGACTAGGATTTGGGGTGCTTTGAAGACTGTGATCCTTCCTGTTCTCTTGCTGTGGTAGAACGGGGGACATAAAGAAGGAAGTGTGTGTCTGGGCCTACGGTCCGTCGTGGCAGCAGGCCGCAGGCATGGCAGCAGAGAGCAGAGCAGAGAGAGCACGCTGAGTCTCGGGAGTGTGCTTCTGCCACTGCTAGACCAAGTGGGAGCCACGTGCTCATATGCCTTAAACTACCGTGCCATTCCTAGGAAACACCACCACAGTGACTTAGGTAGTTTTTAAGTATTGCTTGATATGACCCTGTAAAGATCCTATAGCTTGTTACCTGTTGTGCTTTTTACTGTTGTGGATATTTTAAAGTAGTTTTGCATGCATAAAAAAATAAAGGACTATTTTCATTATTTTTTCCTTTAGCAAGTTGAAGTAGATGCACAGCAGTGTATGCTTGAAATCTTGGACACTGCAGGAACGGTATGTAAAATAAAATTATCAAAGATACGCAGTGTATAGTGCTGGTTTTTTAAATGTTGCACTTTCTAAATGTAATATGCCAATAGCAAATGTTTTAAATGCTGGAGTGGACATTTCCATGGTCTGCTTGTACTGGTCCACTTAAGACAGACTTACTGTTATTTCAGGTGGTGTTGACAATGCGTGGTGCACATTGATTCTTTGACGCTATGAAATTGTTGTTTGGTAGCTGTCCTCAGAAGTGCTCTGACGTAACTGTCAATTCTGTTACTATCATGAAATGCCTATAGCCAGCTAGCTTTGTAAATGTAGGTGTGTTTTATTTTGTTCCGGAGGTGCAAGGTCTAGGAACTGAGTCTGGTGATGGCTTATGTTCCTGACAGAACCTCAAGGCCACCAGTGCATAACAAGTGACAAGGCACAGGAACATGCATCCACGTGTCTCTCCCTCTCCTGTAAGGAGCCTGTTCCCCTAACAACTTGAATCCTAATTGCTTCCCAAAGGCCTCACTCTTAACGTCCATGGAATTAAGTTTCTGCCTCTGGATACCTCAGAATGAGGCTTCAGTTTTGGCATATGAAGCCTTTGAGACTATTCAGTCATTGAGACCATAACAACCAATTAGATTTGTAGGTATTCAAAAGTAAGGGAAGGATTCTGGGTACAAAACCATCAGACATAGTGAAGAAGTGTAGAAAAATACAGTAAAATACAAATTTCCATGCAGACAGCCCCACAGAATGATGGCTCTGTCATGCTGTACCTCTGGGATAAGACGAGAGTGCTCAACACTTGATGGTAGGTTAAAGGCTGCTCTTAGAGACACTGTATTTCTGTTCCAGTTGAACATCTGTTGTATGTACGTCTGTGGTAAGACTTTAAAAGAACTAATATAATCTCTCCAGCAGTATCTTGCTGTAATGTGTAGTTTTAAGGAGTGTTACGTGATGATTTTCTAAGCTGGTATCTTGTACCTCCCACCACAGGAGCAATTCACAGCCATGAGGGACCTGTACATGAAGAACGGACAAGGCTTCGCTCTGGTTTACTCCATCACAGCACAGTCGACATTTAACGACTTACAAGATCTAAGAGAGCAGATTCTGCGGGTTAAAGACACTGATGATGTAAGCAGACTTAGTCATGAAGACTTAGGTTTATTCCAAACCTAGTTAATAGTCAGTTTTAAAATTTAAATATTCTCTCAACTTAATTAGTTTTTTTGATACAGGGTTTCTCTGTGTAACCCTGGCTGTCCTGGAACTCACGCTGTAGACCAGGCTGGTCTTGAACTCAGAGATTTGTCTGCCTCAGCCTTCCAAGTGCTGGGATTAAAGAGACCACCACCCAGCTTGCCTTTATTTTTTTGCTCCTGCTTTTTTAAAAGCAGTTTAAGTGTTTGCTGCTCAGGCATGATCTCCTTTTTGATCTCGCCACACCAGAATTACCACCTGCAGGCTTTGTGTCTCTGTTTCTAGACCATGAGTATGTGGGGAGGGAGAAAGCTGTGTGTGGCCACATTCACGGTAGACTTAACAGACTCTCCCTATAGCCCAGGCTAGCCTTGAACTTGGAGTGAGCCTCCTGCCTTCTTCCCCCAAGTGCTGGGTTGATGGGCAAAATGCTTTGAAAGTAAGATCTAGCCACATTTATCTATGACCATATATATGCCTAAATATGTCTCTGTATTGGAAAGGAACATAATGGTAAAGACAAACAACCAATATGTTCAGTTCTAAAACATTAAATTTAGGTGTCCCTGCAGAGTGAAGTGTAATGGACTCTAAAATCTATAGATTTCACAACGGTGGCTTTAATTCCTCATTACCTGTGGCATAGGTTCTTAAGTTTGTGTGATCTTATATCAAAATTTCAGTAGGAATTGCTACAGAACCTTTGACTCACGAGGCTAGTGTAGGGCTTGAGAATTTGCCTTTTTGACAGGTTTGTTGGTGATGCTGCTGCGGATGTGAATGCCACACTTTAATGACCATTGTAGCGCTGGGCGGTTGGGTGTGCACTTATTCCTAGCAGGTTCCTGGACAGCCAGAGCTATAAGTGAGACTCTTAGCTCAAAACAAAACAAAATAAAAAACAAACAAACAAAAACAGAAAGAAAGAGACAGGCAGACAGACAGAAAAGAAAGAAAGAACGAACCAATCATAGAGTTAAGTGAACTAATATTGAAAGAGCTAAGTGCCTTTATGGTGGATGCTGTCATTTTCTGCACTTCTGTTTCTTTTAAAGATTTTTTTTTAATGTTTTTATGTGTCTGAGTGCTCTCTCTACATGTATACCTGCATTTCAGAAGAGGACATCAGATCCTATTATAGGGCGGTTGTGAGCTGCTATGTGGCTGCTGGGAATTGAACTCAGAAGCTCTGGAAGAGCAGTAACCAGTGCTCTTAACCACTGAGCCATTTCTCCAGCCCCTTTCTGCACTTCTGTAACTGAGAATCTGCAAGTTTTTGTTTTTCTGCAATTGCATTATTGTTTATTTAAAAAGTATCTTTTAAAATGTTAATGGCCACTAGTGGTTTGCATTACTTTCCCCGTACTACTCTTTTAAAATTACAAACATTAGATCTAGCCCAACTTGAGAGGCCATTAATAAGTATTTATTTGTACTAAGTTGATTTATTTTGTCATAGACTGTGAAATGAGAGGTTACACTTAGGACGTGAGAAGCTGAAATTTCTGCTTTAGGGACCTTCTTAATTTCCCCTTTTTGTATTGTGTAATTCAGTAACCGTGTGTCAGGAACCAAACAAACGTGAAGTTGGTTCACACCCTTAAACATTTTGAAGTGTTGAAATCTGCCAGCTTTTCATGGTAACACCCTTTGTACTTCCTATTAAAAAGGTTTTTTGATTACTGTGATTGGGTCCGCTGTGGTATGAATCTCCCCTCTGTTGTAAGCACCTTATAGCTTGGTCGTATTGTATAATTGTCTTTTTCCCTCATGACTGTCTTCGCAGGTTCCAATGATTCTGGTTGGCAATAAATGCGACTTGGAAGATGAAAGAGTTGTAGGAAAGGAACAAGGTCAGAACCTAGCAAGACAGTGGAACAACTGTGCATTCTTAGAATCCTCTGCAAAGTCCAAAATAAATGTTAATGAGGTATGTGCATGTGTACTTAGAATAGCTTCTTAGGCTCAGTGCAGCATCTTAAATTAATGGAGAGGCGGGGAGGTGGCTGAGCCCCGAGGCGCTTACTTACTCTTCTGAGAACCCGGGGTTAGTTCCCAGGACTGACATGGTGACTCATGACCATCTGGAACCCAAGCACCCTCTTCTGATGTCGCTGGGAGCCTGCATGCTCACTGTGCACATAAACTCATGCATGACCCAAACACACACATAAAAATAATAATTTTTTGCCAGATGGTAGTGGCACATGCCTTAAATACCAACATTCAGAAGGCTGAAGTGGGTGGATCTCTGAGTTGGAGGCCAGCCTGGCCTACCAAGCAAATTCCAAATAGCTGGGGCTATACTGAAAAACCTTGTCTCCAAAAATTAATTAATTAATTTTTAAAGAAAAGTATTACAAAGAACTCTAAGTTAATATATGCTCTTATAGGCCAAAAAAAAAAAAAAAACTTGTCTGGCATATGCATGCATATGAGTAACAATATGTTGGTTTAAGGGAAAGTTAGGCAGAAGGCCAGTTTTAAAAACCATTAATTTCATTGAGTATTTGAGAGTTTATATAAAGGCTAAAACTCAGAAAGATAGTGTGGTCCTTGAAGTAGGTGACGCCCCATAGATAGCAAGGCACAAAAGACGCGCAAAGCCAAGCCGTCTGAGACAGTAAAGGGCTTCTTTGTTGTAGGAGAGCTAACTGCATTAAGTAGAATTCTTCAACTCTTACTTTAATAGAAATGGTTTTAATTTTCTCAGAAAACAAAACAAAACCTGGTACTTATAAGAACACTGGCTTTACACTCCTTCTGCAAAAGAAAACGTGGAGATTCCTTTACAGCTGTGGAAATTGCCAGGAGTTTTTGTTTCTCTTTTTCATTTTTGGGTTTTTTGAGTTTGTTTTCCCTCTTTAAAAAAACAAGTGGTGGTGGTAATAATAATAATAGTAATTATAATAATAATAATAAAATATGTTTGCAGATCTTTTATGACCTAGTGCGGCAAATTAACAGAAAAACTCCAGTGCCTGGGAAGGCCCGCAAAAAGTCATCGTGTCAGCTGCTTTAATGTACTGAATGCATTGTAGCTCTGAGCCAGGTACGTTGCATTCACCTCACTAAATGATGTTTAATCCTTACAGATAGATATCAGGACTTGGTGTGGAAATCCTGGGGACTCAGATTACATGTTCATTTACATATTCATCAGAAGTGAGGGGCTTCGCAGGAGTGAACTTGGTTGTTCAGCACATACTTCTATCCTGGGGACCCTGAAAGCTTCTGATCAGAGCCAACCTTCTCTTCCCTCTTAGTTATATTTAGATAATTGAGACACAATAGAAGAGGGAGACAAGCTGTTGTAAGATGTGCATGGTGTGCCGACAAGGGCTTGTGATCTCTGCTCACTCAGGAGGACAAGCCTTCAAGGCAGGAACTCAGTATCCCTGCTTTACAGTTGCGACGGCCAGGCACAAACTAGGCTCTCTGCTTAACTCTAGGATCAGGATGATAAACAGTGCCAAGCCCTGCAGTTGGTGACCCAGGCAGAGCCAGGGTTTCAGCAGATTGCCCAGCTTCTGAGTCCATGCCCAGTGCTGTGCTGCAGTAGGTTCTGAAGAGGCAGACGACGGCACCAACTGCCATTAAATCGGAGCATAGGGCAAGTCTGTCAGAGTCTGAAGTGCTGAGCTGTGAGGTGCAAGAAGGCAGTGCTGGAGGAAGAAGGGTCCTCACTCAGCTGGGTAGGAGGAGAACCAAAGGGAGACGAAGGGCAGGGCACCTGGTGGTGGCAGCGGCAACATCGGCTGTGCACAGCTTTAACCCCAGCACGAGGGAGGCAGAGTTCCAGGACAGCCAGGCCTTCACAGAGACCCTGTCTCCAAAAAAAACTTAAAATACAAAGGAAACGAAGATTTTTTTTTTCAAGTTGTTAATACTGCTATTTGTCTGTTAACCCTAAATCTTCTAGTAAGATTGGTTTGACCATAAATTTTAATGTGATTTTTTCCCCTTGTTTTTGATTTATTGATTTATTTCTGGGGTGTGTGTGTGTGTGTGTATGAGACATGTGTGTGACATGTGTGCCTGATGTCCAGGGAGGCCAGAAGAGGACCCGCTGACATTGGGGTTACTGCAGTAGTGAGCAGCTGTGTAGTGCTGAGAATGGAACCTGAGTCCTCTGGGAAGTATCCAGTGCTCTGCACCATTGCGCTGTCTCTCTCGCCCCCATTTTCTTTGCTTTTTAATCTTCGGAAGGTAATACAGAAATTTGCTTTTTGTCTAGTTGATTTGGTTTTTCAAGACAGGGTTTCTCTGTGTAGCCCTGGCTGTCCTAGAACTCACTCTGTAGACCAGGCTGGCCTCGAACTCAGATCTGCATGCCTCTACCTCCCTAAAGCTGGGATTAAAGGCAGGTGCCACCACAGACCTGCACAGAGCTTTTTTTTTTTTTTTTTTCCTTCTATTTTTGGCCTAGGGTTTTCATTGGTCTGGCTTCTAGGACAGCAGCAGTATGGAGTGCCATCTTTTTTGGAATAAAGATACAAAAATGTCTTAGCTGCCATTAATATGAAGACTAGAAAACAGCAAGACTTTATCTTGCTGTTTCCTTTCGTTCTTTATTGTACTGTTTCTGTTAACGCGTATTTTTCCCCTTCCACAGGTCTGAAGAACTGTTGCCCAATTCAGCAGTGCCAGCATTCCAACTTTGTTAAACCTACCAACATCTTAAACGGACTTTCCTGTGGTGGTACCCTGAGAGGCGGATGAAAGCTACTCTGTCAGTTTGCACATTCTAATCACTTTCCAGTATCACGAGAGATTTTTACTTATATAATAGTTCTAGAGTATGCAGCTGGTAAAACCAGAGGCTACATCCAGTATTACTGCTAAGAGACATTCTTCATCCACCAATGTTGTACATGTATGAAAATGGTGTACTGTATACTTTAACACACCCCATACTTTGTATTGGAGAGTACAATAATGTAAATCCTAAAAGCACCACTATTTTAGCATAATAAAAGAAAGTCCAAAGAGCTCCTATATAGACTACTCCAGATAACTTTGCTTCTTTGATACTTGTAGCTTATTGTAATTTTTTTTAAATTCAAGGTCATTATCATTGTATTATACAAAATAAGCGCTTTGATTAACACAGCTATATAGTTTTTTTAATTTTTCAAAAACCTGTGGAGACAGTGATCTTGTCTTTAAAATATGATAGTCCTTTCAGTATAATGTCTTAGATTAAAGACGTTGCCTTTAATATCTGTTGGGAAGGAAATGTCCAGACTTTTCAAATCTCCTTATTATATGTTTCCTTTTTTGTTTACATAGGGAACAATGTTTATAGTTGTGTGTACAGTGGGGGTCTACAACAAGAAGTGTATATTTTCAAACAATTTTTTAATGATTTAACAATTTTTGTAAATCATTTTCAGGCTTCTGCAGCTGTAGATTCTCACTGTGACTCCCTTGCTTGCTCATGCATATGTGTGTCTGCAATACCAAATATACAGGTTTAGTATCTGCCTGTTAGTGATTGTTTCCCATGTGTAACGTTTCGGTTGAGATGTTAACTGGTGGACGAGTACTGTGGATGTGAATGTGGGATGTCATTTTAATCATGTGTAACTGGTCACAAGGCCTAATTTGCAGTAACTATTGCTGTTTTATTTAACAATGCCTTGTTGTTTTGTATGCATAAATGTTTGGGTGTAAAGATTGTGTGTCCATCCAACAGGGAGCCACAGTATTTAAATTGACCAACCTGATGTTACAACGACTTTGAGGTGGCCAAATGTAAACTAAAAGCCTTAATTAAAGTGGTGCAATTTTGTATAACTTAGCATCCGTAGTTCAATAAATTTGGATTGCCGTGCAAGGGCTTGCATTATAGTTACTTGCCACTGAATGTGTTTTGTGTAATGTTTTAACAGTGCTAGTAAATAAATATGGGTTTACCTTTTTAAATGTAATAGGTGTTATTTTACACAGTGTGATTTCATAATTTATACCGTATAGGTAAATCAGACTCTTAATTCCAAGAATGATGAATGAAAGATATCAGGGTTCAGTTTTGGTTTTGTTTTCTTTTCTTTTCTAGAATTGTTTGACTATCCACATAAAACCACCCTTTGAACTTTTCTTTGAGAAAGAATGTTATAAAGCAAGCAGTATTACTTAGGGACAATGCCTTTGGCTGGTGTTCAGTAACTCTGTGGGGAAAGGAGGAAGGATTCAAATACTTTGGGTACTGCACTATGGATTTTCTTTTTTCTGATAGAATACAAATCTTTGGGGAATTAATACACAGAAATTTCCACCATTTATGCTCAAAATATTACTATGGTTATACAATTTTTGATGTGGATTCATGCTACTTTTCTTTTATTATCTCTGTCTTATGTGTGCTATGATTGAACTCTGTGAAATTTATAAAGAAGCTCTTAAACGTTTTCATAGTACTTGCCAGCTGCTGGAGCAACTACTTAGTGGTACCTTCTAGTTTGCAGGTGTGCCAGTCCTCCACACGTGCTGTTTGAAATGGGACATTAAAGGCTTTCGTTTGAAGACGGTCGTACTCGTTATG
This sequence comes from Mus musculus, assembly GCF_000001635.26. Lineage (NCBI taxonomy): Eukaryota > Metazoa > Chordata > Mammalia > Rodentia > Muridae > Mus > Mus musculus. Next base: position 117,813,848 of record NC_000076.6, on the reverse strand, counting down.
TATTTAAATTACAGGGCGGCTGCACTGCAGGGCCTGAAGTCAGTGTTGTTCTTCGTGCTCTCGGGTTTTAGTCCTCGAGACATATGGTTTAGTAAAGCCTGGGCTGTTGGGGATTTTTTATATATATAAGCATCTGGGGATGCCTGATTTCACTTTACTATCTTCATCCACTGGCTTAGCAATAGTAAGTGCAACAACCGAGACCAACCCAAGGGCCGCCCTCTTCGAATCCATGCCTGTAAGATTGCTAACCTGGGACACTTGACATTCTGTGCTGGGTGATGTATTGTGGGGCTTACCCTATGCATGTAAAATCCTAAACTAACACCCACTAGCCGTGATAACCCAGTTAGAGTGAATAAAAGAACTGCAGACATCAGATGTGCCACAGCTGTGCCCTAGGTAAGACGGGCTCTGATGGAAAGCACTGAGCTGCAGACAAGGGTCAGGAGCCCAGCGTGACCACTCTAATATAGTAAGTCACCATGTGGGATGCAGAGCCACAGTGAGGGACCCCAGCTATCCACACCCAGCGTTACCCGGTACAGTTGAGCAAACCCGGGGCCTTGTAAGTTGTGGCAAGGTTGCACCACCTGTGTTGACTGTGTCTTGTGCTAGATGAGGATGCTGACAGCATTTGCAGGAGTGAACGCTAGCGTCCTGCTGCGTAATCCTAAGGGCTGCGCTTTATATTTATAGCAAACACCATTTCTCTTGTACAGAAGTAGAAGGTGCATCTGAGGTATGGGAATAACATGTAGGTGGACTTCCCTGAATGGAATAATAGGAAGATAAAAAAAAGGACAAGGGACAGAGAGACCTGTCATGTCCCGAGAGTTGGAGAAGCTGGACTCGGGGGGAAAAACTATTTCCTTTTTTTTCCCCTCTTTTTCACATATCTGTGTAAGAATGTTAAAAACTTACTGTTCTTGCTTTTTTGCACATGTGAGTTGTGTGTAATGCTTTGTAATGCTTTCATGTGTGGGTGCACATGCTGTGTTCTAGTATGTGTGGAGACTAGAGATTTATATCAGGTGTCCTCTGAAGTCACTCCCACCTTACATATCAGGCCGCCATCTCTCAGCTGAAACCAAAGCTTGCAGGTTCTGCTGGTCTAGCCAGCTATCCCCGTTGTCCAGGTCCTCTCTCTACCTCCCCTGCACTGAGATTATATGCAGTCACCCCAGCTACCTGGCAAGCACTGCACCTCCTGCTGAGCCTTCTCATTGGTCCCTAGGCAGCTGTTTGGTTTCTATGTCAGTTCAAGTTTCCCCCCCCCCCCCATTAAGACTGTTTACCATAAATTGACATTAAAAATTCCATTGCAAAGTTAGGTTTTTGGTTTTTTTTAGTCATCTCATCTTAGGTGTGGATTACAAACATAAGGCATTGCTATAAGTCGTCTTTCCAGCTCCTTCAGGATGTGTGTTCATTGAGTGTAAAACTCTAGGCTGGAGGTGTGACCCAGGGTACTTGACTAGCCTGTATAGAGATAGAAGTACTGGGAAATGGGCATGCCCTTTATAGTTAATATTCCTACTGCCTAAAAAATAAGGGTTACCAGTTTGTCTCTCTTAAACTGTTAGTGTGCCTATAATTTTAAAATCAGTTGTAGCTTTATAGTACATCGTACCTGACAAACGCGTGCATGAGCGGTAGGTATGGCGAGTGGAACGTGCTCCTTTCACTGGAGAAGGAAAAATGCACAAGTGTGTTGGGGATGGGGACTGGTGCCAAGGCTGACAGTTGCTGAAGCTCCATACAAGTCCGTCTTTATTGTTATTACTGTTTTGATGGTGGTGGATTTTTGTTGTTTTAGGTTTTTTTGTTTGGTTGGGAATTTTTGTTGGTTGGTTGGTTGGGTTTTTTTCATTTGTTTTTCAAGACAGGGTTTCTCTGTGTAGCCCTGGCTGTCCTGGAACTCACTCTATAGACCACTCAGAACTCAGAAATCCACCTGCCTCTGCCTCCCAAGTGCTGGGATTAAAGGCGTGTGCCACCACCGCTTGGCTTAGCTTTGGTTTTGAGACAAGGTCTTGTTGAGTCCAGGCTGATTTCAGACCTGCTGTGTAGTCAAAGACGACCTTGACCTCTTCCTGGCCGCATTTGCTGAGTGGTGACTGGTGAGGCTACAGGCAAACCCCACCACGCCCGGCCGACCGTAGTTTACATTCTGCAAAAGTAGACACAAAATGACTGTTCTAACTGGATCTGTTTTCTGACTCCAGGGGGGTTTTATGTATCCTATATGTTTTAAGCCTGTTTCCCTTACAACCTTGTAAGTTGCTGATCTTAGGAACTAGAGGTTATATCTAGAACCTTGTAAGTTGCTGATCTTAGGAACTAGAGGTTATATCTAGAATTTGAGATACCTACCTCATTGCCACCGTTCTCTCCAGCGCCTGCTGTATTCCAGGCACTATTCACAGTGCTGAAGATGAAGCAGGTGTTCTGCCTGTGTGGAGATGCGCAGCCAGCAAAGCTCTGCCGGCCGTATGTTGAACCTGCACAGAGCCTTCCATCTTGATGGTGTGGTTAGTTTAGCAAAACCTGCTATCAAGTTTGACAAGTTCAAAGGCTTTTTCTCCTTTGCTGTCAGCCTTCTCATCTGTTGGAGAAGAGTGGGCAGAACTGTTACTATTTGGCTTGATGGCTGGTTAGACCTAGGTTAGCCTCATCTCTGCTGGACCTAAGCTAGCCTCGTCTCCCTCACTGTTGTTGGGAAGTGTGGTAACGCCCATCTATAGCCTTTAGCTCTTCAGCATTTGACTTTTCTAGAAACAACACCCTTACCTTAGAGGATTTCTGTGTGAGTAATGTACCAACCCAAGTTAAAAGGTCACCGCAGTTTTTAAATAAGGCAGAGAACAAAAAGTCTTTCGAGTTTTGTCTTCTGCCTGTTGCCCATTCAGATTTCTGTTTATGGTGTGGTAGTCTGCGTCCCTTATGAGGAATGATTTCAGAACAAGAAACTATCACTGTCAACCCTGCAATGTGCTCCAGGGCTGGGGAAGAAGTGATAAGGCAAAGAAGTCACGTCTTCCGAAGACTTAATGAGTCCCTCCACAGTGGGAGAGGCGAAGGCAGTGAATTCCAGGCATGCTGAGGAACTGCTGAGCTAGACTTAACCCCTTAAGTGATTTGGGCGTATTGCTCGGGTAAAAGGAAAAACCCAAAAACCGTAAGAGTGACTAGAGAACTAGTTAGCCGTTAACCAGTTGGTAAGAGTGACTAGAGAATTGGTTAGCAGTTAACCAGTTGGTCCTCAACCCTGCTGACGCTGCGGCCCTTTACCACGGTTCCTCATGGTATAGGGACTCCGCCCAAGAACAAAGTCATTTTCCTTACTACTTACGATTTTGTTACTGTCGACGATTCAATTCGTAATGTAAATATTTTTGGAGGTAGAGGTTTGTCAGACGGGGTCGAGACCCACAGGTTGAGAACCACTAGAACAACTTAGATGCCAAGGCTTGGGGGAAAAAATGTCTGAGGTTGGTGAGGAACAAAGGGATTGGGCACCGATGAAGATAATCTAGAGAAGCTGACAAGAAGTTGTTGTTGGGATACATTTAAGGAGAAAAAAAAAACACCTTGGGGAAGGGTGGGTTTATGTTGAGTGATGGCTGTCTTCTTCCCCAGAGAGCCACGTTTGACCAGTTGCCCTTACTAATAGGTATGGGTGACATTTGCTTCCATAAGAACTGAGCATGAAAGCCTGGTAGAAGCAGACTTGGGATGGACAGGGTTGGATTAAAGATTGGAGGCAGAGGGTGGTCATCATCTCCCACCATACGCCCCTCACTGTTTCTGCTCTCATTCACACCTCCTGATGGGGACTGACAGCTGATCCAAGGCACCAGGCCTCTGTGGATCTCTACCGAGTGCCCCAGAGCTGCTGATAGCTGGGCCACGGCTACGGGTACAGGCCACCACCAGGTGTGACATGGCTTCCCAATGTCACATGGCTTCCCAATAAAGGCCACACTTTTTTCCCCCTCATTTTTCTTAAACAATACTTTAGTACTTGGCCAGAAATGTTTTAAAGATAAATTAACTGTTTTTGTAATGAGCTGTAGCTCTATTTATCTAATTCTCTGGGGAAGCATTTGTGTCCTAAACAGAGTGTTCTAACAGATGTGGTGGTTTAAGCTATAGAGGTTCCTGCTCACATCCCCAAATCAAAACAGGACTGCACACTTGCTAGAGACGCCAGAAGCAAGCCCGTTCTTTGGCATTTAAAGATACTTGTGATGGTATTCAGAGCCCATCTGGATAACCCAGTGTTATTTGCCAAACCTTTAATTGCATCTGCAGGTGCCCCCTTTTTTTTCAGTTGATTGTAGCATCAAAGGTTTTGGGGGTTGGGGGTGTCAGTGTAACCTTTGGGGGGCCATTGTCTGCCAGAGTCTAAGTCAGCAGACCTCTGTAACGGTCAGAAGCACCTCCCGCAGTCTTGGATTTAAAGTGCTCTGTGGGGATTCTGAGCAAATCTGGGATTAGGTGAGACATCCGTGAGTCACCGCTCCACGAGACAGTCCACAATAAAGGAAAGGTGCCTGAAAGGTGTTTACAGCAATCTTAATTCTGCCTTGTCCTGCTGCCTGGGTCGGGGCTCATTTCAAGAAATGAGGGGTAAAGTGGGTATGGTGACACACACCTAAAATTTTAGTGCTCAGGAGGAGGAAACAGAAGGATACCTGCCCTGACTAAGAGACCTGTCTCAGGGGAGAAAAGGAGCTATGGGCGTGGCTCCTTGATAGAGCCTTTGCCTGAAACAGTAGGGCTGATGCTTAGTACATACTCCAAAAAGGATTAAATGACCTCGGCTTTGGGGCTCTTCCCTCAGTATACAGCCCACTTCCATTCTCAATATGCTTTTCTTCCTTAATAATTATTCCATGCCTAACATAAAACACATGTGGTTTTCCTCCATTTCTCTGTACTGTATTTTTCTCTTAAGCTGATAAAATTGTCCTCAAGCTGGGGGAAATGATAATTAAATGACCTCTGGTGGGCTATGTGAAGTTCATTAATAAAGCGCTTTCCCAGCTTGTTTGAGCCCTTGGGTTTGATCCCTAACACCATGAATATTTGAACAAGTTCAGATTAATTCAGCCCGCTGATTGGGGGTGGGCTATGCATCCAACATTAGGGCTGGGATTTCTGCTTTTATAATCACATCTTGAAAATGAACTTCGAACCCACCAAGTAATAGTGTGTATCACCAAAGGTTTGATTCAAATATCAACAGTTATTCTAGAAAAAAAAATATTTTTTTGCTGCTTTCCTTAATCTGTAGACTCCGGCATAGCATGGGTCTAATAAAGTTTAAACAGGAGTCAGATGTGTTGGTGCGCACCTTCAATCCTAGCCCTGCAGAAGCAGGCTGATCTCAGTCTGGGCTACAGAGTGAGACCATGATTTTAAAAAAAAGAAATCAATTAGAGACTTTAATACTGTCAGCCACTAACATGCTACTAATTGTATGGTGCCCGTATTTAAAGGACTTACTGAGAGGAGGAAGTGGCGCCTGCCCACTCACCCTGAACCTGTACAGGACATTCTAGTCAGAGCATCTAGACAGGATGTGGCTGGTGACAAGCACCGACTTGGTTGCCCTCAGGATGTCATTCAAACAGGGTGAATATAATAATGTATCAAGCATGTCGGCCCTGGAAGGTTGACATATTTTCAATGTCGCCTTCCCTGCCTGTCAGGATTGTCAATTGCACGATGTCCATCTTCCTAAGGTAGCTATAGGGAAGGTTAGGTGGTAGTGGTAGTGGTGGTGGTGGTGTTTTAAGCTTAGTCCTAAACCTCATTCTACAACAGTGGAATTAGCCATCAGTGTTGTAACTGCTTTATTGTACTCTGGAAAGGAAAGGTAGTTTTAGGAACTAGATTTTTTGATGAATCTGTGTTGGTATCCTTAGAGAAACAGTTGGCGATGACAGGTGTTTCAGAGGTCATATTAGGCCGGTGTGCTCAACAGAGCCAGGGGACTACCTCCTACAAGGACTAGCTTTCTGCTGGACAGGCTTCCAGAACCCCGTGGCCACTCAGATGGGAAAGCTGCATGTCTCAGCAGCCCTGATGTGATCCTGATGACCTGGAGATCCCTGGGACATCATTGGTCCTCAGTATGTGTGAAAGACTGAAGGAGCTGGGTTCTGTTTGTCTGTGTAGCCCTGGCTGCTCTGTAGGCAATGCTGACTTGGAACTCAAGAGAGCCACCTGCCTCTGCCTCGTGAGTGCTCAGGTTAGCCTGGCTAAGAAGCTAGATTCTGATGTCAGAGAGGATGGGAGAACTGTCTGCCCCAGTGGAGCAGACACCAGCAAGGGGAGGAGCCCCTCCCTGGACTCCTGGAGTAGAGCAGAATCGTCCTCTGATTACCACACACAGAGTAAAAGCTGTCAAGAAACAATTCAAAAGAAATATGTATAAGATGGCTACACATTTGATAGCAACAGAGTTAAATCAGTTGTAGGATTATACAGCTGATAATAGCCCTGGGGAGGCTAAGAGAGCCTGGACATTATAGCTTCAATCTGGACTATGTAGACCCTGTCTGAAAACACAAACCAGGCTAGCAGCTAAGAGCACCCAGAGGATGCATTTTCAAATCTCTGTGCTTATATGACAACCCACACGTCTATAACTCCAGATGGAGGGGACCTAACATCTTTTGGCCTCATTTGGGCCCCAGGTACACACATTGAGTACATGCAGGAAAGCGCGCTCTTACACATAAGGGAGCATAAGAAAATAGAAACGCAAAACAAATTCGATTGGCCCATAAATGGGTGTTTTAGCCAATAGCCACAGAAATGTAAATCAACGTAAATACTCGAAGAGTTTAACATGGATGAAAAACTACAAGGAGAGTCCCAAGGTTAAAACATAAGAAGCCATTGCTAGCCAGGCGTGGTGGCACACAACTTTAATCCCAGCACTTGGGAGGCAGAGGCAGGTGGACCTCTGAGTTCAAGGCCAGCCTGGTCTACAGAGTGAGTTCCAGGACAGCCGGGGCTATACAGAGGAACCCTGTCTCAAAAAAACAAAAAAAAAAAAAAAAAAAAAAAAAGAAGAAGAAGAAGAAGAAGAAGAAGCCATTGCTAATGGAAGTGTGAATCAGAGAAACTTTAGGTAAGCCAAAAATCGGGAACTATCTGCAAATATTTATTAAAATTCAAACTACACCTGTTTAACCAGGTGACCCTAATGTCTGTACCTAAAGAGAAAAGGTTATATACCAAGCTGATTAAACATTGGCACTGTGTGCCTATCAATAGGAAGAATAATTGAACAATTTACGACTGATGCATAACAAACATACATCAGTTGTAAGCAGTAAGTTTGGTGGTGATCATGCCTGTTGTCCCAGGCCTCCAGAGGCTCAGGTAGGATCCTAAACTCAAGACCAGCCTGGAGATAAATACAGATATAGACACACATGCACACATCCAGGGTGAGGGGGGTGGGGTGGGGAACGGGCATGTTAAGTGCGTGGTGGCACAAGCCTGTGATCCCAGCATTCACAATTTTTTTTTTAATCTTTCAAAAAAGCCAAGAGTTTAGCTTTCTGATATTACCTGAAATTCAACCTTTTTTATGCAGCTAACTCAGTCTTGTGAAGGACAAAGAAGCAAAAGCACTCTTCTAGGATCGTCAGCTTTTCCTAAAGACTAAACTCCATCGTTTTCAATTGCAAATGGGCAGCCTGGGTGGATTCGGAAGCATGGATTTACTTACTGTCCTTTGCTGAGCGACCCAAGAGTCTAAGCAGACTTCAAGGGCGTCCCTCGAATGGCCAAGCTTCAGGGCCCATCTTTCCGTGCTTCGGAACACACTTCTATTTTTAGAACGCACATAATTTGCTTTTAGATGACAGTAAATTTGCACTCACAAGGTATTTTTCAAGTCAATTTCTGCTCTTGATCTGTAAACTAAATTGACTTTTGTGTTTGTGGCTCTGGGGACAGAACCAGACTTTGGCACGGTGCCACTGAACTGGAGCCTCAACCCTCAAGAGTCCATCCTTCTGAATTCTCTAGAAGAGCGGTCCTCGGCCTTCCTAGTACTGCACCCTTTAATATAGTCCTCATGGGGTGGTGAACCCCACCCATAACATTATTTTATTGCTACCTCCAAACTATAATTTTGCTACTGTTATGAATGGTAAAGTGGATATCTGATATGGGAACCCTTGTCCACCCACGGGGTTGAGAAAGCTTACTGCTCTAGAAGGTATTTGACTATAGACAGAGTTAACCATTTTATATAGTAACATCTAATTGTCTCAGTATTTGTTACATTGTTTTCTCAAAGTTACTGTTACATTGTTACTGTCTATAGCTTTCTGCTCTTACAGAAGACCCAAGTTTAGTTCCCAGCACCCATAAACCAACTGTAACTCCAGCTCCAGGGAACCTGACACTTTTCTGGCCCCCACAGGCACCTGAACCCCACATGTGCATGCACACCACCTATAAATAAGAATAACTCTTTTGAAGTCATCATTGTTTCAGGCGATAATGAGTGTTTGCTGTCCCTTTGCACCTCACTCCCTGTCCATCTTACCCAGCTGGCCTCCAAGGCCAGGAGTCTCCAAAGATGAGAAACAACTGGTGGTGGTGGTGGTGTTTTAAGATGTAGCCCAGGCTGGCCTTGAACTTGTAACCATCTGCCATTGCCTCCTGAGTGCTGAGATGGCTGGTTTGAGCCACCACTCTGCCTTCGCCTGTGTTTTTTATTGTTCTGGTTTTTTGTTTTGTTTTGTGTGTTTGAGACGGGGTTCATTGTAACCCTGGCTGGCCTAGAACTTGCTATGTAGTCCAGGCTGGCCTTGAATTCAGAGAGATCTGCCTCTTAAATGCTGACATTAAAGGCGTCTGTCACCATGCCCAGACTGACCAGTGTTCCTAAGAACAGAGAGGAGCCTCCAGACTTTGGAGAGACACCCCTGGCACTCTCCCCGACCCTTCAAACCAGGCAGAATAAGGGCGTGGTAACACTGAAGACCAGAGAAGAGAAAAACCTGAGTGTGACTTTCATTTCCCAATGAGTAAAGACCATGCCAGCCGCATTCGCAGAATACCACCCAGACAGAATAAAAGCTGTCCCAATTAAACAGCCAAACTGTTTTCTGATAAGTCCTCCAACGAATGTGGATGTGCGCAGGGCTTACAGGACGTCTGCGACTGCAGAGATGTGAAGACGGGAACTCGGGTGCTGGGTGTGCAGTAATGGTTTTGTGGTTTAGCTAGAGAATGTCCTGTGATAACGATTTTAGTTTTTCAGTTGCTCCTAAGATCATTTCCACTATTGATGAGGCCTGCAGCGCCTGTAGAGAGGAGTCGCTGCGATTGATTTCCTTGTCTGGCCAGTCTTTTGTCAGCAAATTCGCACAGCTTTGAAAATGTCACCAGATATACTGTGCTTAAGGTACTAAAGGCAAAAGCACAGTGAAAACGTGTAGTAAAACAGCAACACGATACCAGGCTGGCAGCACCGTCTTAGGGCTGAAAGCGTGTCTAACGACCTGAGAACATGGCTCGCGCATGCGCGCACATGCTAGTACCTATATTGACGAGCACTGCCTTGAGTTGATGGCAGAATTGTAAGAAGCATTCTCGTATTTATCATTCCACAATAAAAGTCTATCAGATTTTGTCCTAGTTTGATTTCTGTTGCTGTGATAAAACACTGATCAAAGGCAACTTGGGGAGGAAAGGTGTCCTAGTTAGGGTTATTGTTGCTATGACGCGAGTGGATGCCGCGCCCCCACCTTGCCCACAAGCCAATCTGATGGAGGCAGTTCCTCAACTGATGTCCCCTCTTCCCAGAGATGGTCTAGGTTTGTGTCAGGTTGACGAAAACATGATCAGTGCAGATATAATTTTTTTTTTACATTTGTTTTATACTTAATGTTTATTGGTAATTTAAAAGCCTTTCGATTCAGGGTATGTAATCCTAGCCTTTAAGAGGCTGAGACAGGAAGAGAGCTACAAGCTTGAGGAAGATGAGGAGATGGCTCAGGTGGTAAAGTAATTGTCTTGCAAACCCAAAGACTTGAATTCAGACCCAGAGCCCTGGGGAAAGGAGGTAACCCGGGGCTGGGGAAAAACAGGAAGACCTCTGGGGCTTGCTGTGAGTCTAGCCTGCCAGGTACACTCCAAGCCAATAGGAAACCCTGTCTCTAACGTGGTGCTCCTCAATATAACAGGTGATCCTCCAGTCTCCATGATGCTCCTCAGGATAGCATCTGAGGTGGTCCTCCAGCCTCCTTTGCACATTCACACATTTACACATACGTACATATAGAATATCCATGCATACTTTTTTTTTTTTTTTTTTTTTAATGTTGAGGTAGCAGAAGAGATGCTTCAGTGGTCAAGAGCATATGCTGTTCTTGCACAGGACCCAGATTTGGTTCCCAACTCCCACATGGTGGCTCACAACCATCTGTAACTCCGTTTCCAGGTAAATCTGATGCTCTCTTCTGGCCTTGACACTAGCTATGAATGTGGTCCACACACACACACACACACATACATACGTGCAAGCAAGACATGTATACACAGTGTATCTTAACACAGAAGTAGCTGAATAGCTGGGGTTGAGCTCCATCATTGTAATCCTCCGGTTCCAACCTCTCAAACACTGGGATTACAGGCATGTGCCATTTTTTTCCTTTAATTTTGGAAAGGTCTGCTGTAGCCCAGGCTGGTATGAAACTGTTGTTGTTTGTTTGTTTGTTTGTTTTTCTTACCTCAGCCTCCTGATAATTGGAATTATAGGTATGTGTCCCCAAACCAGGCCTTACTTAACTGACAAGTAAAAACATTAAGTTATTCATATTAATGCAGTACGGTGTGATGTCTCTTATTTTCTAGACCTGGTGCCACTGTAGACCATGACAGCTAGTAAGTCACGATGTCGCCCAAGCTGGCCTTGAATTCAAGGGAGTCCTCTTGCCTTGTCCTCCTCCATCCTGTGGTTAAAGACCTGAGCCGCCACACCTAGCTCGAGTAAGGTTTCAATTCATGTGTTCTGTAGAATTTAAACCACATTAAACCTCTATAAATCTGCACTAGTCAGGGTTCTTTAATGCAGTGGTTCTCAACCTGTGGGTCATGATCATTTGGGAGATTGAATGACCTGTTCACAGACCTCCTGTAGGACTATCAGAAAATGCAGATGTTTGCATTACCTTTCATTACAGTAGCGAAATCACAGTTATGAAGTAGCAATGAAAATAATCTTATGGTTGGGCTCATCACAGCATAAGGAACTGTATTAAAGGGTCACAACATTAGGAAGGTTGGGAACCACCAGTCTAGAGGTAGAGAACCTTGTGTATATAGGCAAGCGCTCTGTAACTAAGCTACATTCCCAGAATGTAATTTTTAAAAATTAAAAATTTAAAAAACAATTTTTTTTTAAATTTGAGACAGCTCAAGTTCCAGGCTGGCCTTGAACTTGTGATCCTCCTGACATGGCATCTGAGTAGCTGGGGCCACAGACCGTCCTGAAATACCTGGCTCTTCCTGGTTTTGAAGTGTGTACTACTATCTAGGGCCATGCTGCTCTGCCGTGTTGAAACCGAACATCGTGCTCTGTCTCACTGCACTGATGTCCGTGGGTTTTCTGACTGTTTGCTTGTCTGGTTGGTTGGTTTCTCCTTGTAGCCCTGCCTGACCTGGAAATAGATCTGAAGACCAGGCTGGCCTCGAACTCAGAGCTGCTTGCCTCTGCCTCCCGAGTGCTGCAAGGGCATGCACCACCACCCTGGCATCCAGACGTGGGTATCTAAGGCATAATTCACTTGTAAAAGAGTTACTTAAAAGTCAGAACACGGGCTGGTGAGATGGCTCAGTGGGTAAGTGTGGGAAGCCACATGTGCTGTTGCTGAGTGGCACTGACTACTGCTGGCCACCACGCATAAGATTGGACAAACAACCAATGTGTACATATGCAGTAAAGTTTTTTGCAAAGACACTGCCTGGCCCAGGCATGATAATGAGGTTCTGTAAGGTACTGAGAGTATAACCAATCAGATGTGAGACATGCAAATGAGGTATGATAATGAGGTTCTGTAAGGTACTGAGAGAGAGTAACCAATCGGATGTGAGACATGCAAATGAGGTATGATAATGAGGCTCTGTGAGGTACTGAGAGAGAGTAGCCAATCAGATGAGGAACATGCAAATGAGGCATAGTGCATAACCAATCCAGGTGTGAGACACACCTCTCCTAGGCCTATAAAAGCAGCACCAGTTCTGGGCTCGGGGTCTTTTCGCCTCTACAATCAAGCTCTCCCAATAAACGTGTGCAGAAGGATCCTGTTGCAGCGTCGTTCTTCCTGACCAGTCGAGCGCGCGCAAGAGGTAAGAGGACCCGACTGCTCTTCCGAAGGTCTGGAGTTCAAATCCCAGCAACCACATGGTGGCTCACAACCATCCATAATGAGATCTGGCGCCCTCTTCTGGAGTGTCTGAAGACAGCTACAGTGTACTTACATATAATAAATAAATAAATTAAGCAAACGTATTATTAAAAAAAAAAAAAACAGTCAGAACACTTCACACTTCTCCACTCTGCTTTCCTCTCCAAACTGAACACAGTTTAAAAGAATTAAAAAGAGGGTCTGAAGCAGCTGGGCGTGGCAATTTAGCTCAAGCTCCCTTCATCGAGGAGATGGAGATTAGAGGATTGCTAGGAATTTAGGGACTGTGTGTCTCACCTAGGAAATTTCAAGCCAGATTCTAGGAGGGGAGGGAGAGGAGAGGAGGAAGAAGAGGAGGAGGAAGAGGAAAAGGAGGAGGAGAAAGAGGAAGAGGAGGAGGAGGGAAAAGCATGTCTGGAGCATCAAGTTTGTCCTGCTTCTAAGCCCTGTGAGAAGATGCTAACAGTACCACTGGGGTGTCGCACACTATGGAGAAGCTTATATGTGACAAAATGAAAACAAAAGTGGACATTTTGTTATCATTTTATACTTGTATATCCTTTTTGCCAGAATATAGTCTAAGCTAACAAAAGGCAAATGAATTAACTGAAAATGACCCATTCGTTCCAGAATGATCCGTTCAGCACCTGCCAAGTGCAAATCGGTGCAAATAAAACTTTCCTGCTTTCTCAGCTGAACAAAATTCAAAAACTTACTATTTCTTCGTATCCTTGTAATAGGAGCCAGTGTTTACTGGGTGCATATTATATACCGACACCATTCTAAATGGTTGGTTTGGTTTGGTTTGGTTTGGTTTTTTACACAGAAGTGTAATTTGTCCAAAATTCCATTAGGAAGGGAGACCAAGAACTCAGACCAATGAGTCTGCTCCGTAACCATCCTTGCTGGTGAGACACTGATGCTCGGTGCAGACCCTCCAGGGTTACGAGGTTATCCCTTCCTTCGGTTTTGTACATGAAACTTAAATGTCATGCGGTGAAATCAGTCACAAAAGGTAAAATGAACTTTGTGTGGCAGCTCAGGCATAAAACCCCAGCCCTTGACAGCTGGAGACTAAAAGATAAACTCAAGAGACCCCCAACTCCATAGCAAATCTGAGACCCTCCTAGGCTACCCCAAACCCTGTCAAAAAGATGGAAGGCGGGAAAGAAAGAAGGGCAAAGCCACAGTGATCGTAGCCTGAACGATGTTGTTATCCAGGAAGATAAATGGCAAACAGACTCCACTTCCAGTCAGCGTCCACTGAACAAACCGGAAAAGTGGCATCTGAGGAGATGGAATCCACGTGTGATCGATCGCTTCCCACTCCCATCGCTGTGAACACGTCCCTTCCTGGGTCCTGACGGGTCCCATGAAGTATGACATGCAGTTCAAATAAAACATCCGAGTTTCAGGACACACACAGTCCAAAGTCCATGTGCAAATAGTTTCCCTTCTCCTGATCATGAGCTTCTCAGAACTGAACTTTTTCCTAACAAGTTGAAAAACAAACTCCTATTGGTGTGGGGTATGCACCAGGCAGGACTACTTGAACATGGGCTTAAGCCAAGAAAAAGTCAGTATGAGCCAGCTGGCGATGTATAGGCTTCCAGTGTAGCCCCAAGCCTTCCCTAGGGTGAGCTTTTAAGCACAGAAGTCACATTCCGGGTTGATACACCTCAGCTAGCAAGGACAGTTAGCCAGAATCAGAACCGTAGAAGCCAAAACCAAGGTTAGTGCACTGAGAAACTTTCCCAGAACTGTAGACCTTGATGGATTATGTCTTTGTTTTCATTTTGGCAGATGGTGTTGTCTGCATGCTGAGTTTTATGGCCTGAAAGGTACTTCTATCATGGAGTCAGCAGTGCTAAGGTCTGGGGACCAGTCACAGTAGGAGTTTTGCAAGTTCCTCTGAAAAAATGCATTCATAACTCTGCTTTATTTCATTTCAGGTTGCTGATTGATAGCTATTTGGTATGTGGAGGAAGCTGGTTGTTTTTCGCTTTGTTTGCTGTTTTTAAGTCGGTCACACACAGCCATGCCTGGCTCTTTTACTTGACTGCAGGGAATTTGAGAGTGAACAGACCATTTCCCCTCAGTCTCTGCTGCCCAGACCCAGGTGCAGGGCCTGGCTCTTAGCAGACGGCTAAATATTTGTTACTGGATAAGCAAAGAGGTGTTCTGAAGAATTGACTCTTTATATGGAGGACAAAGGGGGAGTTTGTAAACATGTAAATGTAATGTGTTAATCTGAACTCTTCAGACAAGAAAAACAAAACAAAACAAAACAAAACTTCTGCTATTGGCCCAGCATGTCAGAAAATACCTCTGATATCTTTAGCATGGTATATCAAGTTTGATGTCACCCAGTGAGCTGGTGATCTTTCTAGAGTTGGGTCGGTGAGATGGAACTTGCTGTAAAACCTGATAACCAGGTGTGATGCCCAGGACCCACAGGCTAGAGGCCACATGGCTGAAAGAGACAGAGCTGATTGATGAACCTAGGTGATACAGCTCTGGCATCCAAGCTCCTAGGCATTCTTCTCTGGTGCTGAAGTCCGCAGCCACCATGATAATCATCTACCAGACCTCAGACGCTACAAGATCTTAGAGATCAAAGAGGACAGAGCTTCAAGGTGGAGGATAAGATGGTCAGTCGAACAGAGAGTAACATTCATGGCTTGCTTATTGGGGAAAAGGCCTCTGCTGAAGGCCCAGGGGCACTGAAAGCACAGGACTCTCACAGGTGCAGATCTTGTCACAGAGCATCACTTGACAGGGAACAAGCGTCCCAAAAGTAGGCCTACAGGAAGTACATTAAAAGCCACAGGAACATACTCAAAGGCAAAGTCGAAGTACAGAGGCCAGGAAAACTAAGCCCTTTCTGACAGGGGCTGCAGTATAAATCAGGCACACCCTTGCTGATTTCAGTAATTACTTTGTGTGTGTATGTGTAGGTGTGTGCATGGGATGTAAGTGTGTACATGTATATGTATGCTTGTGTGTGCATATGTGTATGGGCCTGAGTGTGTGTATGTGAATGCATGCTTGTATGTGCATGTGTGTATTTGTGTGTGTGTGCCTGAGTGTGTGTATATGTGTCTGTATGTATGCTTGTGTATGCATGTGTCTATTTGTGTGTGGGGTGTGTGTCTGTGTCTGTGTGTGCTCGTGTGCGCATGCGCGCGCGTGTAAACATGACTCTAGATAGCACAGCTTTGGTTGACCTGTAGCTAAGTAGACCAGACTGGTCCCAAAGTCAGCAGTCTTTTTTCTTCTGCCTCCTGGGTTCTTTGGATTACAGGCACGTGCCACCAAACCTAGCTCTAATTGTGTCATTCTGTCAACAGTGACGCTCTGAATGATTATTGTAACTAGTAGAACATCTGGATTTAGAAGTGTCAAAGAACAAAATTTCATCGAGAACAGTGTGCTGGTTTGAATGCTATGCTCCCATAGACCCATAGGGAGTGGCACTGTTAGGAGGTGGAGCCTGCTGGGGTAGGTGTGGCTTTCTTGGCGTGCCTCACTGAGAGTGAGCTTTGAGGTGTCCGATGCTCCAGCCAGGCCCAGTGTGTCTGTCATCCTGCTGCCTGCTGACCTGGATGTAGAACTCTCAGCTCCTCCTGAACCATGCCTGCCACTCGGCTGTCTTTAGATGCAGTGGGATTCCGTGGTCACTGCATGAACGACTTCTTTTTTTTTTTTTTTTTTTTTTTAGATTTATTTTATTTTATTATATGTGAGTACACTGTAGCTGTCTTCAGATGCACCAGGAGAGGGCATCAGATCTCATTATGGGTGGTTGTGAGCCACCATGTGGTTGCTGGGATATGAACTCAGGACCTTCAGAAGAGCAGTCGGTGCTCTTAACCACTGAGCCATCTCTCCAGCCCCATGAACGACTTCTTTCCGGTTTGATCCAGTCTATCGGAGCTTAGTGGCATCCCATTAATTATATTTCTCAGGTGATATTTACTCGAGTATTTAGAAGTGAAGTGTCCCTGTAGTTGATATCTGAGGCGGTTGAGGAGAAAGGAAGGAGTGTGTCAAGTCCGGTTCTGTCTGAGCGCTGGCTGCTCAGAGGAGCTGCTGTTTCCCCAGCTCCCCGCCCCTTCCGGTCTCTCAATTCCGTGAGCTCTTGATACCCCCCTTCCAGTGCTTGCTTTTCTGCTTAAGTTAGGTTTCTGTCTAACCACCCTAAACCAAAAGTTACCATGGATACAATACACGTCACAGAAGGAGTTTATTTCACAGAATTTTAAAGTATCCAAATGTGTACGATGTAAATATTTAGGGGACTTTGTAATGTTAATGTTTACAAGTTAAAAGTGTCATGATATGGTTCAGTAGGCAATATGTCCAGGGGTAGAACCAAGTTTTGGGTTTGTTTGTTGTTGTTGTTTTTTTTTTTTGGTTTTTCGAGACAGGGTTTCTCTGTGTAGCCCTGGCTGTCCTGGCACTCGTTCTGTAGACCAGGCTGGCCTCGAACTCAGAAATCCGACTGCCTCTGCCTCCCGAGTGCTGGGATTAAAGGCGTGCGCCACCACGCCCGGCTGTTGTTTTTTTTTTTTTAAGAGACAGTATCTATAGAACTAAATTTGACCACCTGATCTCCATATTTACACCAAGGTACACACACACACACACACACGTACAATAATAGTAATAATAAATAAAAAATTTTAAATGAGAATCTTTAAGATGGCCTATAGGTAAAGTGTTTGCTCCCAGGCTGGATGACCTAAGTTTGATCTTAGGACTCATGTGGTAGAAGGAAAGACCCAGTTGTCCCCCAAGTGCCCTCTGGCCTCCACAGTTCCTACATGGCATGTGCCCTGCCCCCAAAATAAATAACCATAATTAAAAACAATAAAAGGGTCCAGAGAGAGAGAGAGAGGATTCCGTGGAGAGAGGGTTCCGTGGGTAAGTCCACTTGTAGTTCTTGTACAGGACCAGGATTCAGTTCTCGACACCCATGTGGAACTGGCTGCAATTCCAGTTCCAGGGGAATCCAGTGCCCCCTATGGCCTCTGCCGGTACTGCATGTCCATGATGCACTGTCATACACGGAGGCACACATTCATACACATACAATTTAAACGTAAAATTTAAATTGAAAAAAAAACATTGTAGCCGGATTCCAGTGCATTTTCTAACAGTTTGTTTCTTTGAACATAAGGCTACTTCTCTGTCCCAAACTGCTCTTCTTATGATCATATATGTGTGTGTATTTGTGTATATATACATATATATGTATTTATATGTACATATATGTGTATATATGTATGTACATATATGTGTATTTATATGTACATATATGTGTATATATGTATGTGTGTATATATACATACATATATGTGTGTGTGGGTGTATATATATATATATATATATATATATATATATA
Organism: Mus musculus; assembly: GCF_000001635.26. Taxonomy (NCBI): domain Eukaryota; kingdom Metazoa; phylum Chordata; class Mammalia; order Rodentia; family Muridae; genus Mus; species Mus musculus. The sequence goes on along the minus strand of NC_000076.6, from coordinate 117,795,989 downwards.
TATAGCATTGGGATCTGGGAGATGCTCAGTAAGAGCATTTGCCCTGCAAGTATGAGAACCTGGGTTAAAATCCTCAGCACCTGGGTAAACATCCAGGCATAACCACACTGGCTGTGACATTGGCATTTGAGACAAGCAGACCCTGGGGTGATGGAGAGTCACCCCAACTATCTCTCTTAATAAATACTAAGTCACCCAACTAAAAAGCTTCTTGTACCCTTCAAATAATACTCTCCAGGAGAGGGAATGAAGATCGCCTATTTTACAGAAACCAGAAATGCTACCATCAAAGGAGAAACATACATACATTTAAATTAAAGATCTTACTTAGCTCTCTTTACAATCCTAGAGTCAGACAACACTCCATCCTGTAGAAGAAAAGTGTTCCAGTGAGATGAGCAGAAGAGCTTTGCTCTAGGGACAGAGAAGGGCCAGGATCGCAGGAAAAGGGAGCTGCAGGCTCTCCTGTCAGGGCTCCACCACAGCTGTTTATGCTGAGATGCAGCAGCTCTACTACCAAATCGCCTCCGAGGTCACGAACAGAGACAAACAAAGCTTGGGGAAAGAAAGAACAGCAGAGGCTAAGGCAAGGGGGCAGTGCATCCAAGGCCAGCCTGAGCTAGATAGCAGAATGTGTCCAAGGACAAGCCAACAATAAAGGCATTTGGGAGTCACAAAGTGAGGAAGTGAGCCTCTGCATAAGGCAGGGCCAGCAAGGCAAAACAACTGAAGATGAAGTACTTAGCACTGGGTTACTTTTCTTGTAAAATTAAGCAGAGACAATTTGACTATGCCAATCAAAAATGGTCCTTGTGGAAAATCTGGTTATCTCTCTTTAATTGTCTGGAGATCAGATAATTTAGCCTTGTAAGGTAGAACGTTCGTGGGTGACTTTTATGTATATATATATATATATATATATATATATATATATATATATATATGGTTATATATATAGTGTATATGAGTACACTGTAGCTGTCTTCAAACACACCAGAAGAGGGCATCGGATTTCATTACCGGTGGTTGTGAGCCACCATGTGGTTGCTGGGAATTGACCTCTCAGGACCTCTGGAAAAACAGTCAGTGCTCTTAACCACTGAGCCGTCTCTCCAGCCCTCATGAGTGATTCTATCTTGGTGAATCTAATTTGCTGTGGCCAAATGCAGGGGGTTCATCCACACCAAAGGATTTTTATTTAGTAATTGAAACAGGAAATATCATATCTCAGGGTTATTTAATAGATGTGATGCACACACAGATATGTGTGCATGCATGTGTGGGTGTATGTGTGCACATATTCGGTGTGATATGTGTATGTGTATGACATGGTGTGCGTGTGTGTGGGGTATGTGGTGTGGCATATGTGTTGTACGTGTGCAGGCATCCATGTGTGCATGTGTGTATTTGTATGTACACTTGTGTGTTTGTGTGTAATTGTAGCATACATGGAGGTAGGGCTGAGTTTTGAGACTAGAAGACAATTTTTTTTGTGGTTGGTTTTCTCCTTCCACATTTACCAGGGGTCCAGGGACAGAAGCTAGATCATCAGGTTTGCAGGGCAAGCTGCTCCCTGGCTGGCCCTTCTAACACTATGGTTGTAATCTGGTTACTTAATAAACAGTGTCTGCTTTCAAAGTGAGGAGCAAAAAAGTAACAACTGAATTCTTCAGGCAGCTGGATGCACTGCCTTTTACTCAGACAGCTCTGGATTAGAAGGGATACTATAGTACTACTTTTTTCTTTTCTTTTGAGACTGGGTATCAAAACAAAGAAACAAACAAAACAACAACAAACTCGTACTGGCCTCTAACTTAGTAGGGCCTGAGCATGGCCCTGATTCCTGTCTGTACCTTACTCTGTGCATGGGACGGGCACAGTAAAGAAACTGCCACCGTGACTGCTCCGTTAGGGATAAGGTTTTTAATGTGGGTAAGAGAGAGAAAAGATCCAGAGGCACCTGGAAGTGCCCAGAGCGGAGAGAAAAAGAAACAGGCTGGACATGGCCAGGGCCGGGGAAGCTAGAGAATGGGAGAGAATAGTTACATCAGCAAGAGATGGGAGTCAGGACAGAACACACCCAGACACCAAATGCTCAGCACAAAGGAAATGTATTACCCAAGACGGACAAGCAGAAGGTGTTGCCTCCGTCTGGATCGGCCAAAGAAGGCAGCAGGTGTCTCTGCAGGAGAAAGGGGGAAGGCTGTGCTAGGATGAGTTGGTAAGTCCTAAGTGGACATGTTAGCCAGCTAGTGAATTTTGATAGTTGGACCTCGGAGTTTTAGTCAGGCATAAGGATGTGGCCAAATAAGGGAAGAGACCTTGGTGGCTAGGTTTAGGAATGTAATCTAACGGTTTAGCAAGGGAGAGGGGAAGGGAGAGGGCCACACCTGCTGGTGATGTGTCTGCAATGTCTGCGCCTGTTGGAGCTCTTCAAGATAGTTTTGTGTGCAAGATGAGAGAGCAGAGACTAGAAATTAGTGCAGAGTCGGGATTGTGGGGACAAGTAGCTAAGAAGACCGAAGGAAAACGCATTACAGGAGTTCCTGAGGAATGCTGGCGTTTATCTAACCGCCAGAAATCAGAAATGGTTCAGCCAGAGCTCATTTCTAGATATTTGGAGGGCCTGAGACCTAACATTTTTGAGGTACTGGAACAGGTAAGTATTCCCACGCCCAAAACTTTTAAAATTTATGATAATAACAGCAACAATAATAATTGCTATTATTACTATCGTCAGGCTTTCTTAGTGCAGGCTTGCTTCAAAATCGTGGTTCTTCCTCCTGCCTCAGCCTCCCATGTGGCTTTCTTATGCTTTGCTTTTTTTATTGGATTTCTTAAAAAACGGCTGATTCCGTAAAAGAGAAATAAATAACGAGAGAAAACAACCTCAAAACCCGTCCAGTGAGGTTACACCACAGTTCAAAGAGGTGAGCGCCCCGAGACAGGCCAGATCCCGTAAAGTGGCGCTGAACCGCAAACAAGAACGCTGAATGCAGACTCTTCAACAGATTCCTAAAGTCCAGGTTATAGACTTCCGGCTTCCCAGAACAACGCCCCACCCAGACCACGCCCACAAGCCAGGCTCAGGCGACATACCCAAGCTCCGCCCCTTTCCCCGCCCCCTTCCTGCCTGGCCGGCACCACCCAGCCACGCAGTCACTCCCTGGCACACTTCCGCGCCTGCGCCCACTGAGCCTGCGGCTGGAGACGAAAGTCGCGCATGCGCCGAGCGGGAACATTGTTTCTCTGGGACTGGCTTAGCCAGGCCGCGCTTCCGGGTCGAAGGGTGTGCTTCCGGAGAGCGGGAAGGCTGAAACGCGGCGGCCAGGCTGCAGTCAAAGAGTTGCAAGGTTCTAGGCGGAGACCGCTGAAGCCATGGACAGGTCAGTCCTGGTAGGGACGCCTCGGCCGAGACTGGGGCTCTCGCCTGTTAGCGACGTAACCGCCTCCGCGGCCAGGGATTTGGCCCTCGGTGGAGGAATGGACGCTTGGCGCGATTGGAGCGGGGATGTGAGAATGCGGATCCCCGGGGTTCCACGCCGCGCCTCCCGGGTCTTCTCGGCGCTCGCTCCGAAGTGTGCGGGGGTCTGTGATGGTCCCGCATTCGAAATGCGAAATGAAGCAGTTCGAGCTCAGGGCCATCAGCCGCACTGACAGTTCAGCCCAGACGTCCTCAGCGTGGTTTTATTGCGGTTATTAAGTCATGTCAGCTGTACGTTATTGGGTAACGGTGGTCAGCTTAGACTTTAAAGTGCCGGCCCTAGGGAGTTGAATTTCTCCCTCCCTCTCAAATGATTTATGCTCGCCTGACACGAAGATGGGTTGTTTAAGGCCCTTGGCATCGGGGAGTAGATTGTGTAGTGAAGACAGTCGAGCAGTGTAATACGATGTATTTATACTGTACTGCGGGGAAAATAAATGAAGGAGATGTTTTATCTCCCTGTCACAGGAGTTTCAGGCAAACCTATAAAAGTAACTTGCTAGCTGGTCTTTTGAGTAATAATAGCACATTATTGATACTGAAAACATTGTGCTAGGGGTTATCTTATGTGTGTTCCTTAAGCTTTAAGTGGCACATTTAGTTTTAGAGCAATCCCGTGAGGATCTTATCTATATAGAACAGTGAGCCTGTAAGAGATTTAAGGAATGGCATAGTTAAATAGAACCCTGTTATGGGGCTGGGGATATAGCTCAGTGGTAGAGTGCTTGCGTAGTAACCCTTAGGTTCTGGGGGGGGAAAGAGAAACATTACCAGCAGGGACCTTTGAATCTCCATAAAGCTGTTTGATGAATAACTTAAGTAGATAGATGAACATCCAGTGACAGGGGAACACATATAGACCTCTGTAAAAGAAACATACTCAGATATAAAGTCATGAAAAATGTTCACGCTTGTGTGGCTGAATGCTCCCAGCAATGCGGATGGACTTGATGGGCAGAACTAAATTAGGATGGTGGTGTAAATACTGTGCTGGTGAGTGTTAGCTTGAGTCTGCAGAGAAGAGGAAGCTGGCTGGAGATTTTAAGTGGAAGAAAGGTGTACTAGAAGGATAATTAAAATCAACCCCCATGGTTTAGTTTATAAGCTGTCAGATGACAGTGCTGGAGGCCCATAGCACTGTGCTAAGACAGGAGACATCCTTAGTCTACATGGAGGGAAATCACTTGAAGGGCCATTTCTCCTCTTCACTAGAATTGCTTCACTTTTTCTTTCATCCCGCCAAGCCATATCGTACTCACAGTCTGAAGTATAGTCCTGGCTGCATAGCAGTGTTTGGTCAGCATGCAGGCCAAAAATATAACAGTGGTCCCATATGATGATATTGCCTAGTGACATGATGACTGGCTTAGCTTGTATAGATATATTCTGTGAAGTTTTCATGAGGATTAAAAAAAAGAAGAATTCTCAGAGCCTGTTCCTTCTTTGTTTGGGTTTGTTTTTGAAGCTGCTTTCACCCTGTCTCAGATTGGCCTGGCACTTCCTATGTAGTACAATTTGGATTAGAGGTGTGAGCCTGGGCTAAAACCAAGCCCTTCAACAAGCAGCTAACTCATCACCGTATTTTAGAGAGTGCAGAGTCCTTCCTTGTAGAGAATTCTGTAGTCAAGCAGCTCTTTGGTCTGATGGAGGAAAAGATTTACCTTTATGAAGCCATACTGTAGTATAAATTTCGGGTTCTAAGATAACTCCGCGGAGAACATACTATTGTGATACTAGGCAGTCAAAGACAGGGCTGGTAGCCGAGCACTGGGTGGGATTTGGGGGAGTAAGCAGGACTCAGAGACAAGAGGTTATTCTTGCCAACAAGATCCAAGACTTGGCTATTGGGGTGAGCCGTCCCTCGACTGACGAAGATCCTTTCTTTGCCCTAACTGTAACGGTAGTCCTTCAAAGATGCCGTCTAAGACCTTGATTATACTGTTCTAGGAGTGGCTTCGGGGGGATGTCATCCCCTGTGATCCGGGATGCGGAGGTGACGAGGACTGCCCGGAAGCACAGTGCTCACAAAAGAGTTCTAAGTATCCTTCGTGTCAGGATTGCAGAGTGCAGGGTGCCGTGAATCAGGGCTGTGGGATTAAACATTAGCTGGGATAGAATTTGGCTTACCTCCATTGGGGTTTACATATATGTTTACATACACGGGACATACATGTTCTCAGTGAATGTCAGTGAGCTAAGATGCCTGTTTCTCTGAAAAGCATGTTGTCTCACTACTGGTATGCCATAGTAGTCAAAACTTATTATCTAGTCTCTATCTGAGAATTTAAATGACAGGTGGCTTTAACAGCTGTACAGAAAAGGTGGTGCCCATAAAACACTTTGTTCTTGAAAGAAGTGTGCTCATGTATCTGTGTAGTAAATCCTTGCTTGACTTTAATGATTTTTCTTTTCTCTACATGGAAACTTTCCTTAATTCTTCCTAAGTTCAGGCCAACCAAGAGGACAATTTTGGTACTGCTACACCAAGAAGCCAGATCATTCCTCGAACGCCAAGCTCCTTTCGACAGCCTTGTAAGATTTTGTTTGTGCTTTGGAAGTATTTAATGAAGTAGCCAGCTGGCATTTGTATAATTTTCATTATAAAATATTTAGCTACAATATCAGGAAGTAAGCATAAATAGTAATGATTACAGTTATCTGAGCTCTTATGAACAAGGACCTGTACTCTATATCAGTACATAGTAACTGTGACATACTGTATCTGCTATCCTCTATATCAGTATATAGTAACTGTGACATGCTGTATCTGCTGTCCTCTATATCAGTACATAGTAACTGTGACATGTTGTATCTGCTGTCCTCTATATCAATACATAGTAACTGTGACATGTTGTATCTGCTGTCCTCTATATCAGTACATAGTAACTGTGACATACTGTATCTGCTGTCCTCTATATCAGTATATAGTAACTGTGACATGTATCTGCTGTCCTCTATATCAGTACATAGTAACTGTGACATGTTGTTATCTGCTGTCCTCTATATCAGTACATAGTAACTGTGACATGCTGTATCTGCTGTCCTCTATATCAGTACATAGTAACTATGACATGTTGTATCTGCTGTCCTCTATATCAGTACATAGTAACTGTGACATGCTGTATCTGCTGTCCTCTATATAAGTACATAGTAACTGTGACATACTGTATCTGCTATCCTCTATATCAGTATATAGTAACTGTGACATGCTGTATCTGCTGTCCTCTATATCAGTACATAGTAACTGTGACATACTGTATCTGCTATCCTCTATATCAGTACATAGTAACTGTGACATGCTGTATCTGTTGTCCTCTGTATCAGTACATAGTAACTGTGACATACTGTATCTGCTGTCCTCTATATCAGTACATAGTAACTGTGACATGTTGTTATCTGCTGTCCTCTATATCAGTACATAGTAACTGTGACATGCTGTATCTGCTGTCCTCTATATCAGTACATAGTAACTGTGACATGTTGTATCTGCTGTCCTCTATATCAGTACATAGTAACTGTGACATGCTGTATCTGCTGTCCTCTATATCAGTACATAGTAACTGTGACATACTGTATCTGCTATCCTCTATATCAGTATATAGTAACTGTGACATGCTGTATCTGCTGTCCTCTATATCAGTACATAGTAACTGTGACATACTGTATCTGCTATCCTCTATATCAGTACATAGTAACTGTGACATGCTGTATCTGCTGTCCTCTGTATCAGTACATAGTAACTGTGACATACTGTATCTACTTTTCCAAGTTAGAAGGCAGACTTGGAGAAGCCAGTGTGAGTGAGTTCATGCTGTTATTTAGACAGTGAAAACAGGATTCCAACAAGTCGATTTGTTCCAAAGCCCTGGCCACTACCCTGCATGCCCCAGTGTGCTCTCTGAAGTTAGGTGATGAAAATCTGCTGACTGCTGCCACCTTTGATCATTTTAAGTCCACTCAGTTACAGCTAGATTAAAAGTACCTACTATAGTAAAAAAAAAAAAAAAAAATTAATAGCATGATAAGCTCAACTTTAGAAAAATAAGTTAGTCTTCATAACATAAAAATGATAACACTTAAACTATTTGATTTGAATCTAAATAATTGAAAGCTGAGAAATTATTCTTTTGTGTGTATGTGTGGGTATTTTTTCATGTTCATGTATATATAGATGTGTGTTATGTATATATGCATGTTTTTGTGTGTCTGGAGCATTGTATGTATGCATGCAAACATACATGCACATAGATACACGTGTGAGTCCAGAGGTGAACCTTGGGTATTGGTCCCCAGTGTTCTCAAACAGGGTCCCCCATTGCGACCTGGGGCTTTCTGATTGTCCAGACTGGCTGCCTAGTGAGTGCTGGCTCTCCTCTCTCTTCTCCCCAGTGCTGTGCTTGCAATCGTGCACCACTGTGCCTGAGTCTTTTACAAGGATGCTAGGGCTCAGACTCAGTTCTCATGCTTGTACAATGAGCAAGCATCTGGTACAATGCTTGTACCAACTGAGCCGTCTTCCCGCTCCCTGGAAGCTTAGATTCTGTTGCTTGGCTCCGTGCTTTGTGTTGACAGTGTTCTGACCTTCCACTCACAGTTGTTACTCCATCGAGCCGAAGCCTACTGAGACACCCGGATATTTCCTACATTCTTGGAACGGAAGGGAGGTCTCCCCGGCACACACAGTCTTCTGGGTACTTGGGAAATCTTTCTATGGTATGTATAAATAAATGCACTTTAATACTTAAAGGCACTTAAAAGTCTTTTTTTTTTAAAGATTTATTTATTATTATACATAAGTACACTGTAGCTATCTTCAGATACTCCAGAAGAGGGTGTCCAGCCCCCATAACTTTTAACTTAAATTAAAAGACTTTTAGGGCTGGTAAGATGGCTCAGCGGGTAAGAGCACTGACTGCTCTTCCGAAAGTCCTGAGTTCAAAAATCCCAGGAACCACTTGGTGGCTCACAACCATCAGAAATGAGATCTGACGCCCTCTTCTGGTGTGTCTGAAATCAGCTACAGTGTACTTACATATAATAAATAAATAAGTCCTTTTTTTTAAAAGAAAGAAAGCAAGAAAGCAAGCAAGCAAGCAAGCAGGGCGTGGTGGCACATGCCTTTAATCCCAGCACTCAGGAGGCAGAGGCAGGTGGATTTCTGAGTTCGAGGACAGCCTGGTCTACAGAGTTCCAGGACAGCCAGGGCTATACAGAGAAACCCTGTCTCGAAAAACAAACAAAAATAAATAAATAAAAAAGAAAGTTAAAGTTATATTCATCGTGAAAATAATTTCAGGTTGTGTAGAGTGATATCATTGGTTAGACATTTGAAAAAAAATTACTGTTAGACTATGTCATGTTACAGAAGGAAGGTGACAGTAGTAATGTTTAGACTTGGGCCAAACACCAGAGTCCACTGTTTGCTGACCAAACGAAATGTATTCTAAAACCATGGATGGCGTTAAAGCCAAGCTCTGTTTTTCTTTTGCTTGCTTGTTAGTTGATTGGTTGGTTTTGGCTTCTTTGTTTTATGACAGGGTTTCTCTGTGTAGCCCTGGCTGTCCTGGAACTTGCTCTCTAGACCAGGCTGGCCTTGAACTCAGAGATCCGTCTGCCTCTGCCTCCTGAGCGCTGGGATTAAAGGCGAGTGCCACATAACCCCCAGCTGTTTTAAAATACAAAGAAGGCGGCAGGGTAAACTTCGTGCCTCACAAGCGTGAGGCCCGAGTTCAGATCCCAGCAGTAATGCAAAAGCTGGAGGTGGCACCACCGTCACCCTAGAGCTGGGGCTTGGGGAGGGACGTGTGGAAGAGTGGACATCTGACTCACCTCAAACCCAGAGTGCAGAGGTCTGAACAGCCAGCGTAGACATTGTAAGGAGGACTGCGACTGCCTGCCCCTGCGGTCTGACGTAGGGAAGATCCAGCTGGATTGAATTGAGGGACCTGCCTGTGTCTGCTCTCGGTTGATTCTTTACTGTTGTAAGGAAAGCCCTCTTCTCCGCATTTGATGGCGTGTGGTCTGTGGGGTGAAAGTACCGGAGACTCTAAGGTGGGTTTTTCTCCTCAAGACAGGAGAACATTGTAGGGAAGGATGAGGCGCTCTAGGAGCCACTATGATGCGGTGCTGAAAACAGCACAAGAAGCCTTACATCGCTATGTAGTCACATCGCTACATAGTTACATCGCTACGTAGTTACATCGCTAAGTAGTTACATTGCTAAGTAGTTACATTGCTACGTAGTCACCGCTACATAGTTACATCGCTACGTAGTCACATAGCTATAGTGCAGGTGGCTTTACCTGACTACTAAAAGAAAACCAACTAGCAGAGACAAGGGTGCTGTATTAGTAACTCTTTTTTTGTTTGTTTGTTTGGTTTTTCGAGACAGGGTTTCTCTGTGTAGCCCTGGCTGTCCTGGAACTCACTCTGTAGACCAGGCTGGCCTCGAACTCAGAAATCCGCCTGCCTCTGCCTCCTGAGTGCTGGGATTAAAGGCGTGCGCCACCACGCCTGGCCCGTATTAGTAACTCTTAAGGCATGTTGAATCCAAATCCGAGTGGTTCTGTCTTAGACACTGTGGTTTGTTGTGTACTCGGGGAGATTTTGATGCACCAATGAAGTTACCTAAAGTAGGTTCTACTGGACAGTAGTTTTGCCTTTAACCTTGCTTTGTTAGTGCTTAAATCCATCTCCTTTTTTTCCTTTTGGGACTCAAAGCCAGGGTCTCAGTGTGATATTGCCCGATATCCCAGCACTCAGTAGATAGAGGCAGGAGGGTCAGGAGTGCCAGGCCATTCTCAGCAACATAGTACACTGGAGGTGGGCGAGGGCGGCCCGGGGCCTTCGTAACACAGGAAGGTTTTAAAGCTAAGAGAATAATTCTCAGGGTGGGTTTTTTTTTTTTTTTTTTTTTTTTTTTCGAGACAGGGTTTCTCTGTATAGCCCTGGCTGTCCTGGAACTCACTCTGTAGACCAGGCTGGCCTCGAACTCAGAAATCCACCTGCCTCTGCCGCCCAAGTGCTGGGATTAAGGGTGTGCACCACCACTGCCCAGCCAGGACTGGCAGTTAAGAGCACTGACTTCTTGTCTGGAGGATCCTGGTTCAATTCCCAGCACCACATGGCAGCTCACAAGTGCTCCAGCCCCAGGGGTCCAGTATTCTCTTTTGGCCTCTGTGAGCATGTGCACATAAGTAGTGCATAGGCACACATTCAGGCAATACAAACACATAAAAGGCAAGTTAAAGAAAACTGTAGCTCACGGTCTTTTAAAAACGAAAATCATAAAAGGTGGAAAAAACTTCATTCAGTAGTAATTTATTTAATAACAGTGGCTTTATTGCTTTCCTTTTTTTTTTTTAAGGTGACTAATCTTGATGACAGCAACTGGGCAGCTGCATTCTCATCCCAGCGTTTAGGGCTCTACACAAACACAGAGCATCATAGTATGACCGAGGATGTGAACCTAAGTACTGTCATGCTACGGGAAGACGACCCTGGAGAGGCTGGTAGGCAGCTTTGGGACTTAGTCATTCAGTGAGATCAAGGAAACCTGTTCCTGTATATCAGCACGATGTGATTTCTCGTAGTGGTACAAGCTTTTAATCCAGCGCTTGGGAGGCAGAGGCAGATGGAGCTCTGGGGGTTTGAGGTTGATCTAATCTTCCTAGCAATTTCCTGCCAGCCAGTGCTACATAGTAGACCTCTGTTTCAACAACTCACTCTCTTTCTCTTTCTGTGTGTGTGTGTGTGTGTGTGTGTGTGTGTGTGTGTGTGTGTGTGGAGTGATGTAAGTTAAAAAGTACTTTTAAGCAGGGCGATGGTGGTGCACGCCTTTAATCCCAGCACTTGGGAGGCAGAGACAGGCAGATTTCTTAGTTCGAGGCCAACCTGGTCTACAAAGTGAGTTCCAGGACAGCCAGGGATATACAGAGAAACCCTGTCTCGAAAAACCAAAAAAAAAAAAAAAAAGTATTTTTATTTCAAAATTCTAGATTCTAGAAGTCTAAGATGAAGGTGTTGCCAGCTTAGGTGTTAAAAGGCCTGCCTCTCTGCTTGGCTTGCAGGTCACCCCTTCCCATCCCCATCCTGCTTGGTTGTCCTCCTCTACTATATTTTTGATAAGCTACTGATCACGGCCGTTTTTAAATACGTTTGGATGTTTTGCCTATCTGTGTGTCTGCACACCCGTTGCGTGCCTACTATTGTGGAGACCAGAAGAGGCATTGTGTCATCTCCTAGAGTTACAGATGGTGGATGCTGGGGTTGAGTTGCGGTCTGTGGAAGAGCAGCCAGTGCTCTTAACTGCTGAGCCATCTCTCCAGCCCCGATATCTGAGGGTTAGTGTTTTAGCTTTTAAATGTTTTTATTTTACAGTGTGTCTTGAGAAGATTGAGGGCTTTGTCTTGGCACTCATTTTGAATAGTATCTTGCCATTTTAATGTAAACAGCAGACTGTCAGATTGTTAGCCAGCTCCCATCTTTTGTTTTTCTTCACTTGAAGAGCCTCGGTTTCTTTAGGTTTAGATTTGAATCTAACATTCTTGATATGCAATGATCTTGATTTTTCACTTGATTTTCAGGCACTATTATGACTCGCTGGTTTGGTTGGTTATCCCTCTTCCCCTGTGGGAAATGTCATTTGAGTGTAGGTCTGTGCCGAGCGTCCCTGTGCGGCATTCTTACCATCCTCATAACTAGCGCAGATGATGAGCAGCCAGTGAGTGTAGTATTCCTAAGTAATACGTGTGTTGCGTGACTCAGAAATGGTTTCCGCTTAAAGATACGGAAAGGTATGGCAGTTCCCTTTAAAGATACAGCCTCAAGTATTATATGGATAAGAGTAGAATGTCTGCCCCCACTCCCTGTAGACCATGCTATTATTATTACCCATTCTAACTCAAAGTTACCTTGTTGTGATACACTTAAAATATAGTTCAGATGGTCTAAAATACCTCCCCTCCCATAATAATTGATAATACAGAAAATTCTATCTAGTGCATACTTTTGGTTCTTTAAAAAGATGTAAGACATGCCAGGCGTGGTGGCGCACGCCTTTAATCCCAGCACTTGGGAGGCAGAGGCAGACGGATTTCTGAGTTCAAGGCCAGCCAGGTCTACAAAGTGAGTTCCAGGACAGCCAGGGCTACACAGAGAAACCCTGTCCCTATCCCGTCCCCCCAAAAAAAGATGTAAGAAAACTAAAAATATGCAAACGGGATTATATAAATTTTAATTTGTATATTAGTATAAAATTCATAGAGTAAAAGGCAGTTGATGCAAATGTGTACAACTAATACAGAGCTAATATTCGAAATGTATAAAAGATTCCTAACTTAGGTGTATCTCACGCCTGTATAAATCTGGATGCTGAGGCGGAAGCATCACTGTGAGTTCAAGGTTCTCTTGGGCTACAGTGAGACTTTGTCTTAAAGCACCACGCAGAACAGTTTTTATAACTCAACAACAGGTCATCATCAGTTCAGTGGAAAGCCAGCAGAGGACGCTTCTCCAGTGAAGGCTGACAGTGGCAGTCCACACATGAAAGTGCCCCAACACTGCCAGGCAGGGCAGGCGGAACAGACGGGGCAGACGGGGCAGGCGGGGCAGGCGGGGCAGCCCGGCTAAGTCAAGGTGAAGGCAGTGGCCCACAGTAACCTCGCCATGTGAAGTTCAAGACTAAGGGGTCAAGGCTAGCCTTGGCTGTATAGCAAAATTGTGGCAGCCTGGGCCACATGAGACCTAAAGAAACAAAACACCATCAGTAAAATGCAGTAACTCGCTGATGCCTGTGGTGACACATGCATTCAGTCCCAGCACTCAGCAGGCAGAAGCAGAGGCAGACCTCTGAGTTTGAGGTCTCAGAGTGACTGGTAGATAGAGAAAGTTCGAGGCCAGCCAAAGCCATCTTGTAAGCCTCCCAAAAAGTGTGTGTGTGTGTGTGTGTGTGTGTGTGTGTGTGTGTGTGTGTGTGTGTGTGAAAGAGAGAGAGATTGAGAGATTGAGAGATTCACATTTGAACATACTGAGGCCCCTAGCACAGTAGCACACTTCTGTAATCCCACATTTTAGAGGTGGAGGCAGGAGTAAAGGTTTTTAAAAAATGTACTGTGTGTGGTACTTTGCCTGGATGTGTAGACGTGCACCATGTGAGTGCCTGGTGCTCTTGGTGTGCAGAAGGAGCCATCAGCTTTCCTAGAACTGGAGTGATGGTGGGTGGTTGTGAGCTTTTGTGTGGTGTGGGTACTGGGAACCAAACCTGGCTCCTCTACAAGAGCATTGTGCTCTTGACCACTGAGCCAACTGTCTCTCCAAGTCACTAGTTCTTACAAATACAGTTATGGAAGGAGGGAAAGATGTGTAGTCACCTTGGTGGCTTTGGTGCAATAGAATGTGTTAGTGTATGGAACTGACGTGGTGCTCCCTTGCTCCCTGTGTTTTAGCATCCATGAGCATGTTCTCTGATTTCCTGCACTCTTTCTTGAAGCACTCTTCAACCACAGTCTTTGATCTCGTAGAAGAATATGAAAATATTTGTGGTAGTCAGGTAAGTGAATTCTGTCCTATGTTTGGTCAGCTTAAGTGCTTGGAGTTTTCTTGTCTCTTTGGAGAAAAAAAGAAATCTGCTCCTTAGAAAAGAAAGTCTGAGGCTAGAGAGACAGCTTAGTGAGAAAACGTCTGAGTCTGCGAGCATGGGGGCCTGAGTTCAGATTCCCCGCACACCAGGGCCATGGCTGTGGGGGCAGCAGGGCAGATCCAGGAGGCCATCCCTGACAGGAGTGACAGACGCACCCTTACTGCGAGATGCCGATAGTGAGGGAGGGCGTCCGTGCGGATGTGGGAGCAGGAATGGTGGGTTCTCTAGCTTTCATTCAGTTTTGCAGTGAACCTAAAAGTGCTATTTATAAAGCAAGGAACAGAACTTCAGAAAATGGTCATGTGTGAGAATAAGCGGAATATTGGCTTGGGAAGCAGCCAAGCAAATAAAGTGTTAGCCACACAGGCAACTGAGAGTGGTAGGCAAGCAGCCTCTTATGTCTGTGTTCTTCCCGTAGGTGAATATCCTCAGTAAAATAGTGAGCCGCGCAACGCCTGGACTGCAGAAGTTTTCCAAGACGGCCAGTATGCTCTGGCTTCTCCAACAGGAGATGGTCACATGGAGGCTGCTCGCCTCTTTGTACAGGTAACTTTCTGTAGAGCTCACAACTCCTAAGTGAGACGAACAGAAGCTAATAAGCCAGTTCGGCAGATGAATTCAGTGTTAATGAGGGGTAGCCTCAGCATAGGTTTGCTGATCTTGGGATTTATCATTCCTAATACTTGAGGTGTGGAGAGTATGTTATGAGGAAGAGGGGCCATCAGGTCATAAAACTGGGAGCTACAAACTTACCAGTCCATAGCCAGACAAAGCACAACACCCGTGTGATCCCAGGAGGCCTAGGCGAGCCTGGGCTCCAGAAAGTAAGGGAAGAAAGAGACCTGGTGGTTTGGGGTTTTATTATGCAATACTGAAAGATTTGCTTAATTATGCTATATGAAAAGGTACGTTCCTTTGGGGGTGCCTTCAGGCTACAGTAGTGGTTGCCCTTTGTGCTCGGGTCTTGGTACTGGAGTGATGATGTAGTTACTGCTTACTTCCTTCATTAAAGGTGATGATGGAGCCCACTGCATCTCATTGGTTTCTACGCCGTCACACCACAGAGTGTGGGACAGCTTACCAGGTGGCTTCATGCATTTGTGTAAAGTAAAGCTTTTTCATTTGTGTTCTTTTCCCCAGAGACAGAATACAGTCTTCATTAGAAGAGGAAAATATGTTTGCAATTGCTGTAAGTTTTCTATGAATTTTTTCCGTCACAGGTTTTTTCCATTACGCTTTACAGATTTGATTTTTCAACCCTCCATTTGCATTTCCCCATTAAAAAAGATTTACAAGTACAGAGATGATGTTCAAAGTAATCAAATGTTTATAGTTATGGGTAAAAGTTCTTTTTATCCCTCAAATTATTTAACGTAATAACTTGGATTAACATCCTATCAGATGTTTTCTGTGTATTTTTATACATACACACATAATCAAATTACTCTTGAGTCATTTGTTCTGTTTTTCTTTTCCCTTTTTTGAGACAGGGTGTGGTTTTTGTAGTCCAGATGGCCTCAAAGTCACCACCCTTCTGTCTCCCCATCTTGAGTGCTGAGATTATAGATATACGCCATCACACCACACATCTTATATTGGTTTTATTTATTTATTTACTATTGGGCATTTTCTGAGAGTCTCCTGAAGTATAAACTGGCCTCTGAAGTATAAACTGGCCTAGACCTGTCTGTCGGGTCAGAACTGCCGGGATTATGAGGGAGCAGACGGCACCCAGTCAGGCCTCATGAATGCCAGGCATCTCTGCCAGCTGCGCCACATCCCAGCACATGGCTTTTTGTTTTGCTTTTTAAAGATTCATTAGTAATAAATCTGTATGTCAGCAATAGTAATTTTATATGGGGTTATCTTTTTTCCTGTCCCCCTAACCTCTTATTGTTATGTGTATGTGAAGATATAATTGCATCTTAACTGTTATAGACTATTTTACTTCTCTATTTTGGAGGCAACTGTCTCATTTTAATATGTAAATTCTTGGTTACTGTTAAGAAAGGAAGTTTGTTTGCTGACAGTTGGAAGGAGACTGGAAACGGTCAGTGGTCTTTTGGGGTTTTGTTTCTTTTAGCTTCTGTTAACAACTTTCTGTAGTTTATCGTCATCGTGGATTGTAATGATAGCTTTCCTAATACTACATTATTTCTGTAAAGATGGGCCATGTGGTATTCCTATATGTACTTCTTGATTTTATTAGGCACACTATTTAAGACTTTAAGGTCTGTGGTATATTTCTATAGCATCCTCATATAATCTTCATCTATAGGATTATGCAAGTTCTTCAGAACAAGTTCAAGAAAAAAGGGTTGGTTTTTTTTGGTATATGTTTTTTGTTGAAGAATGTGCACATTAATTTGTTCACTGAAGGATGAGCAAAACTGTCTGTGACAGCAATGCCTTCAAGGAGTCAGGCTGCTGCTGGCTCTCTCCTACCCCAGAGACACCCCAGCCCCTCCCTGGTTTTGGTTTTAGTTTCTGAAATAAGGTCTAGTGTAGGCACAGCTCCAAATTTTATCACTTTATGAAAGTGTTTTACCAGCATATATGTCTGTGTACCACGTGTGTGCCTGAGAATTCCCTGGAACTAGAGTTCCGGTGGACAGTTAGGAGCCCCCGTGTGGGTGGATGATGGAAATCAACCTCATGTCCTTTAGAAGAGCAGCCAGTGACCTTCACTGCTCAGCCCTCTCTCCAGACCCAGTATTGTATTCTAGATATTAAAGCATGTGTCCACTCAGAAGGCACAGTGTTACTAGAGCTAACCAAGGGCTCTGTTACACTGGTGTCATAAGTAAGTAAAAAAAATTGAGATTTATGTGTTGGCCTGAGTGTCTGATGCTTGCTGAGGTCACAGGAGGGTCACAGCTGAATCCCCTCCGACTGAAGTTAGGTTGTGAGCCTCATAGGATGCCGGGAATTGAACCCTGGTCCTCTGCAAGAGCAATCCGTGCTTCTAACGACTGAGCAATGTCTTCAGCCTCTGCTTTTGTTTTTAGCCAGGTATTACTGTGTAGCCGAGAGACTTCATACTCTAAGCCTCCTGCCTCAGCCTCTTAAATACGGGGATTACAGGCGTGTGCCCCTCACCTAGCTTTGAGGTCAGTTTCAAGCACCTTGGTTTTATTGCCTATTAACTTCTGCTGTTTTAAGTGAAAGTATCTTGTCATGGTAACATGACTCCAACCAACCCGCTGTGTAATTGGAGATGGAGCCATGTTTGTTTGTTAGTTTGAGGATAGGTCTTGCCTTGACTGGGGTTCTTGGCACCCCTACTGCATCAACCTTTCTGCTGCTGAGATCACAGGCGTGCACCACCATACGGCAACCAGCCGTCCTTTCCTTCTCTCCGTGTGCCTGCGTGCATTTCCCTTATGTCTGTGGAATAGGAGATGTGGGGTGGACTCAGGCTTGTTCATGTCAGGCCAACACTGTGCTAAGCTGCGTCCCAGCTCACAGACAGAATTTTAAAATTCCAAGTATAACAAGCTGAATTTTTGGGTAAAAAGTAAACAATGTATAGTTTAAATTTAATTATTTATTTATTTACTTATTTATTTAGGTTTTTCAATACAGAGTTTCTCTATGTAGCCCTGGCTGGCCTGAAACCCGGCTGGCCTCGATCTCACGAGCTCTATCTGCCCGCCTCTGACGCAGAGATGCGATGATGAAAGTGCGATCACCACTGCCTGACTTCACAAGTCATTTTCAGTCTTAGTTTGTTGTTTTGTTTGTTTGTTTTGTATCTTGTGTGTTTTTCAGTTCGTGTTGTTTTTGAATGTGCATTGGCCTTTTACCTTCACATAGGTTGTGTGGGGTGTCAGATCTTGGAGTTACAGGCAGTTGAGAGCTGCCATGTGGGTGCTGGGATTTGAACTTGAGTCCACTGTGAGAGCAGTGAGTGCTCTTAACCACTGAGCCATCTCTCCAGCCCCTATCAATAATTTTTTAAGAATACATATACAGCCAGGCATGGTGATGCACACCTTTAATATCGGAGCTGGGAGATGGCCAGTCTCTGTGGGCTCCAGGCCAGCCAGGGCTACACAGTGAGATCCTGACTAAAAATAAAAGAGAGAGATAGGGAAGGCCCCGTAAAGCAAATACTACACAGATGTTAAAGGTGCTCATTGGTTTTGAAGTCATCTGAGAGCGTCCTCTTCTCTTCCCTCTCCTTCCCGTCTCTGTCACAGGGTATTAATGCCAGCGAGAAGATGGTTGTGGAAACGCTGTTTCAGAGGGACTCACTGGTCCGGCAGAGCCAGGTGCGGCCGGAATTCTTAAATTATTTCTTTAAAGAGTCATGGAGAAAAGGCAAAAGACTTTTTTTAACCTCAAATCTTTTTTTTTTTAATTTTCTTTTTACCCACTTTTTTTTCTTATTTGTAACTAAAAGAAATTTGGAATGTTGTTCTGTAACTTTTAAATAACAACCTTTCTGTTTCCAAGGATAGACTAAAAATAGCATTAGTCCTTTAGGAAAGACTATTTATTGTTGTATGTTGTTTATTTAATAAGGTAAAAACCATGGTTGGAAATAGTTATTTGATATCAGAATCTTCAGATTCAGGGTGGAAGGATTACCAAAAATAAAACATTTCAGAGCTAAAGTGGTCTTTCTTATTTTGTTTGTTTCTTAGTTGGTGGTAGATTGGCTAGAGAGTATTGCCAAAGATGAAATCGGAGAATTCTCGGACAATATTGAGTTTTATGCAAAATCAGTGTATTGGTAAGTTACCGAGCCTTCCTATTATTTTCTCTTAAGAATGTTTAAGTCCACTGTGAGAGCAGTGAGTGCTCTTAACCACTGAGCCATCTCTCCAGCCCCTATCAATAATTTTTTTAAGAATACATATACAGCCAGGCATGGTGATACACACCTTTAATATAGGAGTTGGGAGATGGCCAGGAGGTGGTAGAGCACACCTGTAATCCCAGGGGAGGCAGAGGCATCTCTTGAGGTCTATGCCAGCCAGTGCTACCTAGAGAGACCCTGTCTCAAACAAAAGAGAAAATAAGAGGGCATCCAGGGAGATGCTCAGTGGTTAAGAGTGCCTGTGCTGTCCCAGAGCCTGAGCTCCATTCTCAGCACCCATGCTGGATGCTCTACAGCCTCCTGGAACTCCAGCCCCATCTTCTGGGCTTTACTTGTTTTTAAATACTGAAAATAAACGGGGACTGACGGGTGTGGTGGCATGTACCTTCGGTTCCCGCACCAGGAGGCAGAGGCGGGAGAGTTGGGGCTATGCCAGCAGGCCGGTCCGCAGAGCGAGGCCCCGACCATCCAGGACTACACAGATAACACAGTGAAAGGCAAAGACTTACAGACGCAGGCTGTGATTGGCCACCAAGCATGAGAGTGAGCTCACCGGCCTCCTCCATCTGAGGCAAACTCCCTTGCTGGCTTCTTTTTCTTTGTGCATTTTTCTGCTTTTGTTATTGGTTTTTTGCCCTTGTTATGAACACACTGGTGTACTTTTGTGGGGTGTGGTTTTGTTTTGTTGTTGTTATCTAGAAAAAAATAGCATTCAGATTGCCCCTTTAGAAAACTGGCGTTTCTTTCTTCAGGGAAAATACCCTCCACTCCTTAAAGCAGCGGCAGCTACTGTCTCACATGGGAAGTACCCGGCCTCTGGTCACCGAACTGGTAAGTTCATAGTTAGCGTAACTGTTGCCGTAATGAGACACCATGGTCAGAGCCACTGGGGAGTGGAGGAAAGGGTTCATTCAGCTTACACTTCCACATCACAGTTCGTCACTGAAGGAAGTCAGGACAGGAACTCACACAGGACAGGAATCTGGAGGCTGGAGCTGATGCAGACACCAGACACCATGGAGGGTTCCCATGGCTTGCTCAGCCCACTTTCATATAGAACCAAGGATCACTAGCCTTGGGGTAGCCCTACCCACAATGGGCGGAGCTCTCCCCATCAATCACTAATTAAGGAAATGTCCTATAGCTGGATGTGGGGTGGGTGGGGCTTTCCTCAGCTGAAGTTCCCTCCTTTCAGATGATTGGAGCTTGTGTCAATTAACTAGCCAGGACAGTAAGTGTTTTTGGAAATGAAGGTTGACTTTAAAGATAAGAAATATCCTTTCTTTAGCCACATTAAAGTCATTTTTGTTTGACTCTCATTGTAATTGTGTGGGCTGTTTGTCACTAAATGCTCAAAAACACAAACATCGTACGTAAGAGGAATGTTTTAGAAATTCTGTGGAAATTTGTGTTTTTCAAGATTTATTTTTATTTGTGCATATGTATATTTGTGTGGGGACACGTGCACTTGTGAGTACAGGTGCCTGCACAAAGCACAAGAGGCCCTGAGCCACCTGGGGTTACAGGCAGTGTGAGCCACCCATCCTGGGTACTGGGACCCAGACTCCAGTGTTCTGCAAGACGAACAGAACTGCTTAACTGCTTTGATTTTGTGTGTGTGTGTGTGTGTGTGAGAGAGAGAGAGAGAGAGAGAGAGAGAGAGAGAGAGAGACACACACACACAGACAGACAGACAGACAGAGACAGTGAACCAGGCTGGCTTTGAACTTGAGGTCCTCCCCCTGCCTTCTGAGTGCTCTGGGATACTTTTACTTGTTCATTAGTGACTGCTATGCAGTTGGCTTTGTTGTTTTTGAAGGGCTGGGTGTTGTGTTTGGTTGTGTTTTACTCTGCTGAGGACAGAGCCCCTGTACATAGCCTCTCCACCCCTGAGCTACACCTCCAGCTCCTTCTGTGTTTTACCTGGGAGTAGTCTCAAATGGAGGTTAGTGAGCTCTCCTGCCCTGTGTTCTCAGAGGGGCCATGTTTTCTAGTCCCAGTCCTTCAGGTTTTTCTTTGTGTCTGTTCATTTTCTAGGTCTATTCTATACAGTGAGGGAATAAGCTGAAATAACACAGCGTTATCTCTCCCAGCTGGGCTAGGGTAATGGGATCCTGAGCTTAGCTCTCTAGGCACATACTCTATTGGGTCAACAAAATCTGTTTGAGGTGGGGGATCAGCAGACAAATGGGCCTGTTAGGAACCCTTCACTCTCTTTATTAGCTAGATCTTAAAGTCATTTACTTCTGTATGTACATGCCATATAGATTCACCATGTCACGTGGTTTTATGATGCGTGTAGGAGCACGTAGGGCCAGCATTGTAGCTTAAGATCTCATCAGTAGAGCTATGCCAACTGGATCCCTAGCACCGTATGCATGATCCGCTAAGGTAGAAAATAATGACTACACCAAAGCATTCAGTGTCTGTATATTCTGAATATGTATCGATAGTGGGGGCTGTTTTTCACAGGACCCAGACGCTCCCATTAGACAGAAGTTGCCACTCGACGATCTGGACAGAGAGGACGAGGTCAGACTGCTGAAGTACCTCTTCACGCTCATCCGTGCTGGCATGACAGAGGAGGTGAGTGCCCGGACCCTGCCCACCACGGTCCAGTGGTCTCAGAGAGCCTCTGACTGGCTGGCTGTGCAGCGTCAGTGCTGAGGTCCCCTCCAGTGGCCTGCTCTACCCCGTGGCAGTTCCTAGTAGAACACAGGGCTGTGACTTCTGAGCGGTGCCCTCTTGTTTCCAGAGCTCTTAGCAGATTCTTCAGCAGCCCAGACTTTGCCTTACTCCCTTGAGAGCCGCACTGGATACTCTGGTCCCAGCCTCCTCTCTCCTCGTGCTTAAGCAGGACACTGGGTGATGCTCCTTACACACTCGAGACTGCGATGTCTCTCACATTCTCCTGGTTGCTGAATTTAAGGCAATGTCAGAGGATTAAATGAGTGATAGATCTCATTATACAGGTGGGGGTTTTGTTTGTTTGGTTTGGTTTTTCGAGAGAGGGTTTCTCTGTGTAGCCCTGGCTGTCCTGGAACTCACTTTGTAGACCACCAGGCTGACCCTGAACTCAGAAATCCACCTGCCTCTGCCTCCTGAGTGCTGGGATTAAAAGTGTGCGCTACCACACCCGGCCCTGAGATTTTTTTTTTATAATAGCTTTTTATTCCATAAGCAAGGGTCCACCCGGCCCTGAGATTTTTTTTTTTATAATAGCTTTTTATTCCATAAACAAGGGTCCACCCGGCCCTGAGATTTTTTTTCTTTTATAATAGCTTTTTATTCCATAAGCAAGGGTCCAATCCAATCCATTTATTTTTAGTAAAATTCCATGCTAGTGAGTGAGTGCCATAGAATCCTATTTGCAAGCCTAACATGAAGAAAGAAGGGATTATTAGAAAAATAAGGTGCTCAGGATATAGCTCAGTTGGTAAAGTGCTTGCCTCACGTGTGTGAAGCCCAGGTTTGATCCCCAGCCCTGACAAAACAAACAGGGACCAGCCTCAGCCATAAAGTGGGACACCATTGCCAGTTGCCTCTGTCATCCCCTGTGACATTGCTTCTGCTTGGTAGCTAGTCTTGACATACTGGGTTTGCTTTACGACAAAGCACGGTGCTTTTCAGGCCTACACCAATGACATCACTAACAGTCCCTTTTGGTTTCTGAAGGCACAACGGCTCTGTAAACGGTGTGGGCAAGCATGGCGAGCTGCAACCCTGGAAGGCTGGAAACTGTACCATGACCCTAATGTTAATGGAGGTATGCTGGGTTCTAGTCTGAGAGCTGGGTATGGAGGTGGTTAGCTCTGTGTGCCAGTGTTAGTTAGCGAATGGCAGCCTTTCCTTCTAGGGGTAACTGAAATGCTTCATTCTAAATGGTGACTTTCCCTTTACTGTTTTGTAGGGACAGAGCTAGAACCTGTTGAAGGGAATCCATATAGACGCATCTGGAAGATTAGTTGCTGGAGAATGGCTGAAGATGTAAGATAATGAAATACTCGCTGAGGCTTGTTTTCCATCCGGTTTAATTAAATGATGGTGCTGATGGTGCGCTGAAGAGCTATGAATGTTCATCGTAGCATGGAAAGAGGCTGTAGTCAAGTTAGGAATGGGCTTGATGACTTAGCAGAATTGTTCAGACGTGAGGGACTAAGAGGTAAAGGTTCCTGTGCAGCAGAGGCACAAGACACACACATGAGAACGAAGCACATGAACACAGAGAAGACCAGGACCACAGCCTCAGCCGCTCCTCAGAGGCCAGCACACTTAACTTCTTAAAACTTCATAGATTTGGGAGGTTGAGGATTAAAAACTCAAGGAGTTAAAGGTGCTTGCCTAGGGTGGGAAGCTAGAGCTGTAGGAGGTCTGTGAGGCTGGGTAGAAAGCTCCTAAAGAAAGAACCAGCCCTGTGTGACAGGAGGAACACATTCCTAAAGTCACCACGGACTGAAGGATCGCACAGGATCTCACAGGGTTTGTGGGTGAGTGGGGTTACGAGAAAACTTTAAGATGCCATCAGTGATGCGGAGCGTGAATAAAGACAGCAACCAGAGAGCCAGCCAGTCAGTCAAGGCAGTGTCGCTCGCACAGGCCTGACGGCCATTATGGGAGGAGGGAAAGGACGCACTCCAGAGTTTTCCTCTGACCTCTGCACATGGCTCACATGTGTTCACTCCACACACAGTAATAACGTTGAAATGAAATGAAAACGAAATTTTTTTCTTAGTGGCAATGAAAGCAGATTTCCATCTGTCAAATGGTTGATTAATATAGTGGTGCAATAGACAGGGTACTTTTTTTTTTTTTTTTTTTTTTTAAAGATTTATTTATTGATTATATGTAAGTACACTGTAGCTGTCCTCAGACACCCCAGAAGAGGGAGTCAGATCTCGTTACGGATGGTTGTGAGCCACCATGTGGTTGCTGGGATTTGAACTCTGGACCTTCAGAAGAACAGTCAGGTGCTCTTACCCACTGAGCCATCTCACCAGCCCACTTTTTTTTTTTAAACCCTGGAATTTGCTTGTTGAATTGGGTGTCAGAAAATTGAGAGGAAGTGTTTAAGAAGTGTAGCATGGCCATGCAAACTGATGTAACTGAGTCACAGACGTAACGAGGGGCCTGTTAGATTACCCAGCCACCAAGGGATACAGGCTGCCTGGGATGAGGAGTGGAAGCGGAGTCTCCAGAGTTGCTTCTTTGATGACAAGAAATGCTGACACACGGTTGACAGAGCCCTTAAAATGAAATGGGATAAGGTTGTGGTTGTCACTGTGCTTAGGAATGGGTCCCTAAAGCAGCAGTGACTCCTAAGCTCAGCGTTGTCCCCAGGCCAGCATGGGAAGGCATCGCTGCTGAGCCTCTGGAGGAGGAGCACCCGGTTCTGTGGAGGTTAAAACTCTACTCTGAGTGGCCAGAGCCTAACTGCAGTGGCCTTGTGTGTGTGCTCTCTGTATTTGAGATTTAATGTTGATTTTTGGGGGTCGGGGGGAGATTATTTGGTGAAACTAAAAAGCCCTCTCTGCTGCCCTAGACCTGTCACTTAAGAGCTAAGGGACTAGGATCTACCCAGAAGAATTGTGAAGAGACTCACACGCTCGGAGAAGTAATAATCACAAATGCTTTCGCTCGTTGTGTTTTAGGAACTTTTTAATAAATATGAAAGAGCGATTTACGCGGCACTGAGTGGGAACCTTAAGCAGGTATGCAGTGTGGGGATGCTGAACTCTTTCTGGGGAGTGAGACCGAATCCTTAAATGTCCATAGTTGTGTGCAGCAGACTTGAGCTGCTTCCTAAAAGCCTCCAAGCCAGAGCCCGCCAGACAGCAGGGCAGTGACAAGAGTGACGGCCTGCTTACTGGGAGGGACACTGCCCACTTATGTGTGCTTGTCAGGTTTTTGTTTCTCTGTATGGTTTTTTGATTATTAGCTTGCTTCTGTTGTTACTTTGTTATAGTTTCTTGATATATCACTCATTCTGGCTCTCACTTGCCTCTTTTTTTTATGTTTTTATTTGGGTTTTTGAGAGTAGGGACTTGCTTTGTAAATCAGGCTGCCCTTGAACTCATGACCCCACCCCCACCCCGGCCTCCTCAGTGGTGGGATTGTAGGGGTGCACTTGGTGCTTACATGGAGAATGCCAGCACCTGTTTCCTGATGACTCCTGTACCAGAGTCTGCAGAGATGCAGTGCGGAGACGGTGCATTTGGCCTTAAGCCCACAGACGTGTGTGTCCCCAGAGCCATCGGCTGTCCTGAGGCACGCTCTGATGTTTGAAATACCCTTCGATATTAGAATACAATGTGACTATGAACTTGGTATGGAAAAAGTCTTAATCATACAAACTTCTCAAAAGTTCTAGTTTGGGAGAAAGGTTACTTGGTATATATTTCTCAACCCCTCAGTGTCCCCTGTCATCAGAAGATGGCTTTTGAAGTTTGTAGTCAGTGGGTAATTGGTTTCCCTTTCTTTCTTGCTGACTGTATCATGTTTCTCTTTTGGAATGGATGAAAAGCTCCTTCCAGTCTGTGACACGTGGGAAGACACGGTGTGGGCCTACTTCCGGGTGATGGTGGATAGCCTGGTGGAGCAGGAGATTCGGACATCAGTAATGACGCAGGATGACAGTGAGGAGCTCCCTCGAGAGTACATGGAAGCCAAGTGAGTGGGACGCACGGCAGGCAGGCAGGCATGGTGGCACTGCACTGGGTCACTGCACGCACGCACGGCAGGGAGTTTGGTTGCACAGCACTCCTCAGGTGGTCATCTCTGTCCCTTTTTGTTTTTTCCTCTTTTGAAGTTGGACCTTAGAAAAAGTTTTTGAAGAACTTCAAGCCACTGATAAAAAGGTAAGTGTTAACAAAGCCTGTTACATGTATGTCACGTGTATGAAGTTGATGTTAGCATAGCCCGGTCCCATGTAGCATGTGCAGCTAATGTTACACAGTTGCTCAGTGTAGCTGAAAGGCAGAAAAGTCGGAAATCTCCTTTCTCATCGTTTCCTCACAGCTATGGAAATAAGGGACCTCAAAATTAATATTGATTGGAAAGGGCCTGATGGTCGTTATTGTCGCCCTAGCACCTAGAGGGCTGAGACAGGATCCTTGCCGCGATTTCTAGATGGCTGGGCTATATAGTGAGATCCTGTCTAAAAACAAAATGAAAAACATTTTTTGTTTTTTTCTTCTTCAGTAACTAGTATATATATGTACTTATAATGATAAAACAATTTTAATGTATGCCAGTAAGGCCTGCGTAACTCCTTCCAAACACCCCAACCTTATTTCCCCAGACAGTAAACAAACATACCAACACATACACACTGCATCTTTCTCCATGGCCTTCAAGTCCAAGTAAGCACTGTGGATGCTGAGGTACAGGGTTAGGCAGGCTCTGGATGCTGAGGTGCAGGGTTAGGCTCTGTGGATGCTGAGGTACAGGGTTAGGCAGGCTCTGGATGCTGAGGTACAAGGTTAGGCAGGCTCTGGATGCTGAGGTACAGGGTTAGGCAGTCTCTGGATGCTGAGGTACAGGGTTAGGCTCTGTGGATGCTGAGGTACAGGGTTAGGCTCTGTGGATGCTGAGGTACAGGGTTAGGCAGGCTCTGGATGCTGAGGTACAGGGTTAGGCTCTGGATGCTGAGGTACAGGGTTAGGCAGGCTCTGGATGCTGAGGTACAGGGTTAGGCAGGCTCTGGATGCTGAGGTACAGGGTTAGGCTCTGTGGATGCTGAGGTACAGGGTTAGGCAGGCTCTGGATGCTGAGGTACAGGGTTAGGCAGGCTCTGGATGCTGAGGTACAGGGTTAGGCAGGCTCTGGATGCTGAGGTACAGGGTTAGGCAGGCTCTGGATGCTGAGGTGCAGGGTTAGGCTCTGTGGATGCTGAGGTACAGGGTTAGGCAGGCTCTGTGGATGCTGAGGTACAGGGTTAGGCAGGCTCTGTGGATGCTGAGGTACAGGGTTAGGCAGGCTCTGGATGCTGAGGTACAGGGTTAGGCTCTGTGGATGCTGAGGTACAGGGTTAGGCAGGCTCTGGATGCTGAGGTACAGGGTTAGGCTCTGTCGATGCTGAGGTACAGGGTTAGGCAGGCTCTGGATGCTGAGGTACAGGGTTAGGCTCTGTGGATGCTGAGGTACAGGGTTAGGCAAGCTCTGGATGCTGAGGTACAGGGTTAGGCTCTGTGGATGCTGAGGTACAGGGTTAGGCAGGCTCTGTGGATGCTGAGGTACAGGGTTAGGCAGGCTCTGTGGATGCTGAGGTACAGGGTTAGGCTGATGCTGAGGTACAGCGTTGAAAAGGTTCAGATCATCTTTCCACTTAGTGGTAATCTCTCTAAGTTACTTGCTATATTTTAGCCAGCTTTTTGTTTGGCTCTTTTAAGAGATAACTGAATATTCTCACTGAATAGCTCCAACTGCTTGGCACTTATTTGTGAGCCCAGACTGGCCTCAGACTCCTGATAATCCTCCTGCCCCAGAGTCCTAGGTGCTGAAATTTCAGGTGTGCCATCATACCTAGCTTTAATGTCTATTTTATTTTTTAAAGTTTTTTGTTCAGTTAGCCCTCAGGGTGGTCCTCCTCAGTCTCTCTATACAGACGTCACTGTTCTTTGTTGTCAGCCATTCTTCCACTGTTCTCTCCGATGGCTGTATGCTGTGCTGGAGAGTCAGGTGCGCAAGTGTTTGTTGTGTTCTGTTTCCCTTTTCATATAGACTCTGGTACCATAAAGAATGTGTGTATGTGTGCAGATGCGTCAGCTTCCTGCTAGAGCTGTCTCCTAAGGTGAGGCACTAAACTTGCCGACAGTGTTGTGGGTTAACAACAATGTGCTCTTTGGCTGTGTAGTTAGATTCCTCCGCTCATCAGTTAATGGCATGCCGTGAGTGTGCCTTCAAGCTGTCCAATTAAAACTAAACAGAAGAAAGAAAAACATGCACGGCAGGAGAAGCGTCAGATTGCAGTAAGGGGCACCGTCACAAGCATTCCATTAAACTATACACTCAGTCCAGGCCTGAATGGCGTGCTTTGCGTTTTGCCCGCCCATCAGTGTAGATAGGAAACCGGGCTGAATTTGTTCCCCTGTGTCTATTTGTGAATTTACCTATAAGAAATTTTGTTTTAGTTTTGTATTTTATGTCAATTGCTGTTTTCCCTGCATGTATGTCTATGTACCACATTCATGCAGTGCCCATGATGGCAAGAAGAGGACATTAGATCCCTTGGAATTAAAGTAAATAGTTACTAGCTGCCATCTTTGTGCTGGGAATCAAACCCAGGTTGTCCAGTAGAGCAGCCATTGCTCTTAACTGCTGATCTGTCTCTACAGCCCCTACTTGTTTATAAATTCTTTGTTCGTATCCTATAACTATTTTCTGTTGGGTATTATTATTATTACTATATAAATATACTTTGTACAGTACAGAAATTACTGTATTTTTTTTCTGCCAAGGGTTTATGACTGCTGTATAAATATTTTTTTGGGAAAGTATGAGTAGGGAAAATCAAGTCAGGAATAGAAGTAACTGTCTCAGGGTAGGGACCGTGACACACAACAGAGTATGCATCTGACAGCTGTAGCCTTTGGTTTCACAGGAAACGGTGGTAGTGTAAGAGAAATGGTCCAGGCAGAAAAACAGTCAGAGCCTTAACTATGCCATTAATTGAGCTAAATGCCAGATAGAACAAATGTTTTGAATATACAAAAAAAATTAAATAAACATTAAAAGACAATTGACTACTAAGAAAATATATTTGGCACAAAAATTTTCTTTTGACATATTTTTAAGAAAAGCATGGCAGCTGGGCGTGGTGGCGCACGCCTTTAATCCCAGCACTTGGGAGGCAGAGGCAGGCGGATTTCTGAGTTCGAGGCCAGCCTGGTCTACAGAGTGGGTTCCAGGACAGCCAGAGCTATACAGAGAAACCCTGTATCGAAAAATCTAAAAAAAAAGAAAAGAAAAGAGAAGGAAAAAGAAAAGCATGGCAGTTACCTAGTTCACTCACCTGTGTCTGGTGACTACGGTGTTGTGTTTTGTTGCTCTTAGTGTCAGGTGTAAAGAAAATAACCTCAAATGGCTTTGCATAGCGCTGCTTGTCGTTTGTTTTGTCTAAGACCTGCGGCTCCTTCCATTCTAGTTTGCCATTCTAGGTATGCCAAGATAAACAGGAATAAAATGTAAAGAGTAGTGAGTTTGGGCCCACAAGTGGCTCAGTGTGGGCGAACACCGGCCTGAGCCTGGCCGCTGAGTTCCTCTCTAGGACCTACATGGTATTTGGACACAATGGACTCCCACAAGTTGTCCTCTGACCTCCAGTGGCACTGTGGCATGCATGCCTATACACAAATGCATGCACACACACGGGATAAATAAGTGGGTGTTTTAAAAAGATAATAAGCCAGAATTACACTCCCTAAGATTAGATTGTTTTATGGGAGATATCGCTCAGTTCTGGGTTTGTGTGCCATGAATATATAGATCCTAAAGGCCTAGTCCTTCCCTTTCTTTTTTGATCTTTCTAAGCCTTTCCTTTCTAGCTTTGGACGTGTCTCCCATGAAAAGCTAACATTAGCAGTGAGTACATCCTTCAGGACGAATGCAGAAGATTTATGGCAATGTAAAACTTTTTTTCAGAGAGTTCTGGAGGAGAATCAAGAGCATTACCATATAGTTCAGAAATTCCTTATCCTGGGAGACGTTGATGGTAAGATGCGGGTTTATTTTACTTCGCCTGAGTTCTTCATTTGCCTGTTTGAAATGGCCATTCTTGAAGTGGTACACAAGACTCTCTAGTCCCACGCTGACATCCACCCCTCACGTGTAACCACGTTTACTTGTTACTGTGAGGCCAAATCTGAGTTGAACCCTTTTTCGTGTTGGCGCACGTCCTGTGGTGGGAGTTGGCAGTGAGCCTGTCAGATACCATAGGCGATCTGGGATGCCCTTGGTGACACTTTTCTCCCCTGATTGTTTCTCACTGCCAAACCTTTGCTCTGATGGCTTTGTAGGTTTGATGGATGAATTTAGCAAATGGCTGTCCAAGAGCGGAAGCAGTCTGCCCGGACACCTGCTCCGCTTCATGACACACCTCATTCTGTTTCTCCGCACCCTAGGCCTCCAGACCAAGGTGGGTACAGTAAGTAAAGGTGGGCAGCTGAGCTTTGCCTGCCTCCCTCCCCCTTGCAGTCCAGCACCTGCCACCAGCTGCCGGGACCCGACCTGGCCTGCAGCGGCACTGCCGAGGCACCACAGCATTGGACAAAGTGCAAAGCCTGCGGATCTCTGGTCTTATAGCGCTCTCTTCCTGTTGGGGCAGGAGGCGGGAGGAGACTGAAGGCTTCTGGGAACTCTCTCATTATTCTGTGGCCAAAAGCCAGGGTCTGTAATAGTGCAGGAAAAGGCATATTAGTAGGGCTGGAGAGATGGCTCAGTGGGTAAGAACACTGGGTGCTCTTCCAGGGGTCCTGAGTTCAATTCCCAGCAACCACATGGTGGCTCACAACCATCTGTAATGGGATCCAATGCCGCCTTCTGTTGTGTCTGAAGAGAGCAACAATGTACTCACATATATAAAATAAATAAATCTTTAAAAAAGAAGAAAGAGAAGAAAAGGCATATTAGCCACAAGAAGCAATCCTGGGAGGAAGTCTCTCGGGCCCTGGCCTCTCAGAGCTCACCCATAGAATCCATGCAGAATAGTGGGCCATCTCCAGAAAACTCCCTTGTGTGCCTCAGCCTTTTCTAGATGGCGTCTGACGTCAGCATCATCTCATTTGTTCACCTATTTTGGTAACTCACTGGGAGTGATTTGTAGATTCTAGTCTATGGCCAGAGAATGCTGCTGCTTGCCCAAATTTAAAGAAATTAGTCCTCCTTGGTATCCAGCTAAGCTAATGGAACCAAAATAAATCCTGTGTGAGAATTAAATAGTTTCTCTTTCCTTTCTGTGTTTCTTGTTTGTTTGTTTGTTTTGTTTTGTTTTGTTTTGTCGAGACAGGGTTTCTCTGTGTAGCCCTGGCTGTCCTGGAACTCACTCTGTAGACCAGGCTGGCCTCGAACTCAGAAATCCGCCTTGTGTTTCTTTTTTCTAAATGTTTGATAACATTGTAGCAGAGGTGCACGTGAGAGCTAGCACAGTGACAGTGAAAAGCTACAGCCTTAGACTTGAGGACCTTGACCTTAGATCCTTGCTCTGTAACTGCTAGCTGTGTAATCCTGGGCATATAAGAACTTCCTCCTCCATAAAACCCACAAGGAGACATGCTGAGAGACTGACCTCTTAGCGGGTAAAGAATGTTTGCCACCAAGCCTCGTGACTTGTTCAGTCGCTGGAACTTGCATAATGGACTGAGAGAGCTTGACCCCCTAGGTTGCATACACAGTACTTAGATGTTTAAAGAGCCACTGGTTGGTTGGCTGGCTGGCTGGTTGGTTGGTTGGTTGGTTGGTTGGTTGGCTGGTTGGTTGGTTGGCTGGCTGGCTGATTGGTTGGTTGGTTGGTTGGTGGTGTGAACTGAAGCAGTGCACATGCTTCATAAGCAGTTAGCCTGGGTGGTTACCACTCAGTGTAAGTAGTACATTTCTTCATGCGTTTACAAGTAAAACTCGTATTAGAAATTGTATTATTATTGTACCTGTAAGTGGTGATGTTAGTAACTGGATTGTGTATTTTTTCTATGAAGGAAGAAGTTTCCATTGAAGTTCTAAAAACATATATACAGGTAAGCTTTTAGAATCTACAACTTGTTTTTTTTTTAATGAAAAATCAAAATGTACTGTTTTTTAACATGTATTTTTATTTTATAAGTATTATGCCTGCATGTTTGTATGCGCAATGTGTCTTTGTATGCTCACAAGAGAACACTGAAGTAATGACCGATTGTGGACCATCATGTGGGTACTGGGGGCGAGGCCTGGGTCCT
Source organism: Mus musculus (assembly GCF_000001635.26). Classification (NCBI taxonomy): domain Eukaryota; kingdom Metazoa; phylum Chordata; class Mammalia; order Rodentia; family Muridae; genus Mus; species Mus musculus. The sequence goes on along the minus strand of NC_000076.6, from coordinate 117,764,115 downwards.
TTCAAAGGGCAACACGTGCTCTCAACCTCAGTCTCTCTCCAGCCCCCAGTGACGCTGTTTTAATACTGTGGACACCATAGAGATCTGTGAACCTTTCTGAGTGCATTTCTAGAAAAGCATTATGGTCTGAAGCACATATCTGAGGCTTTCCTAACTATATTTGCAGTTCGGAAGCACAGGTTTCTCAAAACACCGCTAGCTTACTTGGTGTCCTGTGATTTTTGTGTTCCGTAGCTGTTAATAAGCGAGAAGCACACAAGCCTCATAGCGTTCTATACCTGTCATCTGCCTCAAGACCTCGCCGTGGCCCAGTATGCCTTATTTTTGGAAGGTGTTACGGAATTTGAGCAGCGGCACCAGTGCCTAGAGCTGGCTAAGGAAGCAGGTAAGTAGTTAAGAATTTTAGATATAGGGCTGGTGAGATGGCTCAGTGAGTAAGAGCACCTGACTGCTCTTCCAAAGGTCCGAAGTTCAAATCCCAGCAACCACATGGTGGTTCACAACCACCCGTAATGAGATCTGACGCCTTCTTCTGGTGTGTCTGAAGACAGCTACAGTGTACTTACATATAATAAATAAATTTTTAAAAAAATCTTTAAAAAAAATAGAATTTTAGCTATTATTTCTTTTTAGGTGTATATTACATAAAATAATGAGTTTTGCTATATTGTTTTTCAAATGAATACTTATAGGTACTTTTATCATATTTATCCCCTATATCTACTCACATGAAAAAGTTATGTTTGTGCGTTAGAGAAAGGGAAGGAGAATCTGCTCAGGCATAGGTGCGCACGCCACAGCGTGGTGTGAAGGTCAGGGTGGCCTCTGACGTTGGTCCCATCTTCCACTGAGCTTTGAAGTGGGGTCTCTGTTGTTTCCCGTGCCTGGGACAGGCTGGCTGGCCCGGGGGCTTCTGGGGATTCCCCTCCCTCTGCCTCCATCTCCCCACAGAAGTTGTGTTCCACACCCAAGCTACAGCATCCAGCTTTTCAGTCGATCACATTGGAGATTTGAACTCGCTTCCTCCCGTTTATGCGACGCAGGCTCTACCCACCTAGCTGTCTTCTCAGTTCCCCGGTTGGCCTTTGTGGGCAGGCTTTCACTTTGGGTTTGGCATATTTGTCTTATAGCAAGTCTTATCTGAGGGGGAGAACAGGAGTAAAAATCTCAGTGAAATTCTTTTAGAAGATGAAAATAACTTTTACAACCGGGCGTGGTGGCGCAAGCCTTTAATCCCAGCACTTGGGAGGCAGAGGCAGGCGGATTTCTGAGTTCGAGGCCAGCCTGGTCTACAAAGTGAGTTCCAGGACAGCCAGGGCTGCACAGTGAAACCCTGTCTTGAAAAACAAAAACAAAAAAAAAAAAGAAAAAAAAGATGTGTAAATATTTTGCTTACATTTTTGCTTTTGTTTTTTAAAGAAAAGGTCTTACTCTGTAGCCTAAGTTGGTCTTGAACTTGCCCAGGCTAGCCTCAGGTTCAGTGGTCCTTCCTCACCTACCAAGTGCTACCTAAAAAGTGGATTATAGGCAGAAGTTATCACACTCAGTCTAGAATATTTTTAAATTATGATATTTTCTGTAGTGTTTTTTAAATATATATTACATTTAAAATAAATTTTTAGCAGTACACACATGTTCAAGTTCTATGGTCCACATATGGAGATCAGAAAATAGCCCACAGCAGCAATGGGTCCTGATGACCACGTGGGTCCTGGGAATTGAACTCCAATCACCTGACTTAGTGGCAAGCCACGTCACTTGCTGAGCCATCTCACTGGCACTGTGTAATATATATTGTTTTAGGGCTGGGGACATAGCTCAGTGGCAGAATACTTATCCAACATCTATAAAGCTTGATTCAATCATCAGCGCCAAAAATATGAAAAAGAATCACTCCAAATTTACTAACTATTGTAGCTGTCCAAAGAATATTCATATTAATAATTACTCTGTTTTTTACTATTTCCAAAAATTCCTTAGACTTGGATGTTGCGACGATAACGAAAACTGTAGTTGAGAATATTTGCAAGAAAGATAATGGTGAATTTAGTCACCATGACCTGGCTCCATCCCTAGACACTGGCACTACTGAGGTAATGTGGACAAGGGGAATGAGAGTTTAATGAAACTTATGAGTCTGTCGTCTTGTTCCTTGTGAACATCTTCCCTTTTTACATTGGCTTCTGTCTGCCTTTTTATAGAACATAAGGCCTTTACATGTTTGTAATGTGTTTATTTTATGTGCGTTTGTGTGTTGCATGCATATATGTCTGTGCACTTTATGCCTGGTTGGTACCCAAGGCGGCCAGAGAGGGCACTGGATCCCTTGGAACTGGAGTTATAGACAGTTGTGAGTCACCGTGTGGATTCTGGGAATCAAACCCGTGACCTCTGGAAGACCAGCCAGTGCTCCTAACTACTGAGCCATCTCTCCACCTCAATGTCTTTTAAATGACAAAAAGTGGCAACAGTTTTAAGTTCTGTTATGGAAGGCTTCGAGTGTGGCTCTGTGCTGGAGTGCTTGCCGAGTGTTTCCTGCATCCCAGAGCAGATGAGTTAGGTTGGTGGGACATACAGTCATTAGTCCCAGAGTCACAGCCCAGTGAGGTTTTCTGTAGTTCAGTAGAGAACTGCTGAGTAGAGCAAACTGAGGCGTCTCATAACTGTCTATAGTGTGGGGAACGGTTTCCATTAGAGTGCGTCATGAGATCCACTCATTTGCAATTACCTTTGAAGAAAAAGGGATTTTGTGGTCTTTCACTGACTAGGAGGACCGCCTGAAGATTGATGTGATCGACTGGCTCGTGTTTGACCCGGCACAGAGAGCGGAAGCCCTGAGGCAAGGCAACGCCATCATGAGGAAGTTCTTAGGTGGGTCCTCTTACAGCTTCTGATCCGATCCTCAGGCACCAAACTTTGGTTTTTGCAGAACTTTTCACTTATGTCAATGAATGGGAAGGTAGGACGTTGGTAGGAACTGTAAGCCCCTCAGGACCAGCTGATCTTGGGCAGTCAGTTGCCTCCCCTGTCCTCCACCTGATGCAGCGATCCTCAGAGAAACCATCTGAGTTGACTTTAGAATGGTCATCTGTTCCTCAATGACTATTTACTGGGTCAGAGGAGATGGCTCACAGTTAAGACAGTTTGCTGCTCTTATACAGGAACCAAGTTCAGTTCCCAGCACCCACACAGCAGCTTACAACTCCAGTTCCAGGGGATCTTCTGGCCCCTGTGAGGACCAGGTACATACCTGGTGCACATACAAACATGTAGGCAGAACACTCGTACACACTGATAGAAAATAACTGAGTAAACAGTGAACAGGCTGATGATAATTATGGGTGTGTGCTGAGCGTCCCCAGCATGTTCAGTCCGTGAGATTCAAGTCCAGGTTTGACCTCCATCCATCACAGTGGCAGGTGCTTGTTCTTCATTACTTACTGTTTTGAATTGGGGAGTGTGCGTGTGCTATGGTGTGTGTATGGAGTTCAGAGAACAGCTTACTTACATATCCTTAGCACGGCTTCCAGCTTCTCTGTCCTCCAGGTTGGTCCCAGTGATGATCACTGGTTATTTGGACTTTGCAGTGAGTACCTTTACCAACTGACACATCCCTCAGCTGGCTTCTCGACTTACAGAGCACAGGTCGCCTTGCTCTCAAGTCAATGAATCTTCTTCTTTTTTTAATGATTTTATTTTATGTGTGTGGTATCTGCCTGCATGCTTTGTTGAAACTGCAGTTACAGACAATTGTGAGCTGCCCTGTGGGTGCTGAGAATTGAACCTGGATCCTCTTAGAGAAGCAGCCAAGGCTCCCAACCGCTGAGCCACTTCACAGCCCAAGTCAGTAGTTCTTTAGCAAAACCTGGTATATATATATATATCTCCAAACAGAAACAGGTACCAAGGGACCACACTGCATGCACAGGTGAAAGGCTGAGAGACCCCACGCAAAAGGGTATTGCACTGGACTTCAGGTGCACAGACACCTGAGCAAGCTCTGCAGGAGTCCTAGCCACGTACACTTTATAAAGGTTTCCTCGTGCCATTCACCGTTTCAGAGGGAATTTCCTTTATGAACAATGAGGGAGTCCATTCTTTAGTAATGCCCTAAAATAAAGCTTCACAGAACTTCATCTAAACTATGACACCAAATTTGGTGACAACCTAGAAACAAGAACTGAGAGAACAAATGTAATCCTTCAGAGACCAAGAAGCATTTACATAGCTCGGCTCTTATAAGCAGCCCCCGTTCCCTAGACAGGGCTTCCTGACCTGTAGTACAGTAGAGAAATGGAGCTGGGGCCAGAGAGCGTGCTGCAGCCTCTGCTCCTGACTGTGGGTGCAGTGTGACTGCTGGGAGGGTTTGCCGCCTTGACTTTCTGCTGTCGTGTGGATTGTAACCTGGAGCTGAGCTAAAGGAGACAAATTATAAAACCTATAGTGTTGTAAATGATAGCATTAGCTCTCAGCCTTTGGAAAATATAATTTCTTTCGTGAAGACAGGTGTCTATGAAAATGACTGCTTTTGTTTCCCTGTCACACTGAGTTAGGAAAGAGCCAGCCCATTAAGTAGAAAGCTCGCCAGGACGGACCTGAAATAGAATCAGTGATTTGATGCTGTGAGGAGCAGCCAGAGCAGAAGACTAGGTGTGGGGGTGCACACCTTTAATCCCAGCACTAGGGAGAGTTCAAGTCCAACCAGGACTCTGTAGAGAGACCCTAGAACAAACAGAAACCAACCAGTATGCAGAAGTTTATATATATTGAATTTTTTTCATAGCATTAAAGAAACATGAAGCTGCAAAAGAAGTGTTTGTGAAAATTCCTCAGGATTCCATCGCAGAGATCTATAATCAGTGGGAGGAGCAAGGCATGGAGAGCCCTCTTCCTGCCGAGGATGATAACGCCATCCGAGAGCATTTGTGTATCAGAGCCTATCTGGTGAGCCTGAAAAGAAACCAGTCTTTGTGACGTTCCTGAGCCTCTCTTGAAGTGAATTCTATAATTTGTTATTTTTAACTGTGTAACAGTGTAAATGTCTGCAAGTGTGTCTGTGCAGATGAGTGCAGGCCAGAGGCATCCAGTCCCCTGGAGCTGCCCGACATGGGTGCTCGGAACCGAACTCAGGACCTCGGGAAGTGCAGCAAGTGCTTTAAACCGCTGAGCCATCTTCCTTGGGAGCCCTTGGGTGTTGGAACTTTTTCCAGAGGTGGTGATAGATCCAGCCAGTGCTGCCTCACTCATGGGGGTGATGGCATGGCATGGCCATGGCCTTGTCATTGTCGTGAATGTGTCGATCGCTGACCATATGAAATGGTGTGTGACGCCTGCAGCTACTTTTTTTGTTTGTTTGTTTAAATGATTTATTTATTTTATGTATATAAGTTCACCATTGCTCTCTTCAGACACACCAGAAGAGGGCATCGGATCTCATTACAGATGGTTGTGAGCCACTATGTGGTTGCTGGGAATTGAACTCAGGACCTCTGGAAGTGCAGACAGTGCTCTTAACTGCTGAGCCGTCTCTCCAGCCCATGCAGCTACTTTCTTACAACTGTGTCCATGTCAACCACAGTGCTTTTGGTTTTGTCAGAGACTTACAAAGGCAAGGTGCTCCATATGTATTAGAGTAAAAGTAATGACATTCGCAGTCAATGTTCACTCAGCACATTTGTGACTGCTGGGGACCAAGTTTGAGTGCAGAGTCTGTCTTTGGCTGTAAAAGCCAATATGCTAATCAAGAAGAGAAGAGAGCACAGGCCTCAGTGACTGGAGTCAGGACACATGAATGCCATGTTGATGCTGAGAACAACACAAGATACTTGCCGCCATTTGTCACTGTGTAGAACATTTGCTTATTCGTGATTTTTGAGGGAGAATTATTTCGAAGATCTACAACTTTTGAACAGTAAAAGTGAGCATTCTATAATCTCCAACATTCAGGAAACTGAGACAGGAGAATTGCCACAAATCTGAGGCCAGTCTGGGCTTCATAGTGAGTTCCAGACCAACGTGGTCTAGAGAATAACCCTGTCTGAGGAAAGCAAAATGTAAAATCATGTTTTTTGTCTTGTTTAACTTCACATTTTAGGAAGCCCATGAAACCTTCAACGAATGGTTTAAACATATGAATTCGGCTCCACAGAAACCTACATTACTATCTCAAGCAACTTTTACAGAGAAAGTGGCTTATGAACACAGAGAAAAGAAATACGAGGTAAGTTAACTGTGAGTCTGAGATGAGCCTGTTTAATCTTTAGTGTGTGCAGGTCAGTTTTGAGCATTGTGTTCTGATTGGGGTGGGACATCCATGTTACACATTCTGCTTCGAATCGTGCTGGCTTTTCTGTGGCTGATTTATGTTGAGAAATGCTGCTGGGCATGGTGGCTCATGTCTTTAATCCCAGGATTTGGGAACCAGAGTCAGGCTGATCTCTGTGAGTTCAAGGCCAGCCTGTTCTATATCCCTAATCCCAGGCCAGCCAGAGCTACACCTGTGAGACCCTGACTCAGGAAACCAGAATAAGAGAAAGCAAGCAAGCAAGCCTTTAGACAATAGTAGTCATTTACTAAATAAACATGTTAGCATTCCTTTTACTCCTCTTTGTTAATAGCTTTTCTTTATATATATGGCTGGCTGAGTCAGCTCATAAGAATGATGGTTTGTCTATATTCTAAACATGTGTCATGTATTGATTTGGTTGTTATGTCTGGCTTGTGTTTGTTCTGCAGATGGATCATAATATTTGGAAAGGACATTTGGATGCCCTAACTGCTGATGTGAAGGAGAAAATGTACAACGTCTTGTTGTTTGTTGATGGAGGATGGATGGTGGATGTCAGAGAGGTGAGCTGTGTGTTTTGTTTATTGCTTTCAAAATATTAACAAGCCACTGTGATGGCTCAGCTGGCAAGGGCATTTGCCACCAAACCTGGCAGCATGAGATCAAGCCCTAAGGTCCAACTGGTGGAGAGAGCCGACTTCTGCAAATGTCCTCTGCCCTCCACAGCAGACCCACAGATGGGTACCAACACAAGTGTGTGTAAGCTGCACACACAAATAAGCTTATTAGGTGTGTTATTATTAGCTATGTTATGTGTTTAAATGGTCTGCCTACATGTCTGTCTTATTACGTGTGTTATTATTAGCTACGTTATGTGTTTAAATGGTCTGTCTACATGTCTGTCTGGTGCCCACAGAGGCAGAAGAGAGGACTGGATCCCTAGAAGTAGAGTTAGAAACGCTTATGGGCAGCCATGTGGGTGCTGGGAATCCAACTCGGCCTTTGGAAGGGCAGCAAATATTTGTAACCACTGAGCCATCTCTCCAGCCCCCTTTTTTAATAAATTAATAAACCAACAACAGCAAGAAAGATCCCATGCACTGTATCTTCTACTGTTCCTTTTCTAAATAAGAGCATCTGCATGATGGATGAATTGAACTCAGGACCTCTAGAAGAGCAGTCAGTGTTCTTAACTGCTGAGCCATCTCTCCAGCCCTAAGTATTTCATTCTTTAGTAAACTTCATATTCAGTATGTTCACAATTAACTAAAGTCTAATTTTAAAAATTCTAGACCATTAGAATAATGGTATTATTTATTCATTTAGTCACCTAGCTTTTGAGTTAGGGTCTTATTATATAGTACAAGCAGGTCTTGAACTCACCATGTGCCAGGCTGCCCTGACTTGAAATCCTTCTGACTGTTGGTTTACAGATAAATGTCACCTAACCCAAGTCTTAAGTATTTTTTTAAATTTTTATTAGATATATTTATTTTATTGTATACAAACACTTGCCTACACATTTGTATATGTACCACATATGTGCATAGTGTCTGCAGAGGTCAGAAGGGGAACAGATCTTCTGGAACTAGACTGAGGGATCATTGTCAGCCACCATGTGGGCGCTTGGAACTGAACCCAGGTCCTCTGCAGGAGCAGCAAGTGCTGTTAACCAGAGCCCTCTCCAGCCACCCTAGCCTACATCCTTACTAGTGTATATGTAACTTGACTTAGAAACCGCTAGGTCTGGCTCCGTAAGGCACTGTAAGCTGTGGCACCCTCTCCTCGGCTGCCATGAACACGTGTCAGCATCGTAAACACAGGCTCCCACTCCTGAAGTAAGAGTGGGCTGCAGAAGTATTAAATGGCATAAGCCAGGGGTGACGGCACATGCCTGAAACCCCAGCATTTGGGGGACCGAGACAGGAGGCTCAGGAGTCAGCCTCAGCTGTCCCTTTCCCTCCAAGAGATGTAAGCGTCAGAAGGAGATAAGTCACAGTTGAGTTATATTCAAGTTCAGACGAGGCGATCCCTTGGGCTGTGGTAGCACATTGGCAGCACAAGCTTGGCGTGCCTGGGACCCTGGGTGGGACCCACAGCGCATCAGTAAAGGAGAGGCAAGGTTGCTTCTGTCTGGAGAGGGTCTGGACAGGGCGCCTGGGAGTCTTGCTGAGTGGGGAGGGGAGACACAGACAGCCGTGGGGGAAGTGCTGGGGCCTGGGCTGTGACTTCCCTGTTGTCTCTGCTCTGCCTCTCATCTCCTCTTGTTACAGTTTGCCAGTTCGTTAACTGTATGAGAAAATAATACATTTCTTCTCCTCACTCACCCCTCCTCCCACCCTGATCCTTCTTGCTCACTGCAATCCCCATTGTCAGGTTGGTGTGCTCCCTTAGACCCCAGGACTATCTGCAGATACTGCATCCCCGTCTCGTCTCGTTTCAGGGAAACTGAGTAGTTCCTCTTCTGCCTTTGCTCTAACGGTATCTAGTGTGCGCCCAAACGCCTCAGAAGAGACAGCTTCGGAGAGGATGGGCTGCTTTGGGCTTGTAGCTTTTGACAGCAGGAGTGAGAGGCAGCTGGTGTGTCTGCAGTTAGGAAGGAAGTGTGGTCAGGCTATAGCTCTCACCCACCCTCTTATGCTTCAGCAAGCCTCCACTTCCTATGTTCTGAGGTTCCAGAATATTCCTCAGCAGGAATGGGGACCAATACTGAAACACACAGAACCTAAGGGGACGTTTCACACTCAAACTGCAAGGCCTGACTGTGAGATGGGACAGAATGGTTACTCGGTTGCTCTTGCAGACTTATCCCTAAAGAGAACTAGGAATCCTGCATGTGGGGCAGCTGCTACGTCGTTCTCAACATTGCTCTGTCCCGCAGGTCATGTGCACTGACGGCTTTTCCTCTGCTATCTATTGCCTTTTCTTTAATAAATTACTACATTTTTCTACTTCTTTAGCTTCGCTTTTTCTGACAAGAAGTGAATATTAACAGGGCCTAGGGCCTCTGAGTGCTGCTGCTGCTAACTATTTAGAGTCCGCTTCTGGGCTCTTGGTTTTTGTTCGTGGTACTGGGGATTGCGTACACACGCTAGGCAAGCGCAAGCCACAGGACCACTCCAGAGCCCACTGCTCCATCTTGTCTTGTTTTGTTTGTTTTTTGAGTCAGGGTTTCTTTGTGCAGCCCTGGCTGTTCTAGAACTCTCTCTGTAGATCAGGCTGGACTCAAACTCAGAGATCCACCTGCCTCTGCCTCCCAAGTGTTAGGATTAAAAGTGTGCGCCACCACCAACTGGCCAGAGTCAACTTCTTAATTCTAAAGTTAATAATAAAACTTCTCAGCATAATTTTAAATGTTCAGTGGGTTCCTTAGGCCACACCTTTCTCTTCTGATTCATGCTTGAGCTAGTGAAGTAAAATCTAAATGCTGCCAAATACCAAAGTTTGAGGATTAGACTTACATATAAATATTTTTAATTATTAGTTTTAGACTAGATAATAAAAGCCATAAAATAGTCCAGAATCTCAAGAGCTGTAAAGCAAGGAACGATCGAGGGTTTTACAAATCCTGAGGGGTGGGCATCAGATTCCTGGGGCTGGAGTGCTCGGGAGCCCCCATGGTGGGACCCCCATGGCAGGTTCTCCCTAACAGCAGTATGTGCTCTCTGCCTCTGAGCCATCGCTCCGACTCCTCCCTTCTTGTTTTACAGATTATTTTAGGAAGTTTAATGTGTTTGGATACCTTTTAAAAATGATTTTGATGACTTTGGTTTTCTAACTTGTTATAAGAAAATACAATGGGCATAAAAAGGCTACTGGGTTTTTGGTTTTTGTTTGTTTTTTTTTTTTTTTCCTTCTGCATTTTACTGTCCAGATAATTAATTTGTTAGAAAGATTCCATTCTGGGCTGGAGAGATGGCTCAGCAGTTAAGAGCATTGACTGCTCTTCCAGAGGTCCTGAGTTCAAACCCCATCAACCATATGGTGGCTCACAACCACCCGTAATGAGATCTGACGCCCTCTTCTGGAGTATATGAAGACAGCTACAGTGTACTTACATATAATAAATAAAATTTTAAAAAGAAAGAAAAACAGCTGGGTGTGGTGGCATACACCTTTAATCCCAGCACTCTGGAGGCAGAGGCAGGCGGATTTCTGAGTTCGAGGCCAGCCTGGTCTACAGAGTGAGTTCCAGGACAGTCAGGGCTATACAGAGAAACCCTGTCTCAAAAAACCAAAAAAAAAAAAAAAAAGGAGAAGAAGGAGAGAGAGAAAGAAAGAGAGAGAGAAAGAGAGAAAGAAAAAGAATTCCATTCATATTTGGAGACACCGTTTTTGCTGTAGCAAAGTGTCTTCAGATCTCTGTGTGTGTGTGTGTATATGTCTTCCTCCTCCTCTTCTTCATCTTCTTATTCCCTCCTTTCCTCCCTTCCCCCTTCCTCTCCACCCCCCTTCTGAGGAAAGGTTTCCCTGTATTTCTGGCTGTCCTAGAACTCACTCTGTAGATCAGGCTGGCCTCTGACTCAGAAATCCATCTCCCTCTGCCTCCTGATCGCTGGGACTAAAGGTGTTCACCACCAGTCCCTGCTAAAATTAGTTTCTGTGTTCAGTCTCCTGTGCTTATGTGTATGAATGTGTTGCCAGCATGTATGCCTGTGCACTGTGTGCATGCAGTGCTCAGTGGAGGCCAGAAGAGAACATCGGATCCCCTGGCACTGGAGTTAAAATTGTTAGCTACCCTGTGGGTATTGGGAATCGAACCAGGGTCCTCTGGAAGAGCCTCCAGTGCTCCTAACAGCTAAACCATGGTCTCTCTTCTCTCTCTCTCTCTTTATTTTTTTATTTTTTTATTTTTTATTTTTTTGGTTTTTGGTTTTTCAAGACAGGGTTTCTCAGGGTTCCTGGCTGTCCTGGAACTCACTTTGTAGACCAGGCTGGCCTCAAACTCAGAAATCTGCCTGCCTCTTCCTCCCGAGTGCTGGGATTAAAGGCGTGCGCCATCACACCTGGCGGTCTCTCTTCTCTTAACCATCATTCAACTCCACACAGTTTTTAATTTTTCTGTTTTTTTTTTTTTAACTGTAAAAAGAAAATTCTCCTAGAAGCTTACAAATTCTTAAACAGCCATCCCTGTCTTGACCCTCCTTGCTGGCCTGATTATGGTCAGATTGGTTTGTACTCTCAGATAATAGACACTTCTGTGGTTATAGCTATTGAGGGAAATAACTGGTGACTTTTGTCTGTTTTTTACTTTTACGATTCTAGATGCATTGCGAATACCCTTGGCAGCATCGCATTTTATACTGTCTCCTCTGACATGGTCTCTTCATCTTTATGGCTTTGGCCCTAAAATTTTACCTTAAAAAAAAAAAACAACCCTCTAGTTGATAGACCAGCTAATATGATTGGCCCTACCAGCCTTAGATTTTAGTAGCTATGCTATATCAAGGTTGGGACGATGGCTCAGTCGATGGCGCCTTTCAAGCTCCAGGACCTGGGTCTGATACCCAGACCCTCTCCTTCCAGTGCTAGCTCTGAGGGGGACAGGACAGGCAGCAGGAGTCCAGCCTCACTGGTGCTGGTGAGCTCCAGAGCAGAGAGCGGCCTGTCTCAGCTGAGGCGGACGCTGTGCCTGGGGGTGACACCCAAGGTGATTCTCTGCTTCTTATGCACACGTGTGCGCCATACACAGATGTACCCACTCCCTCGCTTACAAACACTGTGTACACAGACACTTTAAAATATAGGCATGGTAAGATTTGGAAAGGGAAATGTAGTGTTTTCCTGTTCTGATTTGACTACATGGTCACCCCTCAGCGTGCCTGGGGCATTGATTCTAGGACCTCCTGGAGACAAAACGGTTCCCTTTCATCACATCAAGGGGCTGTGTGGTGTTCTCATGTCCCTCGCACATCCCGGGCTGTAAGCATCTCTCAGATCATGGACCTACTTTAGTACATATGCTATCTAAACAGTTGTCATACTGGATTGCTTAGCTAATAGTAATAATGAGAAGTGTGCATGTCTACTGTAGATGCAGCCTTCCACTCCATGATTCTCATTTGTCCTCCGCTAAGTCTGTTGATTCCCAGCTTGACTCACTTGTTGGTTTTGTTGTTAGATTTTTTTTTAATGGTTTTGAGGCAGGGTCTTTCTAGCAGCCAAGCACACTGTACAGACCAGCCTTGCCCTGACCCTGCACTTGCCCTCCTGCCGGGGCTCCCTGAGTGCTGCGATTTGGGGTGGCAGGTGCCAGCCGCCACACCGGCTGTAGTCGACTTCTCTGTTTGTAAGGTGTGTAGCGTAAAGTTGTTCAGATGGTGACTGGATGCCTGTCTGTAGGACGCCGAGGACGACCCTGAGCGGACGCATCAGATGGTTTTACTGAGGAAGCTCTGTCTCCCCATGCTGTGCTTCCTGCTTCACACCATACTGCACAGCACCGGACAGTACCAGGAGTGCCTGCAGCTGGCCGACATGGTGTCCTCTGAGCGCCACAAGCTCTATCTGGTGAGTCTGTGACCACTTGCAGTTCCAACTTTTACTCGCTCCATTTGCTTGCATGATAATATTTGTGAATACCTGTGTACATTTTTTAGTTCTTATATTTTCTGAAAATAATGTTCCAGCTTCAGTGTACTGTCTTTCAAAATTGTCTGCACATAGGAGCATAAGTGAGTAGCCTGTGTCTGCACATAGGAGCATAAGTGAGTGAGTAGCCTGCCATGAGCTAGCGTGAGGTCTCTGAGCCACATAGATAGATCTTCAAGAAAACTTCTTAAGATTGACTAGGTCTTTTTAGAAGTTGATGTTCTCATCTTTAATGTTGCTTTTTTTTTCCCCTTTTCTTTTGAACTGTCAGGTGTTTTCTAAGGAAGAACTAAGGAAACTGCTGCAGAAGTTAAGGGAGTCCTCTCTAATGCTCCTAGACCAGGGGCTCGACCCGCTTGGCTATGAAATTCAGTCATAACTCACCATTCTCTGATGCCCATGACTAGAGGAGGATGCTTGCTTGCTTCGTTGAGTTGCTTGGTTGGTTGGTTTTGGTCAAATATACGTATTTGTAATTATTGGTTTGTTTGTTTGTTTGTTTTTCCTTTGGCATTCTTGGGGAAAATGTAAAATTCAGGCATTTGGATTTTGTATTATATCAGTATTTCCTTATGTATTTTTTAAATAAATTATACAAAATAAATTTTTTGTTCTATAGATGAGAGTTTTCTCTTATGTAATAGAATAAGGAAGTAAAGTATTTTTCCTATAATCATAAATTCCTGACATATCAAAATTTAAAGAGAGTAGAAAATAAAGAATAGATTCATTTTCTATCCAGGTAATTTCGTTTATCATAAAATTTGGTATTTTTCTGAATATTAAATTCAAGGCAAATCTAGCGAGAGTGTTTTAAGATAGAGCTGGAGCGGTAGCGTGGCAGGTACAAGCACTGCATCGGGTCCATTTCCAGGCACACAACTGGTTCACAACCACCTGGACTCCAGTTTCAGTGATCCAAGGCCCTCTTCTGGCTTCTGGGCACCAGGCACACACAGGATGAACAGGCATACATTCAGGCAAAACATCCACCGAAAATAAAAATCTGCCTAGCACAAGGGCCGCAAATCCTGTCACTTACAACCCCGTCTGCAGAGTGGATCTGAGCCCTCTGGCAAGACCTCCTGCACTAATGTGCATGCACAGAACAGACATGTGTGTAAATCTTTTATCCTAGCTTTCTAGGTTATGTATTAGTGTAGTTGAATGAATATTAGTTTTCTTAGGTGTGATCACTGGAGTTCTGTCAATGTAGGGAACGACACCCCCTTGTCCTTAGGAGTTACAAGTTACAACCCAATAGGGTTCTGAAATGAAAGACCCACAACGTGAGGACTCCCTACGTTCTGACTCAGGAGAGGCGACACCCCAAAATCACTCACAAGAAACGGTCTTGCTGCAAACTGCAAGAGGATTTTTATTCAAGAGCGCTCTCGGGCCCACGGTCATACACCACGCAGGGGAAGAGGACCATGGCGCCCCGAGTAGCTGGATAAGGGGGTATTTAAAGGAAGAAACCACAACTCAAGGAGGTGGGAAGGGCGTTGTTGGAAAATACCAAAAATACCAGTTAAGAGTCACAAGGAATACCTGGTAATTGTGAGGGTTATTTCTCAAGAACACTCCTTGAACCCAGGAAGCGGGTGGGTGGAGGAATGTCGCTATCTGTTTTATGATTAGCATACCTTGGAGCACTGAGTGTACTACTCTTTCAGTTCAAAGTCATAAAAATCTGCATTTTATGTTGAAATAGTTTAGCTTTAACATTAAAGTCTACACAAATGAAGTAATGTGGTAAAACAAGAACAGTCTAACGGACGGAGGATTAATTTTAATACTAATCTTTACGTCCCATTATATTTCTTTTTTTTTCCCCCAAGGTGAAAGCGTTACATAGTGTTCAAAAAACTAGCGGAACTGAGTATGCATGTACGTAATAAAGGAACTCTGGTTCTGATTTTATCCCAGACAAGCCACTAGGGATGGATGGTATGCCTGCATGTCAGATCGAATACTGTCAGGTGCCTGTAACCCCAGCACTCAGAAAGCTGAGCAGGAGGACTGCAGTCAGGTGAAGGTATTTACCTAAAGTGTCAAAGCGGGAGGAGCTGAGAGAAAAATCTAATTTGTTATCTCAGCCCAAGTCCATAACCTTAAACACAGACTCAACTAAGGAGGGTAAACTTTCCTCTCTCTTCTTCAATCCCTCTCTCTCCCTCTCTTTTTCTCCCCCCTCTCCCTTCCCTCTTTGAGGCAGGGTCTCACCATGCAGCCCTGGCCGTCCTGGAACTCATGGAACTCTTTTGAACTGGCAGAGATCCACAGGCCTCTGCCCTCCCACTCCTGGGACTGGGACTGAAACTGTACTCCATCACACCTAGCCAGAACACTTCCCAGGCTCTTACTGAGGGAGCAGGGAAGGGTAATCCACACACGTGTAGGGGAGGGTGACAATGGGACTATTTCTAGCAAACAGTAAGAGCTGGTGAGCTTTGAAAACAGGGAAGCCGAAAATGGTGGGGCACTCCTTTAATCCCAGCACTTGGAAGGCAGAGGCAGGCGGATTTCTTAGTTCCGGGCCAGTCTGGTCTACAGAGTGAGTTCCAGGACAGCGTGGGCCACACAGAGAAACCCTGTCTCGGAAAAAAAAAAAAAAGAAAGAAAAAGAAAACAGGGACTGTCCTTGGTAAGGCTAAGCAAGCGGTGCCCTAGGGTTTCTCCTGCTGTAGAAACTTGGGGAGCAAAGGGCTTATTTTACCTTGCACTTTTAGTTAATATTCCATCAGTGAGGGGCGGGAGGGCAGGCACTGAAGCAGAGGCCCTCTAGTAACTGCTTCCTGGCAGCTTGCTTCCTAGGGTTTGGTCAGCCTGCTTGATCTAACCCAGAACCACCTACAGAAAGATGGCACTTTCCAGTAAGCTGAGCCTCCCACATGGAGTAACATTTGAAAAAAATGTCCCACGGGCTCATCTTCTGGCTGACTTGCTGGCAGCAGTTTCTTAATTGAGCGTCTCTCTTCCCAAATTGACTCTAGCTTGTGTCAAGTTGACAAAAAAACAAAACAAAACAAAACAAAACAAAACAACCAGCACAACAAGCAGCAGAGAGAAAATGGAAAAGCTAATGTTTATAATAAATTCAAGTAACTATAGATGAAATGGACGAATAGTTGAACGTGTGCTGGTCTTATGGCAACACAAACTAAAGTAATCTGAAAGGGGGAGCCTCAACTGAAAACATGTCTCCACAGGATCCAGCTGTAAGTCATTTCCTTTAATTAGTGATTTGGGGGAGGGGCCAGCCCATTGTGGGTGGAGCCATCCCTGAGATGATGGGTGGGGGGTGAGGCGGAGCAAGCCCTAAGCTGCACCCCTCCCTGGCCTCCATCAGCTCCTGCCTCCAGGTTTCTGCCCTGTATGAATGAGTTCCAGTCCTAACTCCCTTTGGTGATAAACAGCTACGTGTAAGCCAAACAAACCCTTTCCTCCCCAACTAAGACAAGACATCTAAGTAAACGGGCAATTCTCTAAAAAAAATGCGGTACGAAAGAGGAACGTAGCTGATATGACGGCATCTGGTAAAGGTGCTTGCTTCCCAAACCCTACAGCATGAATTCAGTCCATCTGGTGGACGGAGAGAACTGACTCCGAGTTATCCTCTGACCGTCACACAGGCACCCATACACACACACACACACACACACACACACACACACACACACACACACACACACACGTAATTAACTGTGGAAAATTCATCAAAGAGTCTCTTGTGCCTCTGATGCAAAGACCTTCTTTTCAGTGCCAATTAGAAAAAAACGGTATCCTGGAGAAAACGGGCAGAGACATAAGCAAACAGATCATAAAAACCTATGAAATAGTGTCCAAAACTTAAAACTACACATTAGTTGCAAGGCATGTGACACTTCAATGGGTGGAAGCAGGGAGATCCGTTCTGTGTCATCCTTAGCTCTGTAGAGACTTCCAAGTCTGCTCTATTTAATCCCTGTAACATTGTAAAAGTGGGGGGTCCACGTTTTCAATCAGTGTGGACAGACTTTGAGTTGGTATTTGACGTTTGCAGATGAGAAATACCACTCTCATATTGTAACAGTGTGAATAAAAGTGAATATTGAGATCGAGTCTAGCCTGAATGAGTTCTCGGCCTCGAAAAACAAAACCAAAAATATATAATTTTTCACTTCCTCTCCAGCTCTGTAACTTTGAAACTGGACTGCATGCTTGCTACTATAATATGCCTCTTAGAAGTGCAATTAATATCTTGGGCATACAGGTAAATGTACTTGCTTCTTAGGTTTTACTAAAAAAAAAAAAAAACTTCGTGGGTAAAAAATTCTGTGGTTTAAAGTTTTTCGAGGCAAATACGCCAAAATATGTTTAAATCTACAGTAGACGACAGTTAGTTGTCCATCCACTCTTACCTGTTTAGACGGTTATTTTTGGTTTTTCGAGACAGGGTTTCTCTGTATAGCCCTGGCTGTCCTGGAACTCACTCTGTAGACCAGGCTGGCCTCGAACTCAGAAATCCGCCTGCCTCTGCCTCCTGAGTGCTGGAATTAAAGGCGTGCGCCACCACCGCCCGGCCTGTTTAGACTTTTAAAGATATTTTAAAATATGCTTTCAGTAAGTAATGCTCTGCCCCCCTTCAGAGGATTAAAACAGCTCAGCAACGTGGAGAGTAAAACTGGCGGGGAATCTGCGCCTCCCAGTAAGTCGGGGAATCGGCCACAGAAACTAATCTTCCCTGGGAGCCAAGGGCTTCCCTCCAGCCGAGTTAAGCAACCCAGCGGAGCGCCGAGCGCGCCTGCGCGGCGGAATCACGTGGCTGCGCGGGGGCGGGGCTGGGAGGAGCCGTGGCGGACCCGCTCGGAGGGCGGCGGCCTATTACCTCGCGGCGCAGCGACCGGGACCCGGCTGGCGCATGCCTGTCTCCGGCCGGACCGTGGAGCGGGCGGCTGCGGGCGCGCGGCGGCGGAGAGCCGGGACAGCGGGAGAGCGTCCGAGCGCCCCGCGGGGAGGCTGGACAGCCCGGGCTCGGCCGAGGACGCTGCTCCGCAGCCGGCGGGCATCATGGCATCGCTGGCGGACCGGGTCCGGGGCAACGGGCGCATCGCCGCCGGGCTCCTGTTCAACCTGCTGGTGTCCATCTGCATCGTGTTCCTCAACAAATGGATCTATGTACACCACGGCTTCCCCAACATGAGCCTGACCCTGGTGCACTTCGTGGTCACCTGGCTGGGCTTGTACATCTGCCAGAAACTGAACATCTTTGCCCCCAAAAGTCTGCCGCTCTCCAAGCTCCTCCTCCTGGCCCTCAGCTTCTGTGGCTTTGTGGTCTTCACCAACCTTTCTCTGCAGAACAACACCATAGGCACCTATCAGCTGGCCAAGGCCATGACCACGCCGGTGATCATAGCCATCCAAACCTTCTGGTACCAGAAGAGATTCTCCGTCAGAATACAGCTCACGCTGGTGAGTAGCTGCCGCTGCCGCTGCGCGAGCCTGTCCCTGCCCAGCTACCTGGCTGCCTTTCTCCCCGGGAAAACTGAATACACCTTGCTTATAGCCTGGCACGACGGAAGCCCATTCCCATAATCTTTACTCCACACACGAGCCAGGCCCTTATAAGAAGCTTGTTTGGGGAGGGGTGGAAAAGGCCATCTCGACACTCCGCTGCTATTTAGTAAATGGGTGTGTTCCTGATAGAAATCTTTAACTGCTGGGATTGATGAGGGAGAGAGCTGCCTTAATGGAACAGTTCAGTGTGTCAGGATATCTGCGAAAGCTCAACCTGGAAAGAAAAGAATATCCCCAGGAAATCGAACCAGAAGTGATAAACATGAAATGGTTTAGCATAAAATACCTCGGAATACACCTTCAGTGGCACACTGCTGGGGTGCCTTGTGTTTACATAAAAGGAGATTCGTTAAAATAACATTAGCACTTAGTGGTTTTTTCGTTTTTCCAGTCATAATGCTTTCCTCCTTCCTTGTTTATGCTTATGTGTTAAGTACTGGTTTGGGGGATTATTTTATTCCCTGTAAATGTGTGTCCTGTTTCCTTACAAAGCACAACGCACGGATTCATATTTTCTTCCAGATGTAGAGTTGTATGTGAATCTCTGTAGAGAAGGATTGGCAGTTTTCCCCAAAGAAAACTTACAGTGCTCCCCCACCCCAGCCCCACTGTTATGTTTCCTTAGTGTTGTAAGACATCATTCTTGAATTTAATCTCACAGCATTTGCCTCTTTGTCTTTGCAGATTCCTATTACTGTAGGTGTAATCCTAAATTCTTATTACGATGTGAAGTTTCATTCGCTTGGAATGGTGTTTGCCGCCCTTGGTGTGGTAGTCACGTCCCTTTATCAAGTGGTTGGTAACTTTTTTTTTTCTTTTTGTGCCTTTTTAGTAGACTTTGTAAATTTTGAAGCTGTAACCCAAGGTTTAGAGACTACAAGTATAGAGACAACAGACATGAGAAGAAAGCGTAACTGAGGAGGTGACGAGAGCAGAGGAGACAGCAGCTCAGGTGTGCGATGCCCACCAAGTGTCCAATTGTAAGCGCACGGTACCCCTGCTTAAGCGCAGCTGGGGACAAACTTCTTGGAAGTCTTCACAAAATGAGCAGTAAGGTTTTGCTTCCTAAGTTCATCGGTCGCATGTGTCATTTACTCTTTGATTATAAAGTCACTTGGGTGAAACACACACACTTCCAAACTTTTGAACATGAAAAAAATTCAGATGTGCATATTTTAAACTCAGAAGAAGTGTTGGTGTTACGACTTGCTCATGGGCCTCTGATAACTTGTCTGTGTCCGTAGAGAGTTTTCTAGGCTTTTAGCTTCCTGTGCAAGCAGGAGGCCTTGCCTGTAGCCAATAATCAGTTAATTTTTTTTCCATGGAGTCATTTCACTGCTGTAAGTTGCCAACAAGCTGGCTTTTGTGTCCTGTGTAGTGGGGAGAGGTCTAGCAGGGTATGGGGCAGTGAAACAGTCTCCTCTCTATGCTGGAAACCTTGGTCTGGAAATGCTGGGTGTGCCTGCGGGGAAATCAGAGCCAACCTGTAACCAGTGTTACCTCTGCCACACAAACATCGGCTGGCAGTAAAGAAAGACATTCTAGTTAAGAATGTTAGCTCAGAGCTGCACCCTAACACTTTACTGTTTGCTGCTGGGGTTGTCCCAGAAACATTGTTACTATATTTTGGGGGGAGGGGTGGAGGGCTGAGGATTGGGCCTACAGCCCGTTAGCCTTCTAAGCAAGCACTGTATACTGAGCTAAAACTCGCCTAGCCAGCTAACAACTTCAACAACACCCACAGCTTCTGAGCCTTCTTCTATGGCTGTTGTCGTCCTGATGTTGAATTCATGACCTCGCACACACTAGCCAAGTAGCCACCACTCAGCTGCAGCCCCAGCTCCCTCTACCGTTTATGTTTTACACTTTCTTATTTTGTTTGTATGCACATGTACATGTGTGTGCATGCACATTCGGGTCCCTGTGTGCACATAGAAGTCAGAGGGCAACTTTCAGGGACAGAGTCTGTTCTCCTAACACCTGGGTTTCTGCGCCCCACCTTTGGTGGTGTGAGGTTTGGCAGCAGAGACCTTTCCCCGCTCAGCTGTCATTGATCCCCTTTGTACTTGTTGTTGTCCTTGTTTAGATTTTGTGGATTTGTTTTGTTGATGGTTTTGTTTTGTTTTTGTTTTTCTTGAGACAAGACTATGTTGTTCTGACTGGCCTGGAACTCACTCTGTAGACCAGGCTGGCCTGGACTTCACAGAACAATCTGCCTGCCTTCCAAGTGCTGGTGTTAATGGCATGTGCCACCATGCCTGGCCTCTCCTTGTACTTTTTAAGAAAGTGTAGGCACGTGTTACCATACCTCGTTTACTTGTCAAATATTAGAATTTTTTTATATTCCATATACATAATATCAGTTCACAACAATCCCTGGTTTGGGGAGGTCTTTTTATGTGTGTGTGTATGGTTGTGGCCTTTGTTGTTGTTGTTGTTGTTTTGTTTGTTTGGTTTTGGTTTTTTGAGACAGGGTTTCTCTTTGTAGCCCTGGTTGTCCTGGAACTCACTCTGTAGACCAGGCTGGCCTCGAACTCAGAAATCTACCTGCCTCTGCCTCCCAAGTGCTAGGATTAAAGGCGTGCGCCACCACTGCCTGGCTGGTTGTGGCCATTTTTGCTCATGGATGTTTCAAAATTGCTGTAGCTCAGAATCAAAAGATTCTCTATCCCTGAGGTTTGCAATGAGATTTATCAAGGAATGACTGAAGACCAAGGGCAAAGGTGCTATGCCACAATAGGGTAGTCACCCACCAAAAAGATACTTTTAAACAAAATTATATCCGCCTCTCGCAGCCTAACTGGGTTTCTACGATTGTTTTGTTTTGTTTTGTTTTGTTTTGTTTTGTTTTGTTTTGTTTTGTTTTCTGCTGCTGGGAACAATAAGACAAGGTGGAAGAGGAATCTTTAGCTCTTGGCTGGAAAAAGATGGAGGGATGGTTTGTTTGACAAGACTTCCTGTATGCTCGCCTGTGAAGACACAGTGAGGAGAAGCAGCAGTGACCTACCCTTTAAGACATATGTGCAGCCCCATGTCTGTAGCTAGCCTGGGTAGTATCCCTCCAAGCTGAGGAGAATCCCGAGGAGCACGGAGAAAGAAATGGCAGTTCTGCACTCAGAGTGACAAGGCTAGACTAGAGGGGAGTGACAAGGCTAGACAAGAGGAGAAGTTAATTTAGCTCGGTGGCGCAGAAGTTTGCTCAGCAGTGAAGTCTTGAGGCCTGTCCTTTCACATGTTTGAAACTGTGGAGCACTTGGGGAGCACTTGATGTGTTTGGTGAAGCTAGACTATAGATGTGTTTCGAGAAAGCGAATGCCAGGTAGCTAAGCCAGACCGCAAAGTCTTACTGTTGCTCGGAGGAAATGTCTTTATTCTGCAGACACCAGCAAAGGAGAATATTTAGACTGGGAAGAGGCTTTATCGTAATTTGTATTTAAGGAAAATCTAGGGGTGGTGGAGGGTGCAGAAGAGAGGAAGGGTGAAGAACCAGGCAGGGGTGTGAGCCCAGGACCTTGAGGAGGAATTAGGACCCGAGTGACTGGGAGCCGGCAGAGTTAAGGAGAGAGGGTGGCAGTACGGACAGAGGCAGCACAAGGGAAGCTCATTTCTAGACAGAAGGAGCTTGGTCTGAAGCCTGGCCCTGCAGACTAAGCAGGAAGCTGGGTCGGCTGAGAAGTTACAGATACTCGGAGTGTGAGACCAGACATGGAGACCAGTGCTAGGGTGCTTGCCCAGCATGCACGAGGCCCCAAGTTCTACCCCTAGGACCAGAAATATTTGTAAAAGATGCTCAAGGGAGCAATGTCAGAGCTGTCTGTGACTGGTACTATGAGTATGGCTTGGGAGGGGGCGGGTGTGCTTACATAGGGTGTGGGAAAAAATGGTGGCCAGAAGCTAGGTTGAGACAGCCGACCCTAGCAGTCAGGGAGGATCGCACAGACAGGAAGGTGAGCCGTCACTGTCTGCAACTTTCCTGTTCTTGCTCACAGCCTCTCCTCTAAGCAGGCCGGGGAAGAATCAGCCCTTTGTCCTTCATAGCCTCCGAAGACGCCTAGTGAAAGGCGGCAGGAGTGTGGCTCACATTTCCTGGTTTTACATTCTGGTCTTGGTGAATTCCTATAGACTTGCCTATGTGTGTTACAGAATACCTCGGTTTAGGAAGCGGATCTGTAGAGGTTGCTCCAAAGCCAGGCTGTTCCTGCCAGACCTGATTCAAGCTGTTGGCTGAATGCTCTGCAGAGCCCCTCGTCAGTCATATTTGTGAAGTGTTTTTAAGGACGTGGGATATAGAGTTTTGAGGTTTTTACTGAATGAGACAGTATTTTAGGGATTTCAGTTACTCCACTGTGCCCAGGGTGTATTTATGAGAAATCCAACCCACAGAAAAGTTCTCTGGAGAGAAAAATGTCTTCTGCCACTGAAGTGGCTCCGAAGTCCACATACCTTTCAAGCCACACACTGGGGTGCACCTCTCACGGAAATTTCCATCCCCTCCCTGTCCCCCTGGTGTCTCTGGCGCAGGGTTCCTATTGCGTTTACTTCCTGCTATTTAGTACTGGGGAGAATAGAGGGGTGCCTGCTGCTCCCCTCTCTGAGGCATTGAGACGTCACTAGATGAGCCCGTACCACATTCCAAGTCCCTCATGTCTCCCTTTAGATTGTGTAGAACCGTGAGGTTTGTCCTTGTCCCCTAGCCTGACCCCATCCGTGTTGCTTTGACAAAGGCTGCTTCTCTGTGTGCCTGACGTGTTTTTCTCCCGGTTGCCAGTGGGTCGGAGCCAAGCAGCACGAACTGCAGGTGAACTCCATGCAGCTACTTTACTACCAGGCCCCCATGTCTTCTGCCATGCTGCTGGTGGCTGTGCCCTTCTTCGAGCCAGTGTTTGCAGAGGGAGGAATATTTGGTCCCTGGTCAGTTTCTGCTTTGGTAAGTTCTAATGGTCCCGGTGCCTGAGAGGGTGCACTGATCTCCCCTTTCGTACTGTAGTTTGTGGATGTGGGAGCACAACCTCACGTCTGTTCTCACGTGTGATCCCCAGGAGACATATTTGTTCAATGACAACGATTCTCTTGGTTTATTTGTAGCTTATGGTACTGCTGTCTGGAATAATCGCTTTCATGGTGAACTTATCGATTTACTGGATCATTGGGAACACGTCACCAGTCACGTATCCTTTCCGATGTGTATAGTCTTCCTTTCTCATCTGGGGCACTATCACTTGGCCTTGGTTACGTAGGCTGGTTGGTTGTTATATTTCATTAGAACGGGTGTACTTCTGCATGCGTGTCTGTGCACACGAGCATGCCTGATGCCTTTGGAGGCCAGAGAAGCCATCAGATTCCCTGGAACTGAGGCTACAGGGGCCTTTGAGCTACCGTATGGGTGCTGGGAATCTCACCCTGGTCCTTTGGAAGAGCAGCTGGTGGTCTCAACTGCTCAGAGAGACACTGATCACTCCAGAACTGTTCTGAACTTTTAAGAATGTCTTTCCAGTGTCTACAGAGTCTATTAACTGAGAAAATGACTTTGCTTTCTGTAAAGGAATACTTTCTTAGGTCGTAGTGACCTTTTATACGACTGACTCAGCACCTGGACTCACTGATAGTGGGCCCAAGGGATATTTACTGACTGCATAGAGGAGTGGAAGCTTAGGTTTGAGCCACTTTTCAGTGTAGTCAGCTTATGTAATGGACGATAATTTCACATCCTCCATGTGTTTGAGGCCTGGGCTATAGACTGAGATCTCATTTATAAAAACTGGAGAAGAAAACCCCTGCTGATTTATATAAATGAGTAAGTGCTCATTTATATAGAGTCAAAAGTACCAATACCCTATTTGCCAAATATCAATGAGTAGCAATGATCATCGTTTCTTTCAGAAACCCCGGACTCGAAAGGTATCTTGTGCTGGATACTGTCCAAATGTGCAGACTTTGCTCACGTGAGAAAACTGGACTAGAAGAGGTGGAAAGAAGGGAAGCCATCAGACAGGCACTGCCGCTTCTAATTTATAACGATGCTAGTTTGTGGGGTTACACGGTGGCCCAGCAGTGAGGAGCTTGCTGTTCATCCAGAGGACCTGAGTTCGGTTCTCAGTGCCCGCGATAGGCTGCTCACAGTTATTGTAAGTCCAGCTCTAGGGATGTGATGGCTTTCTCTGGCCTACACACACACACACACACACACACACACACACACACACACAGAGGGAGGGGTGCTGGGGGTAAACATGAGTATCTTTAAGTGCCAGCTTATTACCCAGAGGGGATCGGGACACATTTCCAAATAGCACCAAGAAGTTTACTGAACAATGAATATGAAGCAGTAAGCTCAGGTCCCATATGTGTTGCAGAGGCTGTCCAGGGAGATAGCGCAGTTTGGAGGAGGCCTGGCATGCCGGTAGAGTTGCGGTTGCACGGTCCGGGTACAGCTAGTCCCAAGTCACTGTAGCACTGTGATGTGAGGGGTGAGTGAGGTTACCACAGACAAGTCAGGGGACAGTCCTAGGGCACTGCACCTCCAGAGTTCATAGAGAGTAGAGTGGTGAGGAGTCCGCGTGAGGAGGGCTGGGAACCGCAGTGTCAAGTGCTGCCGGATAGTCAGTCAGGTTTCTGGAAGCTTGGCAGTCAGTTAGCTCTGACAAGACCTAGTGAGGCAAGGCCACTGATGGTGTTGACCAGAGCACTTCAGTTCCTAAGAAGAGCCACTGAAGAGTGTCGCTGCCTGCTTCTCAGCTCTGTCCTGTCTCCTTTCTGTCCTCCTTCAGTGTCTGCCTGCCTGGGCACTGCAGGTCTTTCTGCCCCAGCTCCAAGCCACCAGCCTTTTATTATGCAAAAAGCCACGCTCCTTACTCAACCAGCTCTCTTTGGGGCTAAGCGACCTTCCCCACTGCAGCCTGCCTTTCATTTTTGAGCAGCTAATTGAGATAAGGAGTATCTCACTGTGGTATTGTGATAAGCATCCCTGGGCGTAAACTCTATAGATCGAAGATATCAGCTCCACTGTGTCAAACCATTGAAGGGAAAAAGCCAGCAAGCAGGTGCCCTGGGTGCTGTCTAGAGGGCTGCTGGTGAGTGGGTCTCTTTGGTGCTTTTGTTTCCTGGAAAGCCCTGTGGCCCAGGCTGGTCTCACTTACTGTATGGTTGACAATGGCATTGACCTCCAATCCTCCCGCTTCAGCCTCCGAAGAGCTGGGACCACAAGCCTGCAGCGCTGTGCCCAGGAACCGAGCCTGTGCACAGAGGTCATACACAGCCATGCCCCCGCCCCGGGTCCTTCCAATCCTGTGAGCCTGAGTATGTTGTGGGAGCTCTTATGGATCCACTGAGGTCGCTTATGAACCCAGGAACCTAAGGTTGGGCTCAGTCACCTCACTGACACCATCACTGCAAAGAGAGTGACAGGGAAGTGGCTAAGAAGTTAGGGACGGTAACGTGTACAGTGCTGGGCAGTCCTGCCATGCACTGGTGCTTATTATTCTCTGTAGCTTACAGTTAGCATGATGGGGCTTGCTGTAGTCTAGAACTCAGGACCTTTGGAAGACAGTCAGTGCTCTTAACCGATGAGCCGTCTCTCCAGTCCCCCCCCCCTTTTTTTTAAAGATGTATTTTATGTATATGAATGAGTACACTGTAGCTGTCTTCAGACACACCAGAAGAGGGCATCGGATCCCATTACAGATGGCTGTGAGTCACCATGTGGTTGCTGGGAATTGAACTCGGGACCTCTGGAAGAGCAGCCAGTGCTCTTAACCACTGAGCCAATCTCTCCAGCCAAAAGTCAGGTTACTCCTTTTCTTTTCTTTGTTTTTTTGTTTTGTTTTGTTTTGTTTTTTTGTTTTTTCGAGACAGGGTTTCTCTGTGTAGTCCTGGCTTTTCCTGGAACTCACTCTGTAGACCAGGTTGGCCTCGAACTCAGAAATCCGCCTGCCTCTGCCTCCCAAGTGCTGAGATTAAAGGCGTGTGCCACCACACCCGGCTGCTTGCTGTATTCTAAATCTCTGCAGGTATTCCTTCTTGATCCACATCAACTGAACAAGGTAGACATAAGATCATCTTACCTTCAATAGGCAGAGGCAGAGAATCTGAGGTATAGAGTGGTGGCTGCTTATACGTTGTTGCTGGGGAGAACTCGCAGGTTTGTAGTATGCATCCGAAGAGTAAAACAGTATTGTTTAGATATAAAGAATGATTGTGTATAACATGGCAAGAGAATCATTGCTCAGGTCTCTGTGTGTGGTTTGATTTTTTTATTTTTTGATATGAGCAATGACTCAGGAAAACACTTTAGCCCCATAATAATTTGCTGGCAGTACATTAGATTACAGCCTGAACTTTGGAGCTCTGTAAGTTCACCTTTGTTTGGACTCTCAGCACTTGAACTCCGTCATTTGCCTGTTGCAGTTGCTCTGGTGAGATGACTCAGCAGGTGTCCCTTCCACCAAGCCTGACCTGAGTTCAGTCCCTGGGGCCCACACGGTGGGGCCATAAGTTGACCTCTGACCTCCATACTTGTGCCTTTGCGTGTACATGTGCATGTGCACATATCCAATGCACACACACACACACACAACACACACACACACACACACACACACACGACCACATAAAATCAGTGTGTTTTAAACTTATTAAAGGGTCTGAGCTTCCACAGTTGAGAAATGGGGAGACTGGGTAGCAGTGGAGGGAGGAGGGTTGCTCATGGAAGAGTACCTAACAGAGCAGCGGCAGGTGCTGGTGGTGCTCCCTCTGGCTCCTCTCTCCCTTGCCCACCTAATCTTAGGCATACTGGAAGTTTTCATCACATCAGCTCCCTGGCACCTGGCACATCTCAGCTCGTTGCCAATGACAGTTGATTAGGAATACCATGCCATAGTATAACCATAAAGTCCTATGCAAAGTGTCTCCTCTGTACCTTGCTCTGCATGCCTTTCTCCCCCGTGCTGTCCCCTTTGGAGAGGTCACCAGGAACGCTTGAGGCAGTCTCCTGTCACTTTGGAGTGTGTATGTGTAGCAGGTCCAACAGGAAAGAATAAGTATGGTGTTGGGCTCAGCAGTCAAGAGCACACCCTGCTCTTACAGAGGACCTGCGTTTGGTTCCAAACACCCACTTCGGGTGGCCACAACCTCCTGTAATTCCAACCCCAGGAAATTCAACACCCTCTTCTGGCCTCCATGGCATCACACTCCCAGGTACACACACAGTTTTAATGCAGTGTCACCATTTTCACACCAGTCAATTGCTAAGACCATGACTGAAGAGAGTCTGATCTGCCCCGCATGCTCCAAGTGTGTGTTCTTTAAGCACGTGTCAGCCGTTGAGTCTGTGTTGTATGAAATTCTTTCCAGCCACAGGTAGCTGCTGCTGTGTTTGTACTGTCCTGTGGACCCATGTGACCCTAACATCTAGCTCGTTGCTCCTTTGTCTCCTTACCTGAATACCTCAGCTACAACATGTTCGGACACTTCAAGTTCTGCATCACTCTCTGCGGAGGATACATTCTATTTAAGGACCCCCTGTCGGTAAACCAGGGACTCGGCATCCTATGCACGCTCTTCGGTATCCTCACCTACACCCACTTTAAACTCAGCGAGCAGGAAGGCAGTAAGAGTAAGCTGGTCCAACGGCCCTGAGCTTTGGCAGAGAAGAGAAAGGCGAATCATGAGGATGAGAAGCGACAAACGTGTGCGTCGTCTATGGAAAAGCTCCCCGTGGAATTTAGTCAGTGACGTACAAGAAGTATTTTCTTTGCAGATAATGACAATTTTTAGTACCTTTTATCGATTTAATTTTTAAAAACCAAAATGGTTCATTCAGGCTTCTCAAAGACTTAATGGACCTGGAGCTGGCACTCGGTAGTAGAGTGTTTGCCTCACACGCGTGAGACCCTGGCCTCAAACTCCAGCACCGTCAAAGAAATGCTAGCAACTGCCTAGAAGATGGCTTCATCCTGCCAGCTGAAGCACGGGAGAGTTCGGCTCCATAGGAATGACAGAGCGCTCCTTCGCTGCAGCTGTGCCGTGGCTGTCGGTGTCCAGTGTCCCTGTTCTCCCAGGAAGGGCAAGCCAACCTGCTGGCTCACCCAGGCCTTCCTGTCGGGAAGTTGAAGTTCTTTCTCGTTCGGACAGGGTGGTGGTCAGAGTTGTATTGAGACTGGATCTCACTGTGTCGCTCTGACTGGTCTGGAATTCTCTACATAGCCCAAACTGGCTTTGGACTCTACCACTCCATGTAGCCTTTAGCTTTCTGATTTCACTGCAGAACTGAAACGTTTATAGAAAGGAAGCTGTCATCGACATGCTCATGAAACCAATTACATCTCTGAAAGTATCACCTTTTCAGTAGAAACTTAATCTAAGACATTCTTCCCTGTTAGACAGGGCAGGAGTGCTTGAGCCCAAAGCCCGCTCAGCAGCACAGCTCTGCCCGTGCTAGAGGGAGCGTCTGCAGACTGACAGTCTCATTGGTCTTCTCGCGGCTTTGGGCTTTGAGTGAGTTCTAGATACTATATATGGAGTTACAGGAAAACCCATCTTTAAACGGCTCAAAGCAAAGCTGTAGAGGGCCAGCAGGTAGAGCCAGTAACCGGGTCCCTGCCCAGCACTCATAGGTGGGTTCGCAGTCGTCCTGGTAACTGCTTCCCCAGCTTGCTTAATCCTTTCATCCCAGTGTTTTCTGATGTGGCCTCCCTCCTGTACTCCCTGCCTCCCACATCCTGAGCAGTAGATAAGGAGCGTTGTATGTATTGGAAAAACTGGACTGAACCAGGCCTTGCAGTTTATGTGGCAAATCAGAGCAAAGGCTGCCCAAGTTCTAGGCAGAAACTTGGTGAAAAACAGGAAAGATATGAAAGACAGGTAGAAAACTAGCTAATATTTAGCTACTTGTATGAGGTTCCAGAGGAATTGAGAAATGTTTTTAGTTGAGATGTAGACAGAATACATGGGGCTCCAGCAAATAGAGCCCTGGGTATTTAACTGCAAAAGTGTGTGTCTGCCTTCAGGTATCTTGTCGTTTTGCCATTCACAGCAGCCGCTGATGACCGCAGAAGAGTCGGGTCTCTTGGAATAATAACTTTTTCTAAGCATACACTTCCTGTGAGAAAGCAGCTTAAGACAAAGAGACGTGTCTTGTGATAATACATCTTATCTGGAATTTTCTTCTTCACAGGAAGAGGTAACTTTTAATATATTAGGATTTTTTGTTGGTAGTGGTAGTTTTTAGGTTTTTTTTTTTTTTAACCAAATAAAAAAGCCTGGGTTGTATCCCCAGCACTGCCAAAACAAAGCCTTTTCAAGTCATCAGGCCACAGGAGTGCTGAGCTCGAGGAGAAGACACACCCCTAGGTCTCAAGGTTGGGCAGTGAGTCAGGGCTACGAGTTCCTTGGCCGTGTAGACCGCACAGACTTCCAGGGCAGCCCAAATCACATACTGAGTTCTGTTAAGGGGAAAGGAAGGGTGCCTGGTCTAGGACTTTTTTTTTTTTTCCTGGCCTCACTAAATGTGTATTTTGGAGAATGGCATTGTCTGCTGTGTATCAGTCCATGTGCTTCCGTGGGTCTTTGTTTTAAATATTGTCCTCAGTTTACAGAGTTGTGTTATTATGCCAAGAACTGCAGAACATGCCGTCTTCACCATCATGGACCTTTGGAATCATGCTCAAGAAACATTTTCTGTGTATGTTTAATGTTTAACAGTTTCCCAGAAGCTAACGGAAAGTCTTCCAGCACAGAGAGCCTCAGGTTTCTGTGCATTAGGAACAACGGAGTTGATTTGTACTGCGTACAAATCCTAGCTGTAGATAAGCCCTGGGGACCGGAGTTGATTTGTACTGCGTACAAATCCTAGCTGTAGATAAGCCCTGGGGACCGGGGTGGTTTGAATAGGTAGGTGGGTGGGGTATGATAAGTGGCTGGTGTCAGTAGGAATGAGGGACAGAGTGGGAGTATGGTGAATCAAGGCGTGTTTATATACGTGAATAAACTCTCTACTATTAGAACCATACAGGCTGATAAGCAGTTTTTTACACCCTGAAGACTTTCATCTAGTTGAAAATTCCTAAGGAAAACACACTGATGCCCTGGAGCAAGCACAGTGACCACAATGACAGACACTAGGCAGCACTGTCTTTTTGTTGCCAATGGAACTGAATGTAGTTTTTAATCCTATGTCAAATGGCTAGACTTAAACTCTTTGCTAAAAAACGATAAGGACCCTCTGTTCTCACTTATGTCTTGCATACTAGAGCCCATGAAGAAAGTGGGCCTCTGCATATGTGGAAGTGCTGGTCTGTTCTGCTTGCAAACCCACAGCTCCAATGCAGCAAAATTCCAAGTCCCTTGTCAACTAATGGAGGGGGGTGGGGGGCGGGAAAAAAAACAGGCATGGGGGACTGTTCGGGCGCCGTGGGACGGTCAAGGGGGTCTGCAAGAGAGAGAGTGGGGACTGAATGGCAAGAGACTCGAAGAATGGAGACAAAACAGGCTGTCTGATCAAGTTGTTATCAGAGTGTGTTCAGCCGTGGTGGGCTTCCTGCAGAAACATCATGCTAGGAAAAGCAAGTCTCTCGTCGGGGTGGAAAAGGACCACCCGCAAGTAAGTAGCCAGAAATGGCTGCAGAGCTGATAGCCGCTTTCTGCTCAGAGTCGGCTCCCAACAGGAGACTGGAGAGACTCTATTCCCAGCGCCCACATGACAGCCCACAAGCATCTATAACTCCAGTTCCAGGAGATGGATGGCCTTTCCTGGCTCCACGGGTACCTGTTATACAAGTGGTACACAGACAGACGTGCAGGCACAACAGCCATGCAGACCAGGCTGGCCTTGAACTCAGGGATCTCTGTCTCCTTAAAGGCTTGTGCCATCCAGCTTGGCCCTACACATAAAGTTTTAAAAATAGAAGCTAGGTGCAACTATGTGGAAACCCTTAAACCCAGTACTGTGTGGGATAGAGAGGCAGGAGGATTCCCCAGGGCTTGATGGGTCCAGCCCAGTTTCTGTGAGAGGTCTCTCCGGAACAAGGCTGCATGACAGAGGACACCTACTGGCTTCCTCTAATTCTGCATGCAGTGTATATATATACATACATGTCTAAATAAAACAGAAAGCATTAAGGTAATGGGAAGGAGTCAGGTGTGGCTGTACACGCCTTTAATCAACGCCCTCAGAGGCCAAGGAATGTGGATCTTTGAATTAGAAGCCCTCCTAATCTATATACAGAATTCTAGACCTACTCGGGGTTGCCTAGTGAGACTGCTGCTATCTGATGCTTGCAGGCCGCCTGGTCTGGGTTGGAAAGAGAAGACAGCCTATTTGTTGAGGGTCAGGTTAGTTATCTGCAGCCTTGGGCCTGCCTGTGTGCATCTGGATGGTGTGTGTGTGTGTTCTGTGCTATCTCAGTAGTAATGACAGTATAAAGAAACCATTCTCTGAATACCACCTTTCCTAAGCTTCAGTCTTTAACCTCTTAAGACTTGCTGTGTTGCTGGGCGTGGTGGCACACGCTTTTAATCCCAGCACTCAGGGAGGCAGAGGCAGGCGGATTTCTGAGTTCGAGGCCAGCCTGGTCTACAAAGTGAGTTCCAGGACAGCCAGGGCTACACAGAGAAACCCTGTCTCGAGAAACCAAAAAAAAAAAAAAAAAAAAAAGACTTGCTATGTTAAAATCACTAATACCTTAACATTTGTTTCAGAACAACCTTAGTCGCTGAAAGCACAGTAAATTCACTTGTTTTGAGACGGGCCTCCCGCAGCCAAGGCTGGCCTGGATATGTAACCGAGATTGATACACTCTTCCTGCCTTTACCTCCAGAGCACCTGGCTTATAGCTGGGAGGCACAACACCCAGCTAAATGTTTAACTTTTAAGGTTTCCCTTTTCCAACCTAATATTCTGTACCTAGCGTGCGCTCTCCGTTTCCTGTTTCTTCAGTTAGAAATCAGGTCTACATTCATTGCGGGGACAGGAGTGGGTGGGTCTTACCAGTCACCCTGGGAGACATAGAATCAGTCTGAGATCTTCTAGGACTCCCTGTGGCAATGGCGGGCCTCCTGATCTGTCTCTGGCTGGAGCTGAAGAGCCAAGCCAACCCCCACAGCCTGTACATCTTAGAGAATTATGGAGAGACTTGTTGACCACAACCATAAGAGTCAAAAGATAAAAGTTCATGCAGATAGTGTTTCCCTTGCACCTACGTCTCTACCACAAGCACGGCTGATTCTCGCAGAGGCCAGAAGAGGGCATTCCACACCCTGGAACTAGAGTTACAGAGGGCTTGGGAGCCACCATGTGGATCCTGGGGAAAGAACCAAGTCCTCTTCAAGAGCAGCAAGGGCTCTTAACTGCTGAGCCGTCTCCAGCCCTCAGAATATATAACAAAAATGTGGGAGGGAGAAAAAGAAAAAAGACTAACGTTGGGTTTTGTTTGAAACATTCATATTTGCTCGTGTCTACTCTAAAAGTTTAAGTGAGCCAGTTTCTCATTATTGCCTTGTAGTCAGGGCAGGTCCTGTGTCATCTCATCTGTGGAACTCGAGCAAAGTTGAAGATTCTTATATCATTTGATCCAAGGGACAGAGATGGTGAGATGGCTGGTTGTGCCTCATTCCAACTCTTTTGTTTGTTTGTTTTGGTTTTCAAGACAGGGTTTCTTTGTGTACCCTTGGTTGTCCTGGAACTCACTCTGTAGACCAGGCTGGCCTCGAACTCAGAAATCCACCTGCCTCTGTCTCTCAAGTGCTGGGATTAAAGGCGTGCGCCACCACCGGCCAGCTCATTCCAATTCTTAAACATCCCAGGCTGGCTGTGGATGTTCAGAATCACCGGAGTTTCGAGAAGAGCCTGGGCAGACCAGTGGCTGCTGAAGCAGCTACCAGGCTGCGGGCTGCCTGTTCCGGGTTGGGAAGGAGAGCCCCATTGAGTAAGGGTGCCTATAGCTGTCACTTGCAATTTTGGGCGCATCCCTGAGCAACTGGGTGTCGTGTTCGGTTTTCTTTGTTTTTAGTAATTTTAAAATTTTTTACATAAACATTTTAAAACATTTGATTGTGGATTTCTTTTTTTATATAAAGATTTATATATTTACTATTATATCTAAGTACACTGTAGCTATCTTCAGACACACCAGAAGAGGGCATCAGATCTCATTAAGGATGGTTGTGAGCCACCATGTGGTTCCTGGGACTTGAACTCAGGACCTTCGGAAGAGCAGTCGGTGCTCTTAACCACTGAGCCATCTCTCCAGCCTTGATTGTGAACTTCACACCATGCATCCCAACCCCACTCATCTCCCCATCCCTCCATATCTAACCCCTGCCCTTGCAATCTCCCCACCAAAAGGAAACAAAACATAGAAGATCTCACCGTGGAAGCTGCGGTGTGTCACAGTGTGTCACACGCTATACCTTTCTGTCCACACATCTTTACTTGCAGATGTTCATTGCCGTGAGTCACTGGTCTGTTTCTCCACCTCTGGCTTCTGCTTCGCTATCAATGCTGGATCCTTACTGGGGCTTCTCCCAGATATCCTGTTGTTGCTCTGTGACATGGAGGTCCTACTGCTTTGGATCTGCAGGTCCGGCCACTTCATGAGCCCCAGACGTTCATAGATGAGGTGGATGTTGGGTTGGGTCAACTCAAAGCCCTGATGATCTGGACCTGGGTGGTTACTGAGTTGGTCAGCCCACCAGCTCTCCCCTGCATATCAGACATTTACATTACAATTCATAACAGTTGCAAAATTACAGTTATGAAATAGCAATGAAAATAGTGTTATGGTTGGAGGTCACAGCATGAGGAACTGTATTAAAGGGTCACAGCGTTAGCAAGGCTGAGAACCGCCGGGTTAGGGAAAGCCTACTGTGGTGGAGCTCTAGGCTCCTGTAACGTGGGATAGAGCTGCATGTGGAGACTGTAGGTTCCAGCCTGACCTGACCAAAGCCATCTTGAGTCATACCTTCTCTGACTGTCACCAAGTAATCCTGGTCTGCCCCTCCCACTGCACGTTTTTCTGGCATACTGTGCACAGCCAGCCGTCAGACTGGAATGTGGCTCTTCATGAGCAGACCGCACCAGGAATGCACGTGCCCTCTTTTGATGTTGACTCCAGATAAGCTGTGTATACTCTGGCTTTGATAAAAATCAATTTCGTCCTGACTAGTACGTCCTAACCATACTTCTGTTGGCAACAAAGTACAATCTGTGCAATCCTGTCACCATCTGCCCTTGCCTCCCATGGTGCCTTGGGACCTGTCCCATGCACCAGGCCCATGTTCTTTGAGAATCCACACACCACACATCTGCAGGTGTGGGCGAGGAACTTTAAGGGCTGGGGTTTCCGCAGTCCTGCTTTATCCTGCTTAGACTAGAGAACTCTTCAACCACATACAGAGCCATTCTTTGAATTCATAAGGAACAGCATGAGGCAGACATCCAGTGCTTGAACTTAGTACTCCTCTCAGGGACAGCAAGCCTGAGACTCATCACCAGTAGTTCGATGGGGCTCTGGAATGCTGGGGCCCCAGCAGCTCCGGTCCTGGAACTTTGCAAAGGAGCAAGGGACTGGAGAAAGGCCAGACACACATACAGTAAAGCCAGAGTCAGGTGGGAGTTCTCTAAACCTGTGCAACCCAGAACCTGTGTGTTTATTACATATGGGACAAGAAGAGGGGTCTCTCTAGGTGAGCGGTCTCAGGCCGTAAACATCCAGGAAAAGCTTTGTGTTCCCTTGAGCCCAGGCCACGTGGGAAAGGGCCTGGATCTGAGCCTTAGAGGCCTGAGTTTGCCATGCCCAAGTCAACCGCAGAATTCACTCTGGACCTTTCTCGTGGTTCACACGCTCACAGTTCATACTCTCCAGGTTCACACTCTCAGGGCTTCCTCTGCTTCCCACACTGAACCTGGCCAAGGCCTCCTCCTCCCCTGCCACTGGCCTTTGTGGCTCTGGAGAAGCCCTACAAGGCCACCACCATGAGGTTCTCCAATGTCATCACATCCTTCATCCCCACCTAACACTGACCTCCCCTGCTGGAAATGTACACAGCCTGCTGGGTTTCCAAACCTTTTTCTATAGCGATTTTCCTACCCAAGAAGTTGGTGAATCAAACTGTATTAGTCAGGGTTCTCTAGAGTCACAGAACTTATGGATAATTTCTAAATAGTAAAGGAATTTATTGATGACTTACAGTCGGCAGCCCAATTCCCAACAATGGTTCAGTCGCAGCTGTGAATGGAAGTCCAAGGATCTAGCAGTTACTCAGTCTCACGCAGCAAGCAGGCGAAGGAGCAAGAGCAAGAGCTAGACTCCCTTCTTCCAATGTCCTTATATTGTCTCCAGCAAAAGGTGTAGCCCAGATTAAAGGTGTGTTCCACCACACCTTTAATCCCAGATGAAAGGCATAGCCCAGATTAAAGGTGTGTTCCTTAACTCGGAGATTCAATCTTCTGGAATCCATAGCCACTATGGCTCAAGATCTTCAAACCAAGATCCAGATAAGGATCTCCAAGCCTCCAGATAAGGGTCACTGGTGAGCCTTCCAATTCCGGATTGTAGTTCATTCCAAATATTGTCAAGTTGACAACCAGGAATAGCCACTACACAAACCAAGTCACAATCCCTATTTCACATTTTACAAAAGTTTTTTTTTTTTTGGGGGGGGGGGGAAGAGGAGGGGGGAGGGGAAAGGGGGTGCCAGCGCTTTCTTTACCATTAAGCTGTATCCTTAGTCCCTCCATTTTGTGCGTTTTGAAACGGAATCTAGTCAAGATCCCCGGGCTAGCCACATTAGAGTCCTTCTCCAGTTTCCGAGTTGTTGAGATTCCAGACACACACCACATCTGACACAAAGTAGTCTTTTTATAGGTATACAAAAGGTTAGAAGTGGAAACGCTGGTCCTCCTCACACACTTCAGGAGGACTGGCCCACCCACGTGGAGCGACAGCCATGTTTGGAGCCCAAGATATGTGGATTCAGGAGCCTCTTGATTGGCTCAGCCTGGCCTTATTTGCTCCGTTTAAATTGGGTCTTTACATTAGGGGATTTGAATTCATTCCCAGGCTTCTTTTCTTAGCTACCTTGGAGTTTAATGAAAGAACACAGAGTCAAGAGAACAAAAAAAAGACTGGGTCACTACATATAGCTCATTCATCCAGAGGCTACTGTAAGCTCCCTATGTCCAAACCAAGCAACCGATCTTCCCCCAGACCCACTCCGCCACGTGGTGTTACCCCCTGCTCACAGGCATCATCATGGAGTCATGATTGACATTGCTTTCTCTTGCCTTTCTAATCAGAAATGAAATTTGGCCAACTCTTCGAAACATTCAGAACCCACCTGGAAAACATGGAATAAGAGCCTAGTGAGAAGGCTGGAGAGATGGCTCAATGGTTAGGAGCCCTGGCTAATCTTCCAGAGGACCAGGGTTCAATTCCCAGCACACTCAATGACCACTCACAACCGCCTGTAACTCCAGCTCCAAGGGTTCTGGCCTTCACACAGACACGTAGAGGCAAAACACCAATGTACAGAAACTAAAAATAAATCAAAGAAGAGCCTAAAGCTATTTAAACATACAATAACCAGAACTATATGTTCATATTAATTTTAAAACAAAATTTTCTTTTTAAAAAATTTTTAATTTTAATTTTTATTTTATATGAGCACATGTAGCTGTGACACCAGGAGAGGGCATCAGATCCCATTACAGATGGTTGTGAGCCACCATGTGGTTGCTGGGATTTGAACTCAGGACCTCTGGAAGAGCAGTCGGTGCTCTTAACCACTGAGCCATCTCTCCAGCCGGAGATTTTTTTTTTAAAAGATTTATTTATTTATTTATTATATGTAAATACACTGTTGCTGTTTTTCAGATACACCAGAAGAGGGCATCATTTCCCATTACAGATGGTTGTGAGCCACCATGTGGTTGCTGGGATTTGAACTCAGGACCTACAGAAGAGCAGTTGGTGCTCTTAACCGCTAGACCAACTCTCTAGCGCTGCCCTCCCACCCCCTCCCAGAGATCATTTTTACCTGAAAGAACAACAGTAAACTCCAGGCAAGGCTGCAGAACAAAAGACATGCTTTTAAGAATCATCATCTCATGCTGGGTGGAAGTGGTGACCACCTTTAGTCCCAGCACTAGGGAGGCAGAGCAGGTGAATCTCTGAGTTCAAGCACAGCCTGGTCCCGACAGCCAGGGCTTTATAGAGAAACCCTGTTACAAAACAAAAACAAATATGTATCAATTTAGAGAGGGTCTAACATAACTAGTGTGGTTTTGCTCTCTCGGGATGGACAATTCTGCTCTTGGGTAAAGTGAGAAACTAAAGGCAGCCTAGAGGAAAATGTTTTGCACTCTGTGTTCCAAGCTAGGATCTGGGAGGAGGACGGCTCCATAGAGAGCGTGTTAGAGAAATGTCTTTGCGAAGCTGTGTGGGTTTTGTTAGCCAAGCAGTGCGGTGATGGGCCATAAGCCAAACAGTCGTGTCAGGACAGTAATGGATCTATTCAGCAAAGCAAGTCACACTACTAGAAGCCCTCATTGTTGGTCACCAGATATGGTGACACACATGTTTACTCCTAGCATTCAGGTGACAGAGGTAGGTAGATCTCTGTGAGCCTGAGGCTAGCCTGCTCTACATGGCGAACTCCAAGGCAGCCAAGGTTTTTGTAAGTAAGACTCTATCTCAAAATACAAAATAACGCCCCCACCCCCACCCCAAGAAACTGTTGGTCTTTTATAGAGAATCCTTGCTCACTCAAACAGCTTTCAGCATAAGAATATTCAAAATTAATTGGCAAGCGCTGCCACCATGGGTGTCCCTAATTACACATACCTTGTCATATTTACGAGTGTGATGAACTTTTAGCCCGTGTCACATACACTGATAGCCATCTCCATAGTGACATGTATTTAGATCACATTACAGTCACGACTCATAGTTTGTTTTTTTAAAATGCTCTTAAAAATTCGACTAAAACAAAAATAAAATAAAATAAAACAAAACAAAGTCAACGCAAGCTTTCCTTTCCTAAAGTCTCTGCTGTGCCCGCAGTTTAGACAGAGTTTCTGTCTTCTGACTGCGCTCACTCCACACCAGCCAAGTCCTGGTCCCAGTGAACCAATGTTCTGTCTAAGCAGAAGACGCTGGAGTAGACAAGCCTTCTTTTCATAGACTAGCAAACTACATTCCTTTCAGCCTTAGGTCTGATGGAGGAAATCATTCACGTCAGGAAAGAAGTAAGGCTTTCAAAACAGCACACAGAACTTTACTGAACCTTTAATAAAAACATAGGACTAAAAATTACATTCTTTTTTAAAAATTAGGACAAATTTTAATATACATTTATCTTATGTGTGTGTACGTGTATGTGCGCATATGTATATATGTGTGTGTATGTATATGTCTATATACATTTATCTTGTGTGTGTACGTGTATGTGTGCATATGTATATGTGTGTGTGTGTGTGTGTGTATTTCTCTGTGTATATATGTATGTATGTGTGTGCATGTATGGATATGTCTGTATGTGTTTGTGTGTATGTATGTGTGTAATGTGTGTATGTATGTATATGTCTGTATGTATGTGTGTGTATGTGTGTATGTATGTGTATGTCTATATGTGTTCCTGTGTGTGTATGTGTGTTTGTGTGTATGTGCATGTGCATGTGTGTGTATGTGCATGCTCAAAGCAATCATGTGGCAGTCAGAGGAAAACTTGCAAGAGTTAGGCTCCCCTTCAACTATCCAAGCTCTGAGGGTCAGACTTGGGTTGTCAGGTTTGGCAACAAGTACCTTTACTTACTAAGCCATTGTGCTGGCCCTGAATGAGGACAGATTTAAACAAAAAGATTAACTAGGCAAACTAAATGATACCTGGAATAGTCAGATGTCCGGGCACCTTAAATTAGAAGTTGAAGCAAGAGAAGGGACTCCAAATGTGCCTTTTGGTGCCTCTCTCTGGCTCATAGCAATCCTTTGCCACATATTTATTCATTGATAGGGTCTCACTGTAGACCCTCTTACAGAGAGCAGGCTAGCTTCGGACCTTCAGCAGTTAAGAATCCTAAGTAGTGATTTAAGTGAGAAACATCCCTCATAGGCTCATGTCCCCAATGGCTGGTGCTGTTTGGGAAGTGTTTAGGAGGTACGGCCTTGCTGGGGGAAGTCCATCTCTGCGGAGGGATGGCCTTTGAGGGCTTGTAGCCCCACCCTACTCTCTCTTGGCTCTCTCTGCTTCCTGTGTGCTATTGAGATATGATTCCTTCTGCTTCTTACTCCTGCCGCCATGTCTTCCCAACCAGTGTGGACAGCCAGCCCTCTGGAAATGTTAAGCTAAAATATAATATTTTAAATTGCCTTTGGTCATGTTATTTTATCACAGAAAAAACAAAGTAGAAATTAATACACTGATCCTCCTGCGTCTGCCT